>NC_140257.1:15619492-15679492 GCF_949987555.1 Borostomias antarcticus
AACCATATTTCACATTCATTGAGGGAATGCCCTTCAAATGGAGCAGGACGCATTTTTGCTTCCCTTTTGAGCGTGACAACTAACAACCCAACGTAGAGCTAAACCTGATGTAATGGCGAAGTAATCTGAACCAGACGTCTCTTATTGCTCTTTATTCATTTAAATACAAATAAAGAACATTGATCTTCAGTTCATTCCGTAATGGATTATTGTAAGAAAAGAAAAAGAAATTGGCTCATATTTTATATTTTTTCTGAAGTACACTAATTCAATAACAGTGTATCTGTGACATGCCGGTTGCCATGTGATGTCGTCCAACCACAACAAACAAACAAACACAAGCAAACAAACAAACAAACAGACACAACTAACTAATAACTCGTCCAGCAAACCCAAACCTAGACAAATACTAGTTAACATGGTGGCCAAATGTACTGTAGACACGGTTATAATACTGGTGTACTGGAGGTCTATCTGAATCTAGGAGAGGTAGAGTAGAGGTCGAGTGAAATACGTCACAGGTTTGACCAGATAATGGTTTGATTTGAATTACAGCAAAAAAAAATTGTGTATTATTTGTAAACTTCAAATAATATGGACCAGGGCCTAGTAAACTAGGGCCTATTTGCCTGTATGCAGATGTCACAAGAAGTAACATCTGTCTTCATGCTACATCAGTCTGAGGTAGCTGGTATTTATCTCCATGTCATTAGTGTATTAGCAGTATGAGGTAGCTAGTATTTATCTGTGTAGCATATGTCATCAATGCCCCAAGCCCCCCCCCCCCTCTGCTCTCTGGTTGCAGGTTTGACTGCCCTCTGCTGGCAGAATGGTAGAATGCAATGGAAACTATCCAGAATATCATTACTTTCTGCTCCAAACATGGAAGAGGCAGGACAATTTATTCTTAAGTCACTGCATTTTAGAATATGACAGGTAAAAAGTACGAGATGCAAAGACAGACAGATTAATAGGGGCGTGGCAGACTGACGCACGGACGTAGAGACAGACGGATGGACAGACAGACGGATGAACAGAACAGGAGAGATAGAGGACAGACGAAGAGAGGAGGGAGCAGGAGGAGGATGAAAGCATGGGTCAGTAGTGTTCCCCTCCCTCTCCTCTCCCCCCCGCTCTCCGCTCCATTCGTTCGCTCTCCTCCGCTGGACTCGCTGGGTGGTTTGTGTGTTTATTTAGTCTGTGGAGGTGATGGGAACAGTGTGCCGGCCACTGCCAATTTTCTCTGCACAGAGAAAATATTCATGTGGACAGCTGGAATCCTGGGAGCAGAGTAAAACAGCGCGAGGGCCAACAGATACAAGCCCTGCTTCACATGACACACAAACACACACACAAACACACACAGGCACACACACATCTACACACACATACACACACACACGCGGGCACACACTTACACACACGCACACACATACACACACACACATGACATTTGGAGGTCGTCTAGAAATGACATTTGAAGGTCGTCTAGAAATTACGTTTGGAGGCGATGGACAAACGTCGAATTCTGAAGTCTGCCAAGTGAGATCAGGTTACATACGCAAACAAACAAACACACACACACATACGCACCCCCTCCAGATTGAAATACCAGGACCTACAGTACCTCTGGCTTTCCTCCTTTCATTAGATTTTTGTTGTTGTTTTTTTGTTGCTACATTTCTGTAAAAACAGGATTCGTGGAGGTTTCCTGGTGAACACGGATCAAGTAAAGCAGAAAAGACTCATGGATGAAATCAGAGTAATATAGCAATCAGAATTTTAACCTGTTGAAGATGGGACGGGAGTTTGGCAAAAAAAACGGACGAACAATGACCCTTAGCTGTGATATAATAACAATATTGTGTAGGCCTTCAACAGCCTGTCGTGAGCTATTGCTTATCTCTCGCGTTCTGTTCTTCCCTTATGCTTCTCTCCTCACTCCCAATCACTTAGGTGTCCGTGTGTGTTTTTTTGTAGCTTTTCTACTCTGTAGGCTATTTGTGTCTTTGGTAGATATTCTGTCTACTCTGTTTGTGGTAGATATTCTGTCTACTCTGTTTGTGGTAGATATTCTGTCTACTCTGTTTGTGGTAGATATTCTGTCTACTCTGTTTGTGGTAGATATTCTGTCTACTCTCTTTGTGGTAGATATTATGTCTACTCTGTTTATGTTAGATATTCTGTCTACTCTGTGGTAGATATTCTGTCTACTCTGTTTGTGGTAGATATTCTGTCTACTCTGTTTGTGGTAGATATTCTGTCTACTCTGTGGTAGATATTCTGTCTACTCTCTTTGTGGTAGATATTATGTCTACTCTGTTTATGTTAGATATTCTGTCTACTCTGTTTGTGGTAGATATTCTGTCTACTCTGTTTGTGGTAGATATTCTGTGTGAGGCTCCTCTGTGTTTGTGTCTTTGGTAGATATTCTGTCTGTAGCTACTCTACTATCTTAACCCGATGCGCCAGATGGTTTGCTTTGCATTAACCATCTGGGAACTCACTTTCACTCGCGCTTTCAAAACTACGTAGAATACTTGGCAGGTGATAGGATGGACCATGAAACAAATCTGAAAAGGTCTATCACACGCTAACTTCAGCCACGCCTCGCTGTCATAAACTGTTATAAACCTTCCCAGTGTAGATGTTTGTAGATGTTTGTATTTCAAATTTCTCAGAACCAACTCTGATTGGTGCGATCGTTTTCCGATCGGGCTTAACATTAAATGTTTTCTCTATGGAGAGTATCCAAAGTAACAAAGTGAGCTCGCGAAATCAGGATGGTGTCCTGAGGCTAACTCTATCTACCAAAGACAAAAACAGACTAGCTACAGGCACACAACCAAAGGCACATATGGTAAATGGACTGCACTTATATAGCGCTTTTCCACCTTAGCGGCACTCAAAGCGCTGTACAATGGCCTCTCATTCACCCATTCACACACACACTCACACACCAATGGCGGCAGCTGCCATGCAAGGCGCTAACCTGGTCATTGGGAGCAATTTGGGGTAAGGTGTCTTGCTCAAGGACACTTCAACATGTGGACAGTCAGAGTTGGGATTCGAACTACTGACCCTTCGATCATTGAACGACCCGCTCTACCAACCGAGCTACAGCCGCCCCACAAATACAGAGTAGCTCTCTCTCTCTAGGTTGTCCTTGGACGAGCCCTTCATCGGTCCTTCTAGTCATCCCAATCTTCTATACATCTGGCTAGCTCACCGGTAGCCTACTTTCCACTCCTGCATTCTTCTTAAGTACGTCCACATACGTATATGTATACGTTAATGTGGGACTCCCACAGCACCAGTTTGCTGGCCGGCAGCGCCTGGTGTCTCTGGCAGTGACCAGCCTGACTGCTATTTTCTTACTCACCCTTGGTGACCCCCCATGCAGATGCTTGTTGGTAACATGCTCACGCTTGTACTGCACGCAGCATTCTGGTGTAGCAGCCATCTAGGGACATCTGCAGGGTGGGCTTCAGGGTCCAGCGGTCACTGCCATATAGGAGAACGGACTCTACCGTCACGTAGAAGAAGCTGAGGCTGATTTATCGGGGGAGGTTGGAGTTCCACACACTGGCCATGCTGTTCAGGGCCCTCCACGCAAGCGCCTTCCTCACTATAAGGTCTTGAGTTGAGTTGACCCATGAGACCAGGTATTTGAAGGCATTGACTTCCTTCAGAGCAGTGCCTCCTGTTGTTAGAGGTGGATGGTTCGGGTGGATGTTATAGGTGATTACCTCTGTCGTCTTGTCATTTAGCTGAAGTATCTTCATCATCATGCCCCTGTGTATCGAGTGACTCGATTCGAGTCACATTCCATGATTTGAAATCGATGGAACACAGCGCCGCTGTCATTGTTTTTCACCTCCTTGATGATCCTCCGTAAGGCCAAGATCTGGGCCACGGTGGTCCTCTCCTCTCCAGAACCATTTTGGTTCTCCCTCAGGTGAGGGTCGATGGCGCATCACATCCGGTTCAGTATCATGCGATTGTACATCTTTCAATGATATGTGTCAGACTGACGCTTGTCTGGTTTCGAGAGATGTAGGTACTGTGATGATGTTAGAGAGAGACCACATATCAGGTTGGTTGTTTTTCATCAGAGCAAGGTTGCGAAACTTTTTTTTTTGAAACCAATCACAATCGTCTTGAGCGGAGCGGTTGCTAGGTCGTTTCACGTAGCCTGGATTGAATCTGATTGGGCCGGGAATCAAATCCGTCGCTACTGATTGGGCAGTTATAAACCAATGACAAGGCTTATCCCCAAAACCTACATCCATTGAGTCAAGCCAGGCTGAACAGCTGCATCCCATTTATGTTCTATCTTGTTTGGTTAAGTAGGGCTCTTTTATTCATACTTTTCTTTGGAAACCTTTCAGTCCTCTTGTGACATATTTGTTTAGTGATAGAAATTATTGCACTTAAGTTCTGGTTCTTGGTTTTGTTTGCTGTTCATCCACATAACAGCCCCCTCATTATGTTTTTTTTAAGCCCTTATTTACCCCAGACAGAAGGGTCGTAACACACATACTTAACCAACAAAGGTACATTCTTTGACAAGTTCATGTGGGAGCAGTACACAGGCAGCACATAAAACATATTTTTTTCAATCAAACTAGCAAGAAAAGAAAAAAAAGAGCAAAGCCGCTTGTCATCAGAAACCAGGAAAGAATAACACCAGCAAAAAAAACAGCTGCTCTCTTATTAACCATTACTGAGTTGAGCAGAGTTCAAAGATAAAGAAAAAAGTTAGCATTTGTGGTTCTTATACAAGGCCACTGGAAAGTGTTTTGCACTGCGGGGCTTGCCTTCCCTGCATGTGAGAATGGGCAGGCCCAGTGACTGCTAGCCGACCAGGGGAGGGAGAGAGGGGGGGTGGGGGTCTGGCAGGGTGGGAAGAGGAGGAGGATACCACCCACTAAGCTAGAGGGGTTGGGAGGGGGGCGGACTGCAGTCATAGGAAACAGTTGTGCTGCTGGGCCTCACACCGAGCAGCCCAGGCCACCCAGTCACTGGCAAAATTTGTTTATTTTGATCCTTTGGGGAAAATGGTTGAGCGCAAGCTGTTTATTGGAGCTTTGATTTGTCATGTGTCAGCTTTTGCTTGCTGGGTATGTGTATACACAAGTCAGACTTGTGTATAGTTGGAGGTTTGGGGTCGCAGAGGAGAAAAGAAGGGTGGAGGAAAGGAGAGGTAAAAAAAAAAAAAAAAGAGGCCTCCCACAGTGATGATGGGTAGAGGAGAGGTGCATGATGGGCCATGGTCCAGCTGTCTTGTGTGATGTCATGGGGCCTAGAATGTGAAGGGGAATGTTCGTACAAGAGCAGAGCAATTTCAGCCTCCAGGATAACTATTAAACTTACATTAGTTACATTACTATTCATGGAAGCCACCACATTTTCAAACTTGGAATTTCAAACTTCAAACCAGTACCCATATTATAAACTATACACAAAGAGAAAAAGAAAATCAACCACAAAAAATGCATATCTAAACGTACGCCTGACAATGCAAGTAATTAGAAGACATACTAAATGAAATAAATGACAAGAGTGGTTAGGTCTGGTTCACTTTGTAGGCTGGAAATGTGCATTTCTGCCATTGTGGGGTGTAGTCCAAAACCCCCATGGGAAAAATGAATGGGATTTGCAGAAAATAAGCTCTGTGTTTAACAGACTCACAGAATAGAGTATGTTTTGTTCTGAAAGTGGAAATACATCATTGAAGATGCGTTTTGTGAATTTTGAAGCCCTTCTCATGTCTGTGTTGTTGCATTTTTACTAACCATGATTGAAACTGGACTACATGAGTCAGACGTCTTTCTGACATGCTGCCATTACCGGACTACCTTAAAAATGCATGTGAAGTTAATGTACGTTGTAGCTAAATCTGTCTACGGTTAACAATACAATAAAAAATCAGCAGCTATCTGTTACATTGTAACAGTTACAAGATTGAACTAGCAAGGCAGTTTTGTGTGGTATTAAATGCCACAGCCTCACCACGCAAATCCCATTCATTTTTCCCATAGGGATTTTGGACTACCTCCCCACGATGGCAGAAATGCTTTATACTTTTCAGCCTACAAAGTGTCAGACCTCACCACTCTCTACATGTATCGAATAACATGGACACATCCATTTATAGGGAGAAAACATAACTTTATTTTTAGTACAAATATTGATGAACTTTAAAATCACATTTTATTTAATTATTTAAAAAAAAATTGTATTTAAAAAATAAATAAATAAATAAACTATTAAAAACCACACATTAAAGTGAGTGAAATTAGTCTTCGTCAGCGGCGTTCCTCATTGGTCTCAGTGTTTGGGGCCATCAGACCCAGGCTCTCTCCGGCTCGTCTCTGTGGACACCATGGAGGTATAATATAAACTGGAGACGGCATTGAAAATGGCTACCTATTCATTTCAATGAAAGTTGCTCACCGGCGCATGAAGCCATTTGACGTAGTGGCCAAAGCTCGGTATTGCAAGTCACGTGACGGCATGCGGCCCAAGACCCTTATTTCCCATGGTTTGTGGATTATGATAGATAGGGCTAGAAAAGGAAAACAACATTTTTCTGGATATCATTCAGCATCAGAGACCAATCTAATCAATATAAACTTTTAATTCAATTGGTTTTTTTTGTTTTTGAAGCATAAAAATGCCATACATACCCCTTATGTTTTTTTTCAGGTGGAAATAATTAAATTTGTCACTGCTCGGCCTAGGACTGGACTAGACACACCTGGGTGGCAGATCTCTGATCAGAATGGCTTGTACTACATGCCTGTGAATGTTCATGAAGATTGTAGATAGAAATACATTTGGTCTGAAAAAAAAAAAGCCATACATACCCCTTATGTTTTTTTTCAGGTGGAAATAATTAAATTTGTCACTGCTCGGCCTAGGACTGGACTAGACACACCTGGGTGGCAGATCTCTGATCAGAATGGCTTGTACTACATACCTGTGAATGTTCATGAAGATTGTAGATAGAAATAAATTTGGTCTGAAAAAAAAAACGCCATACATACCCCTTACGTTTTTTTTCAGGTGGAGATAATTCGATTTGTCACTGCTCGGCCTAGGAATGGACTAGACACACCTGGGTGGCAGATCTCTGATCAGAATGGCTTGTACTACATACCTGTGAATGTTCATGAAGATTGTAGATAGAAATAAATTTGGTCTGAAAAAAAACCCGCCATACATACCCCTTATGTTTTATTTCAGGTGGAGATAATTAAATTTGTCACTGCTTGGCCTAGGACTGGACTAGACACACCTGGGTGGCAGATCTCTGATCAGAATGGCTTGTACTACATACCTGTGAATGTTCATGAAGATTGTAGATAAAAATAAATTTGGTCTGGAAAAAAAAAACGCCATACATACCCCTTACGTTTTATTTCAGGTGGAAATAATTAAATTTGTCACTGCTCGGCCTAGGACTGGACTAGACACCCATAGGTGGCAGATCTCTGATCAGAATGGCTCGTACTACATACCTGTGAATGTTCATGAAGATTGTAAATAAAAATAAATTTGGTCTGGAAAAAAAAAACGCCATACATACCCCTTACGTTTTATTCCAGGTGGAAATAATTACATTTGTCACTGCTCGGCCTAGGACTGGACTAGACACCCATAGGTGGCAGATCTCTGATCAGAATGGCTTGTACTACATACCTGTGAATGTTCATGAAGATTGTAGATAGAAATAAATTTGGTCTGAAAAAAAAAACGCCATACATACCCCTTATGTTTTTTATCAGGTGGAAATAATTAAATTGGTCACTGCTTGGCCTAGGACTGGATTAGACACACCTGGGTGGCAGATCTCTGATCAGAATGGCTTGTACTACATACCTGTGAATGTTCTTGAAGATTGTAGATAGAAATAAATTTTGTCTGAAAAAAAAAACGCCATACATACCCCTTATGTTTTTTTTCAGGTGGAAATAATTACATTTATCACTGCTCGGCCTAGGACTAGACTAGACACACCTGGGTGGCAGATCTCTGATCAGAATGGCTTGTACTACATACCTGTGAATGTTCATGAAGATTGTAGATAGAAATAAATTTGGTCTGAAAAATAAAACGCCATACATACCCCTTATGTTTATTTTCAGGTGGAAATAATTAAATTTGTCACTGCTCGGCCTAGGACTGGACTAGACACACCTGGGTGGCAGATCTCTGATCAGAATGGCTTGTACTACATACCTGTGAATGTTCATGAAGATTGTAGATAGAAATACATTTGGTCTGAAAAAAAAAACGCCATACATACATACCCCTTACGTTTTTTTTCAGGTGGAGATAATTACATTTGTCACTGCTTGGCCTAGGACTGGACTAGACACACCTGGGTGGCAGATCTCTGATCAGAATGGCTTGTACTACATACCTGTGAATGTTCATGAAGATTGTAGATAGAAATAAATTTGGTCTGAAAAAAAAAACACCATACATACCCCTTACGATTTTTTTCAGGTGGAGATAATTAAATATGTCACTGCTTGGCCTAGGACTGGACTAGACACACCTGGGTGGCAGATCTCTGATCAGAATGGCTTGTACTACATACCTGTGAATGTTCATGAAGGTTGTAGATAGAAATAAATTTGGTCTGGAAAAAAAAAAACGCCATACATACCCCTTACGTTTTTTTTCAGGTGGAGATAATTACATTTGTCACTGCTTGGCCTAGGACTGGACTAGACACCCATAGGTGGCAGATCTCTGATCAGAATGGCTTGTACTACATGCCTGTGAATGTTCATGAAGATTGTAGATAGAAATAAATTTGGTCTGAAAAAAAAAACGCCATACATACCCCTTATGTTTTTTTTCAGGTGGAGATAATTCATTTTGTCACTGTTCGGCCTAGGACTGGACTAGACACCCCTGGGTGGCAGATCTCTGATCAGAATGGCTTGTACTACATACCTGTGAATGTTCATGAAGATTGTAGATAGAAATAAATTTGGTCTGAAAAAAAAAACACCATACATACCCCTTACGATTTTTTTCAGGTGGAGATAATTAAATATGTCACTGCTTGGCCTAGGACTGGACTAGACACCTGGGTGGCAGATCTCTGATCAGAATGGCTTGTACTACATACCTGTGAATGTTCATGAAGGTTGTAGATAGAAATAAATTTGGTCTGGAAAAAAAAAAACGCCATACATACCCCTTATGTTTTTTTTCAGGTGGAAATAATTAAATTTGTCACTGCTTGGCCTAGGACTGGACTAGACACACCTGGGTGGCAAATCTCTGATCAGAATGTCTTGTACTACATACCTGTGAATGTTCATGAAGATTGTAGATAGAAATAAATTTGGTCTGGAAAAAAAAACGCCATACATACCCCTTACGTTTTTTTTCAGGTGGAGATAATTCGATTTGTCACTGCTCGGCCTAGGAATGGACTAGACACACCTTGGTGGCAGATCTCTGATCAGAATGGCTTGTACTACATACCTGTGAATGTTCATGAAGATTGTAGATAGAAATAAATTTGGTCTGGAAAAAAAAAACGCCATACATACCCCTTATGTTTTTTTTCAGGTGGAGATAATTAAATTTGTCACTGCTTGTCCTAGGACTGGACTAGACACCCATAGGTGGCAGATCTCTGATCAGAATGGCTTGTACTACATGCCTGTGAATGTTCATGAAGATTGTAGATAGAAATAAATTTGGTCTGAAAAAAAAAACGCCATACATACCCCTTATGTTTTTTTTCAGGGGGAGATAATTCATTTTGTCACTGCTCGGCCTAGGACTGGACTAGACACCCCTGGGTGGCAGATCTCTGATCAGAATGGCTTGTACTACATACCTGTGAATGTTCATGAAGATTGTAGATAGAAATAAATTTAGTCTGAAAAAAAAACCGCCATACATACCCCTTATGTTTTTTTTCAGGTGGAAATAATTAAATTTGTCACTGCTCGGCCTAGGACTGGACTAGACACACCTGGGTGGCAGATCTCTGATCAGAATGGCTTGTACTACATACCTGTGAATGTTCATGAAGATTGTAGATAGAAATAAATTTGGTATGAAAAAAAAAACGCCATACATACCCCTTACGTTTTTTTTCAGGTGGAGATAATTAGGGCCCGAGCACTGGCGGTGCGAGGCCCTATTGAAACTCGAAGGATTATTATTCTCCTTCTCCTTCTCCTTCTCCTTCTTCTCCTTTACTCCAAACAAATGCCTTTTAGGCGGCCTGAACATCGATGAAAACGGATGAAACTTTGCAGATACGTCAGTCCCGGTGAAAAATTTGATAATTCATGGGTGACGGAAATGGGCGTGGCAAAACGGCTCAAGAGCGCCCCCTGGAAAGTTTCAAATGGCGAGCCCCACCTTTCAGTTTGATGTAGGCGAACGAAATTCGGAGGGCATATGTATTTCATCGAGCCACACTTAAATGTCTCTTGGAGCTATACCCAACATGCAACAGGAAGTCCGCCATTTTGCTCTTAATGTGCCATTTTGTCCTTGTTTTGACCATTTCCATGCCTCGTACTTCGACGAACTCCTCCTACAGATTTCATCCGATCAACTTCATATCGGGTCAGCTTCATCTTAAGACCTTTGTGATCAAAAGTTATCAAAAAAATTGAGTTTTCACCAAACACCCTTGCCGTGGCGCCCCGCCAAAGTTTGACATTTCGCCATAAAACACGAAGTCCTCATAACTCCTCCATACATTATCCAATTTGTCCGATATATCTCACGCTTCATGACGGTTCTGTCCTGAACACATCTATGTGTCAGTATTGCATCATACTTATAGCGCCACCTATTGGTGAAACAGGAAGTCCTCATAACTCCTCCATACATTATCCAATTTGTCCGATATATCTCACGCTTCATGACGGTTCTGTCCTGAACACATCTATGTGTCAGTATTGCATCATACTTATAGCGCCACCTATTGGTGAAACAGGAAGTCCTCATAACTCCTCCATACATTATCCGATTTGTCCGATATATCTCACGCTTCATGACGGTTCTGTCCTGAACACATCTATGTGTCAGTATTGCGTCATACTTATAGCGCCACCTATTGGTGAAACAGGAAGTCCTCATAACTCCTCCATACATTATCCAATTTGTCCGATATATCTCACGCTTCATGACGGTTCTGTCCTGAACACATCTATGTGTCAGTATTGCGTCATACTTATAGCGCCACCTATTGGTGAAACAGGAAGTCCTCATAACTCCTCCATACATTATCCAATTTGTCCGATATATCTCACGCTTCATGACGGTTCTGTCCTGAACACATCTATGTTTCAGTATTGCGTCATACTTATAGCGCCACCTATTGGTGAAACAGGAAGTCCTCATAACTCCTCCATACATTATCCAATTTGTCCGATATAGCTCACGCTTCATGATGGTTCTGTCCTGAACACATCTATGTGTCAGTATTGCGTCATACTTATAGCGCCACCTATTGGTGAAACAGGAAGTCCTTATAACTCCTGCATACATCATCCGATTTGCACCAAATTGCTGACGCTTCATGAAGGTCACCTTCTGAACACATCTATGCATCGGTATTGAGTCACACTTACAGCGCCACCTACTGGTGAAACAGGAAGTCCTCATAACTCCTACATACGTTATCCGATTTACTCCAAATTGCTCATGCTTGATGAAGGTTGCATCCTGAACACATCTGTGCGTCAGCATTGAGTCATAATTATAGCGCCACCTACTGCTTACAGGAAGTCCTCATAACTCCTACATACTTTCTCCGATTTACACAACATTTCTCACGCTTCATCAATGTACCGTTCTGTACTAATCTATGCGTCGGTATTGAGTCACGCCTAGAGCGCCACCTACTGGTGACAGGAAGTTTCTCTCAGTACTGCACACCGAAATAGCACAGCCTTTAACGGCGCCACACCCCGACACGCGTGGGGTGCGAGGGCCCGCTCACTGCTGCTCGCAGCCCTAGTTAAATTTGTCACTGCTTGGCCTAGGACTGGACTAGACACACCTGGGTGGCAGATCTCTGATCAGAATGGCTTGTACTACATACCTGTGAATGTTCATGAAGATTGTAGATAGAAATACATTTGGTCTGAAAAAAAAAACACCATACATACCCCTAACGATTTTTTTCAGGTGGAGATAATTAAATATGTCACTGCTTGGCCTAGGACTGGACTAGACACACCTGGGTGGCAGATCTCTGATCAGAATGGCTTGTACTACATACCTGTGAATGTTCATGAAGGTTGTAGATAGAAATAAATTTGGTCTGGAAAAAAAAAAACGCCATACATACCCCTTATGTTTTTTTTCAGGTGGAAATAATTAAATTTGTCACTGCTTGGCCTAGGACTGGACTAGACACACCTGGGTGGCAAATCTCTGATCAGAATGTCTTGTACTACATACCTGTGAATGTTCATGAAGATTGTAGATAGAAATAAATTTGGTCTGGAAAAAAAAACGCCATACATACCCCTTACGTTTTTTTTCAGGTGGAGATAATTCGATTTGTCACTGCTCGGCCTAGGAATGGACTAGACACACCTTGGTGGCAGATCTCTGATCAGAATGGCTTGTACTACATACCTGTGAATGTTCATGAAGATTGTAGATAGAAATAAATTTGGTCTGGAAAAAAAAAACGCCATACATACCCCTTATGTTTTTTTTCAGGTGGAGATAATTAAATTTGTCACTGCTTGGCCTAGGACTGGACTAGACACCCATAGGTGGCAGATCTCTGATCAGAATGGCTTGTACTACATGCCTGTGAATGTTCATGAAGATTGTAGATAGAAATAAATTTGGTCTGAAAAAAAAAACGCCATACATACCCCTTATGTTTTTTTTCAGGTGGAGATAATTCATTTTGTCACTGCTCGGCCTAGGACTGGACTAGACACCCCTGGGTGGCAGATCTCTGATCAGAATGGCTTGTACTACATACCTGTGAATGTTCATGAAGATTGTAGATAGAAATAAATTTAGTCTGAAAAAAAAAACGCCATACATACCCCTTATGTTTTTTTTCAGGTGGAAATAATTAAATTTGTCACTGCTCGGCCTAGGACTGGACTAGACACACCTGGGTGGCAGATCTCTGATCAGAATGGCTTGTACTACATACCTGTGAATGTTCATGAAGATTGTAGATAGAAATAAATTTGGTCTGAAAAAAAAAACACCATACATACCCCTTACGATTTTTTTCAGGTGGAGATAATTAAATATGTCACTGCTTGGCCTAGGACTGGACTAGACACACCTGGGTGGCAGATCTCTGATCAGAATGGCTTGTACTACATACCTGTGAATGTTCATGAAGATTGTAGATAGAAATAAATTTGGTCTGAAAAAAAAAACGGCATACATACCCCTTACGATTTTTTTCAGGTGGAGATAATTAAATATGTCACTGCTTGGCCTAGGACTGGACTAGACACACCTGGGTGGCAGATCTCTGATCAGAATGGCTTGTACTACATACCTGTGAATGTTCATGAAGATTGTAGATAGAAATAAATTTAGTCTGAAAAAAAAAACGCCATACATACCCCTTATGTTTTTTTTCAGGTGGAAATAATTAAATTTGTCACTGCTCGGCCTAGGACTGGACTAGACACACCTGGGTGGCAGATCTCTGATCAGAATGTCTTGTACTACATACCTGTGAATGTTCATGAAGATTGTAGATAGAAATAAATTTGGTCTGGAAAAAAAAACGCCATACATACCCCTTATGTTTTTTTTCAGGTGGAGATAATTAAATTTGTCACTGCTTGGCCTAGGACTGGACTAGACACACCTGGGTGGCAGATCTCTTTTCAGAATGGCTTGTACTACATACCTGTGAATGTTCATGAAGATTGTAGATAGAAATAAATTTGTTCTAAAAAAACGCCATACATACATACCCCTTACGTTTTATTTCAGGTGGAAATAATTAAATTTGTCACTGCTCGGCCTAGGACTGGACTAGACACCCATAGGTGGCAGATCTCTGATCAGAATGGCTTGTACTACATACCTGTGAATGTTCATGAAGATTGTAGATAGAAATAAATTTGGTCTGGAAAAAAAAAACGCCATACATACCCCTTATGTTTTTTTTCAGGTGGAGATAATTAAATTTGTCACTGCTTGGCCTAGGACTGGACTAGACACACCTGGGTGGCAGATCTCTGATCAGAATGGCTTGTACTACATACCTGTGAATGTTCATGAAGATTGTAGATAGAAATAAATTTGTTCTAAAAAAACGCCATACATACCCCTTACGTTTTATTTCAGGTGGAAATAATTAAATTTGTCACTGCTCGGCCTAGGACTGGACTAGACACCCATAGGTGGCAGATCTCTGATCAGAATGGCTTGTACTACATACCTGTGAATGCTCATGAAGATTGTAGATAGAAATAAATTTGGTCTGAAAAAAAAAACGCCATACATACCCCTTACGATTTTTTTCAGGTGGAGATAATTCGATTTGTCACTGCTCGGCCTAGGAATGGACTAGACACACCTTGGTGGCAGATCTCTGATCAGAATGGCTTGTACTACATACCTGTGAATGTTCATGAAGATTGTAGATAGAAATAAATTTGGTCTGGAAAAAAAAAACGCCATACATACCCCTTATGTTTTTTTTCAGGTGGAGATAATTAAATTTGTCACTGCTTGGCCTAGGACTGGACTAGACACACCTGGGTGACAGATCTCTGATCAGAATGGCTTGTACTACATACCTGTGAATGTTCATGAAGATTGTAGATAGAAATAAATTTGGTCTGAAAAAAAAAAACGCCATACATACCCCTTATGTTTTTTTTCAGGTGGAGATAATTAAATTGGTCACTGCTCGGCCTAGGACTGGACTAGACACACCTGGGTGGCAGATCTCTGATCAGAATGGCTTGTACTACATACCTGTGAATGTTCATGAATATTGTAGATAGAAATAAATTTGGTCTGGAAAAAAAAAACGCCATACATATACCCCTTACGTTTTATTTCAGGTGGAAATAATTAAATTTGTCACTGCTCGGCCTACGACTGGACTAGACACCCATAGGTGGCAGATCTCTGATCAGAATGGCTTGTACTACATACCTGTGAATGTTCATGAAGATTGTAGATAGAAATAAATTTGGTCTGGAAAAAAAAACGCCATACATACCCCTTACGATTTTTTTCAGGTGGAGATAATTAAATATGTCACTGCTTGGCCTAGGACTGGACTAGACACACCTGGGTGGCAGATCTCTGATCAGAATGGCTTGTACTACATACCTGTGAATGTTCATGAAGGTTGTAGATAGAAATAAATTTGGTCTGGAAAAAAAAAAACGCCATACATACCCCTTATGTTTTTTTTCAGGTGGAAATAATTAAATTTGTCACTGCTTGGCCTAGGACTGGACTAGACACACCTGGGTGGCAAATCTCTGATCAGAATGTCTTGTACTACATACCTGTGAATGTTCATGAAGATTGTAGATAGAAATAAATTTGGTCTGGAAAAAAAAACGCCATACATACCCCTTACGTTTTTTTTCAGGTGGAGATAATTCGATTTGTCACTGCTCGGCCTAGGAATGGACTAGACACACCTTGGTGGCAGATCTCTGATCAGAATGGCTTGTACTACATACCTGTGAATGTTCATGAAGATTGTAGATAGAAATAAATTTGGTCTGGAAAAAAAAAACGCCATACATACCCCTTATGTTTTTTTTCAGGTGGAGATAATTAAATATGTCACTGCTTGGCCTAGGACTGGACTAGACACACCTGGGTGGCAGATCTCTGATCAGAATGGCTTGTACTACATACCTGTGAATGTTCATGAAGGTTGTAGATAGAAATAAATTTGGTCTGGAAAAAAAAAAACGCCATACATACCCCTTATGTTTTTTTTCAGGTGGAAATAATTAAATTTGTCACTGCTTGGCCTAGGACTGGACTAGACACACCTGGGTGGCAAATCTCTGATCAGAATGTCTTGTACTACATACCTGTGAATGTTCATGAAGATTGTAGATAGAAATAAATTTGGTCTGGAAAAAAAAACGCCATACATACCCCTTACGTTTTTTTTCAGGTGGAGATAATTCGATTTGTCACTGCTCGGCCTAGGAATGGACTAGACACACCTTGGTGGCAGATCTCTGATCAGAATGGCTTGTACTACATACCTGTGAATGTTCATGAAGATTGTAGATAGAAATAAATTTGGTCTGGAAAAAAAAAACGCCATACATACCCCTTATGTTTTTTTTCAGGTGGAGATAATTAAATTTGTCACTGCTTGGCCTAGGACTGGACTAGACACACCTGGGTGGCAGATCTCTGATCAGAATGGCTTGTACTACATACCTGTGAATGTTCATGAAGATTGTAGATAGAAATAAATTTGTTCTAAAAAAACGCCATACATACCCCTTACGTTTTATTTCAGGTGGAAATAATTAAATTTGTCACTGCTCGGCCTAGGACTGGACTAGACACCCATAGGTGGCAGATCTCTGATTAGAATGGCTTGTACTACATACCTGTGAATGTTCATGAAGATTGTAGATAGAAATAAATTTGGTCTGAAAAAAAAAAACGCCATACATACCCCTTATGTTTTTTTTCAGGTGGAGATAATTAAATTGGTCACTGCTCGGCCTAGGACTGGACTAGACACACCTGGGTGGCAGATCTCTGATCAGAATGGCTTGTACTACATACCTGTGAATGTTCATGAAGATTGTAGATAGAAATAAATTTGGTCTGGAAAAAAAAAACGCCATACATATACCCCTTACGTTTTATTTCAGGTGGAAATAATTAAATTTGTCACTGCTCGGCCTAGGACTGGACTAGACACCCATAGGTGGCAGATCTCTGATCAGAATGGCTTGTACTACATACCTGTGAATGTTCATGAAGATTGTAGATAGAAATAAATTTGGTCTGGAAAAAAAAAACGCCATACATACTATCCCTTATGTTTTTTTTCAGGTGGAAATAATTAAATTTGTCACTGCTCGGCCTAGGACTGGACGAGACACACCTGGGTGGCAGATCTCTGATCAGAATAGCTTGTACTACATACCTGTGAATGTTCATGAAGATTGTAGATAAAAATAAATTTGGTCTGGAAAAAAAAAACGCCATACATACCCCTTATGTTTTATTTCAGGTGGAAATAATTAAATTTGTCACTGCTCGGCCTAGGACTGGACTAGACACCCATAGGTGGCAGATCTCTGATCAGAATGGCTTGTACTACATACCTGTGAATGTTCATGAAGATTGTAGATAGAAATAAATTTGGTCTGAAAAAAAAAACGCCATACATACCCCTTATGTTTTTTTTCAGGTGGAAATAATTAAATTTGTCACTGCTCGGCCTAGGACTGGACTAGACACACCTGGGTGGCAGATCTCTGATCAGAATGGCTTGTACTACATACCTGTGAATGTTCATTAAGATTGTAGATACAAATAAATTTGGTCTGGAAAAAAAAAACGCCATACATACCCCTTATGTTTTATTTCAGGTGGAAATAATTAAATTTGTCACTGCTCGGCCTAGGACTGGACTAGACACCCATAGGTGGCAGATCTCTAATCAGAATGGCTTGTACTACATACCTGTGAATGTTTATGAAGATTGTAGATATAAATAAATTTTGTCTGAAAAAAAAAACGCCATACATACCCCTTATGTTTTTTTTCAGGTGGAAATAATTAAATTGGTCACTGCTCGGCCTAGGACTGGACTAGACACCCATAGGTGGCAGATCTCTGATCAGAATGGCTTGTACTACATACCTGTGAATGTTCATGAAGATTGTAGATAGAAATAAATTTGGTCTGGAAAAAAAAAACGCCATACGTTATGCCACGCCACCCTTATGTTAACCAATGGAGCATGTGTGGCGGTTGGGGGAGGGGGGTATAATTATTGGACAGGACACCCGACCATCATCCTCAGTGTTGATTGAGAGCTTGTGGTGGCTGTTTGTTGATCTCTCCCCATGTCAACCTAATGAGACCCTCCTTCATCTTCTTCCACAAGATAGACCGGCTGGCCCCAGTACGCTCCAGCAGACAGGACCAGATACACAGGTGAGGCTTGTCTGTCACGGAGCCACCGCCTCGCTCCGCCTCCGGTGTAACTCGGTTCTTCAGCTTGGCTGCGTACTTGATTGATGTTGCACATGGGTGATTGGAACTAAACTAACCTTGCGTTGCATTTGTCTCTCTCTCTCTCTCTGGCTCTATCGTGTCCACTCTGTTGGCGCTGATGGATGGGTTGGACAGTCAAGGGGAGCCAGCCAGTGGTCCAGTTCCAGTTCATGCTTGGTTGTTGCCTACTCACCTTCCCATCTCCTGCATCACCTGCCACCTGTCTCCGCTCTGCCCAGCTGCATCTCATCCCTCATTACTCTTAGCATTAATACCAGTCAATTTCCCTTGGTTCTCTGTAAGATCATTCAGTCATCTACCTAGTCTGCTCAGCTCTTCTGTCTGCCATATTTTGGAGTTGTTTATTGAAATTGAGTTAAAGTAGTTTGTATGAGTCAAGCATCCTCCAGTTTGTATGACTCAAGAACTGTTTACTGCCATGTATATGGTTCACACATACTAGAAATTTGGCTAGGGTAAAGGCATATGCTGTTGTAGACACAGGACTGGGAGCAGGACAGGACAGTGCAAAGACATGACAGTTTTCTTGCATGTCAAATTGGTCAGTTGGTGACATGTTTTTAATTGTCGTTTTGTGATCACTGTCTTTGTGATATTTTCTGATGACCAAGCCTTTGCACATTATGGAGGAACCATGTCCCTTTCTTTTACCGATCCCTGTGAGCAATGTGAATGTCCTGAACGTGACTTGCAATACCGAGCTTGGCCTGAAAGCCCATGGTGGCTTCATTGCGCCAAGCTGATCCTGGGGGCTTGGTGGACACAGCAGGCAGGGAGGCAGGTGATCAGCACACACCACAACAGTCTGTTGACTTTCCAAAGCAATAACAAATATTCATCTAAAATGTTAGCATCATATATTTTCATGATGATAAAAAAATCAAGACACCAGCCGTGTAAATATTTACAACAACCAAAAGCTATTGATGTAGGCTGCAGACGGTTTTAGATCCACATTCTGGTTACAGGGTAAACCAACAGATATCAACAGATGCAGAAACAGAGGATGGTTATTTTAACTGCTCCTTTAAAGTGAGCGGCCAGACCTAGTAGTGTTGTGGCGTATTCCACCATCTCCAAGGTGCCCTCCTCCCCATCGGCCCCAACAGCTCGACGGCTCTCTAATCAACACACACACACACGTTATGCCACAATGCCGTTGTACAACGTTGATGCTGACCTCTTGTGTCTAGAGGTGTGGGGGTGTTATGGTCAGTGGTTGTCATGTCTGTTTGGAGTTCTGTTATTCATGTTTGTCACCCCCAGGTGTCCATCCTGGGTGTGTCATTCCTCCTGTCAATCATCCTGGTCTCCCATCAATCAACCTCCCCACCTGTGTGCCATCAGCCAATCAGCTTCCCAATCATCCTCCTGTCCTGGTCGTCCAATCAGCGGGCGGCTTGCCCCCTACATATATATATATGCGTGTCATTGTTTCATGTGGAAGAGAGGAGTGTTGTCCTGATGTTGGAGTTAACTTGAGTTTTTTGCCAGTTGAGAACTTCTTTACAGCCTACCAGTTTCTTTTGTTAACCTACCTGTCTCAGTCCTAGTTTGTGTTTAGTTTGTGCTGGGTGTAGTCCTCCATTTTAGTTGGCTTCACCCTGGGACCCTATAGGTAAGACACCCCGGGGTACACACTGCAACACGTAGGTAATCCTCCGTCTATACACCCTAGGTAAGAGTGAGCAGCTGCCACGTCATCTTGTAGCAGATGGGTGAGGTTCCGGGTGTCTCAGATAGTTAGTTAGGGTTGATCAGTTTTCCAGGTAGGGCTGGTTAGGGTTCAGAGGTTAGAGGTGTAAGGAAGCTTAGGGCTGGGCTCCTTCGTGTCACCGCTCACAGGGCTTCTCCTGACCTCTGCTCCTTTGTCCGTTAGTCTTTGTTGTGTTTGTTAACCCTTGGGTTACACTGTGTTTGCACCATTTGACAAGAATAAATCGTTTTGTTGAGAAAGGTACCCTTGTTGTCAGGTCTTGCAGTTCTTGACAGCCCCACACCCCACCTTTTTACTGCCTGGTAACATGGGCCAATGCACAGGCTATTGAGCTAGCAAGGCCATTGTGTGTGTGTGTGTGTGGTATCACTGTATGTAGTTTGGGAAATGCCTAGATCTCACCATGCAAATCCCATTAATTTTTCCCATAGGGATTTTGGACTACCTACTCATGATGGTAGAAATGCTTTATACTTTTCAGCCTACAAAGTGTCAGACCTCACCACTCTCTCCATGTATCAAATAACATGGACACATCCATTTATAGGGAGAAAACTAAACTTTATTATATTTAGTACAAATACTGACCTTTAAAATCACATTTTATTTAATTATTAAAACCACAAAACGGTACATGGTTATTAGTTATGGGAACCGCCTGGATTTGGCGGTCTGCTCAGCAGCGTCGCATGTTGGTAGCGCCATCAGACCCATGCTCTCCTCATCCACCGTGGACTCCAGAGCGCGGCTCAGCTCTGTGGACGCAGGGAGGCAGGTGATCAACACACCACCAGTCGGTTGACTTTCCAAATCAATAAATATTCATCTAAAAATATTAGCATAATATATTTTCATGATGACAAAATAATTACGACGCCGGCTTAATTGTGTAACTGTTTACGTAAACCGAAAGCTATTGATGTACAGAAACAACAATCTATCAAGTCGATCAACAGATGCAGAAACAGAGGATGGTTATTTTAACTGCTCCTTTAAAGTGAGCGTCCAGACCTTGTAGTGTTGTGGCGTATTCCACCATCTCCGAGGTGCCCTCCTTGATGTCGCACCACCTCCTCCCCATCGGCCCCAACAGCTCCACGGCTCTCTAACACACACACACACACACACACGTCATGCCACAATGCCGTTGTACAAC
This sequence comes from Borostomias antarcticus, assembly GCF_949987555.1. Lineage (NCBI taxonomy): Eukaryota > Metazoa > Chordata > Actinopteri > Stomiiformes > Stomiidae > Borostomias > Borostomias antarcticus. Next base: position 15,640,624 of record NC_140257.1, read on the forward strand.
GTTACCAAGATGCTGACCTCCTGGGTCTAGAGGTGTGGGGGGTACCTTGTACAGTGTCTCTGCCATGTCGGCCACCTGGGAGATGGCCTCGTAGAGACTCGGCATGGGTACGGGCACAAGAGTGTTCTCCTGGGGACAACGTTGAAACACAAACTCTTGAGGTCAGACCACCAAACGCCTCCAATACTAGAAGGGTAACAGAAGTATTTGGTGAAGTATAGTACCACCAGGATCCTCCGTCTTAAGGAACTATTATATTTTTAGTTTGCTATTCTTGCACTTTGCCTTTAGCACTAGATTATGCTCTTAGTCAGTTGTTTAGAAAGGAGATGTACTTGTGAGTTCCGGTGAGTAGTAGCACACTGACTACCTACCTCAAATGCAATTATTGTAAGTAGCTTTGGATGAAAGTTTCTGCTAAATGACAAGTATTTGATGGCGGTGCGTGCTAGTTACAGTAGTTGTATTTGACGGCGGTGTGTGGTACTGTAGTTGGAGTATTTGACGGCGGTGTGTGGTACTGTAGTTGGAGTATTTGACGGCGGTGTGTGGTACTGTAGTTGGAGTATTTGACGGCGGTGTGTGGTACTGTAGTTGGAGTATTTGACGGCGGTGTGTGGTACTGTAGTTGGAGTATTTCACGGCGGTGTGTGGTACTGTAGTTGGGAGTATTTGATGGCGGTGTGTGGTACTGTAGTTGGGAGTATTTGACGGCGGTGTGTGGTACTGTAGTTGGAGTATTTGATGGCGGTGTGTGGTACTGTAGTTGGAGTATTTGACAGCGGTGTGTGGTACTGTAGTTGGAGTATTTGACGGCGGTGTGTGGTACTGTAGTTGGGAGTAATTGATGGTGGTGTGTGGTACTGTAGTTGGGAGTATTTGACGGCCGTGTGTGGTACTGTAGTTGGGAGTATTTGACGGTGTGTGGTACTGTAGTTTGGAGTATTTGACGGCGGTGTGTGGTACTGTAGTTGGGAGTATTTGACGGCGGTGTGTGGTACTGTAGTTGGGAGTATTTGACGGTGGTGTGTGGTACTGTAGTTGGGAGTATTTGACGGCCGTGTGTGGTACTGTAGTTGGAGTATTTGACGGCGGTGTGTGGTACTGTAGTTGGGAGTATTTGACGGCGGTGTGTGGTACTGTAGTTGGGAGTATTTGACGGCGGTGTGTGGTACTGTAGTTGGGAGTATTTGACGGCGGTGTGTGGTACTGTAGTTGGGAGTATTTGACGGCGGTGTGTGGTATTGTAGTTGGGAGTATTTGACGGTGGTGTGTGGTACTGTAGGTACAATAGTTGGAGCTGACCTCCTCAGAGGAGCTGCTCTCCATGGACTCCTCCTCCTCCTCCTCCTCCTCCCTCTTAGGGATGTCGGCCTCGCTGGTCTTGGAGGATCCGTTCAGCTCCTTCACCCTGAAGACATGATGGAGATCATCCACCACGGAGGGAAATGGGTATTTAAGACGCTATGCGAGTATAGTATGTGAGAGTGTACCTGTCTGGGTATGCGAGTATAGTATGTGAGAGTGAGTATAGTATGTGAGAGAGTAGTATGTGAGAGAGTGAGTATAGTATGTGAGAGTGTAAGTATAGTATGTAGGGGTACCTTTCTGGGTATGTGAGTGTGAGTATAGTATGTGTGTACTTGAGTATGTGAGTGTGTGAGTATAGTTTGTGAGTGAACCTGAGTATGTGAGTATAGTATGTGTTGTGAGAGTATACCCGAGTATGTGAGTGAGTATAGTATGTGAGTATAGTATGTGTTGTGAGAGTATACCCGAGTATGTGAGAGTGAGTATAGTATGTATTGTGAGAGTATACCCGAGTATGTGAGAGTGAGTATAGTATGTGAGTATAGTATGTGTTGTGAGAGTATACCCGAGTATGTGAGAGTGAGTATAGTATGTGAGTATAGTATGTGTTGTGAGAGTATACCCGAGTATGTGAGAGTGAGTATAGTATGTGAGTATAGTATGTGTTGTGAGAGTATACCCGAGTATGTGAGAGTGTGAGTATAGTATGTGTTGTGAGAGTATACCCGAGTATGTGAGAGTGTGAGTATAGTATGTGAAACTACCTGTCTGCGTAGCGCAGTGTGTTGAGAGTGTAGTCACAGGAGGCCATGCCAGGAGAGACCATGGCGATCTGGAGGAGAAGAAAAGAAGAAACAAAACTGAAAACAAGATGGAAACCTCAGAGACCCCCCCTCTGGACCAAATACTGAACCTGAGACCTCCTCTCTGGACCAAATACTGAACCTCAGACCTCCTCTCTGGACCAAATACTGAACCTCAGAGACCTCCTCTCTGGACCAAATACTGAACCTCAAAGACCTGAACCTCAGAGACCCCCTCTCTGGACCAAATACTGAACCTGAGACCTCCTCTCTGGACCAAATACTGAACCTGAGACCTCCTCTCTGGACCAAATACTGAACCTGAGACCTCCTCTCTGGACCAAATACTGAACCTGAGACCTCCTCTCTGGACCAAGTACTGAACCTGAGAGACCTCCTCTCTGGACCAAATACTGAACCTGAGACCTCCTCTCTGGACCAAATACTGAACCTCAGAGACCTCCTCTCTGGACCAAATACTGAACCTGAGACCTCCTCTCTGGACCAAATACTGAACCTGAGACCTCCTCTCTGGACCAAATACTGAACCTGAGACCTCCTCTCTGGACCAAATACTGAACCTGAGACCTCCTCTCTGGACCAAATACTGAACCTGAGACCTCCTCTCTGGACCTAATACTGAACCCGAGACCCCCTCTCTGGACCAAATACTGAACCTGAGACCTCCTCTCTGGACCAAATACTGAACCTGAGACCTCCTCTCTGGACCAAATACTGAACCTGAGACCCCCTCTCTGGACCAAATACTGAACCTGAGACCTCCTCTCTGGACCAAATACTGAACCTGAGACCTCCTCTCTGGACCAAATACTGAACCTGAGACCTCCTCTCTGGACCAAATACTGAACCTGAGACCTCCTCTCTGGACCAAATACTGAACCTGAGACCTCCTCTCTGGACCAAATACTGAACCTGAGACCTCCTCTCTGGACCAAATACTGAACCTGAGACCTCCTCTCTGGACCAAATACTGAACCTCAGAGACCCCCTCTCTGGACCAAATACTGAACCTCAGAGACCTCCTCTCTGGACCAAATACTGAACCTCAGAGACCTGAACCTCAGACCTCCTCTCTGGACCAAATACTGAACCTGAGACCTCCTCTCTGGACCAAATACTGAACCTCAAAGACCTGAACCTCAGAGACCTCCTCTCTGGACCAAATACTGAACCTCAGAGACCTCCTCTCTGGACCAAATACTGAACCTCAAAGACCTGAACCTCAGAGACCTCCTCTCTGGACCAAATACTGAACCTCAGAGACCTCCTCTCTGGACCAAATACTGAACCTCAGAGACCTGAACCTCAGAGACCTCCTCTCTGGACCAAATACTGAACCTCAGACCTCCTCTCTGGACCAAATACTGAACCTCAGAGACCTCCTCTCTGGACCAAATACTGAACCTGAGACCTCCTCTCTGGACCAAATACTGAACCTCAAAGACCTGAACCTCAGAGACCTCCTCTCTGGACCAAATACTGAACCTCAGACCTCCTCTCTGGACCAAATACTGAACCTCAGAGACCTCCTCTCTGGACCAAATACTGAACCTGAGACCTCCTCTCTGGACCAAATACTGAACCTGAGACCTCCTCTCTGGACCAAATACTGAACCTGAGACCTCCTCTCTGGACCAAATACTGAACCTGAGACCTCCTCTCTGGACCAAATACTGAACCTGAGACCTCCTCTCTGGACCAAATACTGAACCTGAGACCTCCTCTCTGGACCAAATACTGAACCTGAGACCTCCTCTCTGGACCAAATACTGAACCTGAGACCTCCTCTCTGGACCAAATACTGAACCTGAGAGACCTCCTCTCTGGACCAAATACTGAACCTGAGACCTCCTCTCTGGACCAAATACTGAACCTGAGACCTCCTCTCTGGACCAAATACTGAACCTGAGACCTCCTCTCTGGACCTAATACTGAACCTGAGAGACCTCCTCTCTGGACCAAATACTGAACCTCTGAGACCTCCTCTCTGGACCAAATACTGAACCTCAGAGACCTCCTCTCTGGACCTAATACTGAACCTCAGAGACCTCCTCTCTGGACCTAATACTGAACCTCAGAGACCTGAACCTCAGACCTCCTCTCTGGTACCGAGGTGTGCGTGTGGGTTCCTATGCGGGGGATGGGAGGTTGGTGTGTGTAGTACCGGGTACCTACCATGCAGGTCCGGGAGTTCTCTCCTATGAAGGAGTCTCGGAGCACCTGGGTCAGCTTGCTCATCCTGAACGGGATGTGGTCGCTGTTCTGGCCCAGAGAGCGAATGCACTCCTGCAGGGACACGACGGGACAGCGTTTCAACCGACGGAGGCTGCCATCTCAACCAGGAAGTACTATTAAACTGGAGTTATGGTGCGTTCGTTTGTGGTCGGAGGTGGCAAGTCGCAAGTGGCAAAATACCTACCTCCGACCTGTGTGCATTCGAGCTATATATCATTATATCACAGTTACCTAGTTATATCTAGTGCATTCGAGCAACTGGGAGCTGAGAAACATATCCGAATTTGCGACGAGGAAGTGCGAGTTCATGCAGTGTTTTATTTAATAATTCCTAGTAGCAAGTCGCAATTTGCCACCTCCCAGTTATAAACGAACGCACCATAAGTTGCAATAGTTAGCAAGCTAGCTAGTTTATCCGCTAGCTGACCTCGAGTGCCAGCGTCCTGTGGTAGTCTGGTAGCTAGTGAATTAGTGTAGGAAGTCAGGTGACCTTGAGCGCCAGCAGGCTGCGGTTGATCTCGGACGTCTCCACCAGGGTGGACTTGTCGTTGCTGCTGACGTCCGTCCCCCTCTCGTTGCCCGCCAGGTCGACCAATGAGAACTTGCCGTGGAGCTTGTTGCGGCGGCGCAGGATGACCTGCAGGATGGCGTGCGATCGAGACGAGTTGGGGTTGGCCGACGTCTGGCCAGACGTCCTGGAGAGGGAGGAGGAGAAGGAGAGGGAGAGAGAGAGAGAGAGAGAGAGAGAGGAGACAGGAAGGAGAGTTAGAGAGAGAGGAGACAGGAAGGAGAGAGAGACAGAGAGAGGAGACAGGAAGGAGAGTTAGAGAGAGAGGAGACAGGAAGGAGAGAGAGACAGAGAGAGGAGACAGGAAGGAGAGAGAGAGAGAGGAGACAGGAAGGAGAGTGAGAGAGAGAGGAGACAGGAAGGAGAGTTAGAGAGAGAGGAGACAGGAAGGAGATTGAGCGAGAGAGGAGACAGGAAGGAGAGTTAGAGAGAGAGGAGACAGGAAGGAGAGTGAGAGAGAGGAGACAGGAAGGAGAGTTAGAGAGAGAGGAGACAGGAAGGAGAGAGGAGATGGGAAGAGAGATTCTCTGACTTCATGCAGTCTTCCCCTATATTTCTGTATTCAGCGTTTCCCCTAGCATTTTTTTCAGGGGGGGGTTAGTTAGACCCCCCGAAACTACTAGTGTTGTTGCGGGGCGGGCATGTCACATGATGTCCACAGTGTCGTCATAGACGCGCACAGTAAGGCGTTTATCGGTGCATTTCTCTACACTGAGCTGAAATGAAACGAGTGCACATAAGTAAATAAATAATTACCAATATTTATTTACAACACATAACATTACTAGAAAAGCTTCTGCAGATAATGTGTGTGAATACTGGTAGGGGAAACACTGGTATTGTATTTAATGGTTTACCGTAGTCAAATGGTGGAAAAGGCATAAAAAAAAATATAATATCCCATTGATAATCATCAATAATCGAGAATCGTTTTGAAATCGAATCGTGACCCTGTACCGATTCCCACCCCTACTAATTACATGGTTTGCTGAGATTGACTATGAAGTGCACTAACACAAATTTGGGTTTGGTAAAATGTTGCCTTAAGTAAAGGCGTTTGACTGATGTGTCAAAGGTGTATTGACCACTACGTTGGGAGGTCAATGCCATGAAGGGACCGTTACAAGGGTCAACTAGGCAACCTGAGTTAATTAAATGGCGTTATTAAAGAATTCACTTTCACAGTGATAGTTTTCCCTTCATCCTTCCCAGCCCAGTGCTAGATGAACCTTTCTGAGTGTTATTATTCAAGCCGGTGTGCGGTCGGCCGGTCAGAACCTTTCTGTGAAGCCGACCCAGACGTGAGCGTGCGGTACCTGCAGGCGCTGCCCGCCTGGATCAGCCCGATGACGTCCTCGGGGCAGGACACGTCCACCTCCACAAGACCCACCACCTGGACCTGCTGCCGGTCGTCCTCCAGGACCCTCAGAAGGGCCTTCTTGTTCAGCAGGTCGTACACCTGCACGCACACACACACGGATACACACGCACACACACACACACGCACACACACACCAGAGGGCAGGGGGGTCAGAAAGAGCAAGCCCCGCTTGATGCGTCTCAAAATGGACCCTCCCTCCCTCCCTGGGAGAAACCACTGGCCTGGGGTGCGTTCAAATTCAGTGAACATAGCGAACGTTAGCAAAATATTTTCCGTTAGCTTTGTGTTCGCCGCAAACGTATGTACATACTAAACCCACGACTGGCCTGGTGTGAGTACATACTAAACCCACGACTGGCCTGGTGAGTACATACTAAACCCACGACCAACCAGCCCTACCATCTCTCCCATCCATCCAACCAGCCCCTCCATCTCTCCCATCCATCCATCCCTCCATCTCTCCCATCCATCCATCTCTCCCATCCATCCATCCCCTCCATCTCTCCCATCCATCCATCCCTCCATCTCTCCCATCCATCCAACCAGCCCCTCCATCTCTCCCATCCATCCATCCCTCCATCTCTCCCATCCATCCATCTCTCCCATCCATCCATCCCCTCCATCTCTCCCATCCATCCATCCCTCCATCTCTCCCATCCATCCAACCAGCCCCTCCATCTCTCCCATCCATCCATCCCCTCCATCTCTCCCATCCATCCATCCCTCCATCTCTCCCATCCATCCAACCAGCCCCTCCATCTCTACCATCCATCCATCTCTCCCATCCATCCATCCCTCCATCTCTCCCATCCATCCATCCCCTCCATCTCTCCCATCCATCCATCTCTCCCATCCAACCAGCCCCTCCATCCCCTCCATTTCTCCCATCCATCCAACCAGCCCCTCCATCCCCTCCATTTCTCCCATCCATCCAACCAGCCCCTCCATCCCCTCCATTTCTCCCATCCATCCAACCAGCCCCTCCATCCCCTCCATTTCTCCCATCCATCCAACCAGCCCCTCCATCCCCTCCATTTCTCCCATCCATCCAACCAGCCCCTCCATCCCCTCCATTTCTCCCATCCATCCAACCAGCCCCTCCATCTCTCCCATCCATCCATCCCCTCCATCTCTACCATCCATCCATCCCTCCATCTCTCCCATCCATCCCCTCCATCTCTACCATCCATCCATCCCTCCATCTCTCCCATCCATCCAACCAGCCTCTCCATCTCTCCCATCCATCCATCCCCTCCATCTCTACCATCCATCCATCCCTCCATCTCTCCCATCCATCCATCCATCCCTCCATCTCTCCCATCCATCCCCTCCATCTCTACCATCCATCCATCCCTCCATCTCTCCCATCCATCCAACCAGCCTCTCCATCTCTCCCATCCATCCATCCCCTCCATCTCTACCATCCATCCATCCCTCCATCTCTCCCATCCATCCAACCAGCCCCTCCATCTCTCCCATCCATCCATCCCTCCATCTCTCCCATCCATCCAACCAGCCCCTCCATCTCTCCCATCCATCCATCCATCCCTCCATCTCTCCCATCCATCCATCCCTCCATCTCTCCCATCCAACCAGCCCCTCCATCTCTCCCATCCATCCATCCCATCCATCCATCCCTCCATCTCTCCCATCCATCCATCCCCTCCATCTCTCCCATCCATCCATCCCCTCCATTTCTCCCATCCATCCAACCAGCCCCTCCATCTCTCCCATCCAACCATCCCCTCCATTTCTCCCATCCATCCAACCAGCCCCTCCATCTCTCCCATCCATCCATCCCCTCCATCTCTACCATCCATCCATCCCTCCATCTCTCCCATCCATCCCCTCCATCTCTACCATCCATCCATCCCTCCATCTCTCCCATCCATCCAACCAGCCTCTCCATCTCTCCCATCCATCCATCCCCTCCATCTCTACCATCCATCCATCCCTCCATCTCTCCCATCCATCCATCCATCCCTCCATCTCTCCCATCCATCCCCTCCATCTCTACCATCCATCCATCCCTCCATCTCTCCCATCCATCCAACCAGCCTCTCCATCTCTCCCATCCATCCATCCCCTCCATCTCTACCATCCATCCATCCCTCCATCTCTCCCATCCATCCAACCAGCCCCTCCATCTCTCCCATCCATCCATCCCTCCATCTCTCCCATCCATCCAACCAGCCCCTCCATCTCTCCCATCCATCCATCCATCCCTCCATCTCTCCCATCCATCCATCCCTCCATCTCTCCCATCCAACCAGCCCCTCCATCTCTCCCATCCATCCATCCCATCCATCCATCCCTCCATCTCTCCCATCCATCCATCCCCTCCATCTCTCCCATCCATCCATCCCCTCCATTTCTCCCATCCATCCAACCAGCCCCTCCATCTCTCCCATCCAACCATCCCCTCCATTTCTCCCATCCATCCATCTCTCCATCTCTCCCATCCATCCAGCCCCTCCATCTCTCCCATCCATCCATCCCTCCATCTCTCCCATCCAACCAGCCCCTCCATCTCTCCCATCCCACCAGCCCCTCCATCTCTCCCATCCAACCAGCCCCTCCATCTCTACCATCCATCCATCCAACCAATCCTTCCATCTATCCATCCAACCCCCCCTCCGTCCTACCTTGCCGTTGTAGATCTCAAAGAAGCTGACGTAGGGGGAGAGGTTCATGGCGGAGTACCTGCTCTGTCCCAGCATGGTGAACACATCGTCGGCTGGGTGGGGACACACACACACACAAACAAATAAACAACCACAACAATACACAACACCATGCAAGCGCAGTGCGTCAGAAGTAGGGACGATGACCCGATCGTTTTGGACATGAAGATGGACGAGATGGAGCTTGGGTCGAGGTGGAGAATTTAACTACCTGCTAAGGCGTAGATCCCTTCAGCGCTGTTCTGGCTCTTTCCGGACAATTCCCCTTTAGGTCCCTTCTGGCTCTTTTTAGTGAATTCACCCCCCATGGTCTGGTGGACAGAGAGAGACAGCGGTCAGGTGAACGTGTGACAGTCACGCTGCGTTCCATTCTAACGGAGGTCAGGATCTGGTGCCCGGGATGATGTCATATCCCAGTTAAATGCATTCCAGAAACAAAAAGGTAACAACGAACTATGCGCTATTTTGCGCATACGAACACTGTGGCAACATTGTCCACTGATAGAAGTTGGACACCACTGTGTATACGACTGATTTAATAGGACACATATAAGCCAGAAGCGCTAATAAAGTCTTTACAGCTTTCACTTTGCTCGCAAAGGGAGCAGCCATCTTGATTTTGACGTCAGCAGCTGACATCGATTAAGTTGGGGTCGATCGTTTACCCCGAGTAAAACGGTGGAAAAACTAGTTCAAGTGACGTATTTGATGCAGATCTTGACGTTGAACTCGCGAATCCCGATTTTCCCCCGATACAAACGTAATGCAGCATCAGAAACTAGGGAGCAGCAGGTGAGAACAGGGACTCACATGCGTTTTTCCACTTCCTGTTTGGCCGTAGGCAAAGCAAGTGGCCATCCCTCCCTCAAAGATGGTCTGGACCAGTGGCTTAGCAGAGAACCTATCAGAACAGAACAGAGAGGGGTTATTGGGCCTGACATGTGTAACTACAAAGAGGAACCACGATAGTCAACACTACACGCAACAGGACTTTGAGAGAAGATATATTAAGCAGATTTAAAACCACATCCTGAAGAAACTTCACAACTCTTGAGTTGTTTGGGTGACGGCGACCTCTAAAAACGAAAAACAAAGCCGTGGAGAACGGGCTACCTGTACACCAGCTCGTTGGTGGACGACTCGTCGAAGGAGTAGTCGAAGTGGAACACCTGGTTGTCCAGGTACCTGGTGAGGTCCACCTTGGTCTTGGGCTCATGGACCAGCAGAGCTCCGTCGCCAGGGATGGAAATCACGTCGATCTCGTTCCTGCTCAACTCTGGTGGCAGCACGAGGGACAGGGTGTTATGGCGTGTTGGTACCGGGTCAACTTGATTCTGCTTTACTTGCTTTAGGGTAACGGGGCATTAGACACAGGGATGCAACAGAACAGCATAATATTACAAAGTCCACTGAGGCCATGGTGTAGAGGGGTACATGGAGCACAGGAGGGCTGGTAAACGGACCGCATTTATATAGTGTTTATATAAGCTTTACAATGGCCTCATTCACACACCAATGGCGGCCAGCTGCCATGCAAGGTGCTAGCCTGCTCACTGGGAGCAATTTGGGACACCTCCGACGTGGACAGGAGGAGCCGGGAATTGAACCGCCGACCCTGCGGTCACTGGACGACCCGCTCCGCCTCCTGAGCCGGCAGAAGCTCAACGTAAACGTACCTTGTTTGTTCAGCGGCCTCTTTCGAACGCACACACAGATCCGATGAGCTTCGGCCTGTGTTAACCCAAAAAACAAAAACAAAGACAATTTGTTGGAATGTGTGTTTGAGACAATTAGTCGACCTTGAGGAGGCCAGTCCACAGTTCCATGGTCGAGGTGTGTGTGTGTGTGTGTGTGGTCTCACCGGGTCAGAGGGAGACAGAGGAACCTTAACCAGGGTTTCTCTGAACTCCTCAATCATCTGGCAGAACTGCCTGCGTGGCTTGTTGGTGTCTCCGAACTAGAGGACATAGAAACAGATGTTACAGAAAGAAAGACATTACAGAAAGGTATCGACACTAGAAAAAGACGTTACAGAAAGGTATCGACACTAGAAATAGACGTTACAGAAAGGTATTGACACCAGGGCTCATGGGGCTAATGTGTCTACCACAAGGCTAGTCCTTACCGCAGTGGCCCGGGTTCGAATCCAGCCCGGGCCCTGTGCTGCATGTCCCCCCCCCCCCCCCCCTCTCTCTCTCTCCCACCCATCCTGTCCGCCTACACTGTCATACAGTACATAATAAAGCAGAAATGCCGGCAAATATACATCTTAAAACTAAAAAAAAGAGTAAAAAAAGAAAGGTATTCACACTGACACGTCACGCTGTGTGTGTGTGTACTCCAGGCTTGTATATCCAAAAGTCAGGGACAGTGAGGATGAAGTAAGTTGTCGTAGTAAATGAATACACCAAGACAAGCAAAACGTTCCTCCTGCTTCTACACACATACTCTGACCTCCTGGACGAGGTTTCGTCCGTGTCTCTGCTCTCACCTTCCCACTCTGACCTCCTGGACGAGGTTTCGTCCGTGTCTCTGTTCTCACCTTCCCTCTCTTGTTCTGAGGGTCTGGGGGCGGCTTGAAAACGTGAGACACCCTCTTGTTTCCTTTGCTGGGCTCCAAGGGGACGGCCGACTTCTTCCTGCATGCGAGAGCTGGGATATAAAGCATTCTTATTGCAATGAGATGAGAATTCAATAACCTTTATTTATACGCGAAGGACACTGAGGTTGCCTTATTTAGTGGCGACGAGTAAAATAAATAAAATAGTGCTAAACCAAGAATAACAGAAAACACTAAAAACAAAGCATAAAATAGATAAGATAATAAGAACAGACTAAAACCACTTCAGTTAAAACAATTACAATTAGAATTAGATGTGCAATACTAACGGAGAAACGCCTCTCCGTTTGAAACAGAACAGTCAGATGATGCTACGTGTGGTTGAGCTGACCTGAGGGGACAAAGGGCGCAGGCTTGTTCTCGTTCTCCTTGAAGTCCTCGCTGATCTGGGGCAGGGCGGCTAACGACAACGTCATCCTGCTGTCAACCTTCCTCTGCGACCGACGAACTCCGCCATCTAAAACAGACTTACTGAAATAAAGATCACTTCGGCAGGAACACACGAGAGGGAGCGCTTGATCGTGGCTACGGCTAGCGCCACAAAACATGGGATAAGGGGCGGAGCGGAGTCCGGCTGTATTGGAACAGCCAATCGTGAAGGCCAATCAGCCTCCCCGCACAGCCCACCATCCGCGCGGGCCAATCATCCTCCGCCCACAAAATCCAAGTCTTCCCATTGGTGCCCATGAATATCATAGCTTTTCCCCAGACATTATTGCCACAGTAAGTATGTTTATGTTTAAGAGAATGTATATTTACTGTTTATTGCTCACAATCCCTATCACATTGTAATGCAATGTATCAAAGCGGAGTGATACTTTTACCTGTGATTTACCCGTTGGTGTAATGCGGTTATTGGCACGGCTTCGAATGCCTCCAATGCGCAGATGGAACTAGTTGTTGTATAGAGACAGAATGATGGGGCAGACTTGCTACGGACCTGGGATTTTGGGGACAGGGGCGGAGAACGCGGGTTCGGGCTGGGCGACCACAGGCTCAGAGACCGGCGCAGGGACGCGGAACACAAACGACTGCCGGACCCCCGACTTCCCGGGAACTGGAGGGAGAGAGAGGACATTCACCCATCTGCAGGCAGGACGTGGGGCTTAACTACTGTAGAGATCAATACAGTATTGCATTAACACTATTAAAGTCTATGGGCCTAACTGTTCATGCTACTGATCTGAACAATAAAGAAGGCAGTAGTCAGCAAGCTAAACCAGTGCTGTAAGCAAATTAGATATATTTCGACTATGTAAACCAGGAAAGCCATGATCAAAAGAGAGAGGGAGACTAGTTAGGCACCTCTTGCATCCAATTTAGTGCAGAAAAGAGCTCATTGCAGTCCCCTATCCCAACGGTACCATGCAATCGCCAGGTAACAGGGTTCCCACTCGAGTCAAATGTCAAATTCCCTTACTTTCAATGACTACAGGGTTTTTCCTGGCTCAGAATGGTCTTTGGGGCGTGATGCGCAACACATTTTTTGGGGGGAAACCTCTGTTTCATGCTGAGTAGCCTACCAGCGTATATAGGCCTATATTCTTTGCTGTGGTTCTGACTGAGCTCACTTTTCACAATCACGGGAAATCTCCCGACATGACCCAAAATGGATATGAAGACAAAATGTTTAAGATACTGATAACCTGTCTATTAATGATCTTGATTACTAGTGGTCCAGACCATGGACAATGCAAGAAAGTGGGATGGGCTGCACTTGAAACAAGCTATCAAACACATTTGGAGAGGATTTGAATTGCTATTTTTATTCTCAATTTTTAGCATTTTGGCACTGGGGATTTTCTTTGGGCTCTGGCTAAAATCTCTTTGGGGGGGGGCGCCAAAAAATCCTCTATGCAGGAAAAACCCTGGAGTAAAAAGTGAAGCTGAATTTGCATGACTAAAAAGCTGAATGTCCATGACCTAAATTGGAAATGGAAAAACGGCTAAATGAGCGCTAAAATTCCGACTCATTCCAACTCGTGGGAACCCTGAGGTAATGTCAGAACATTTCCACGAAAGCCAGGACCAGGAACCGTTAGGGCACCTAATTTAGCCAGCTCTAAGTGAAGGTGGCGACTGTCTTTGAGAGGAAGGCATGCAGACCTGACTCCTCAGGAGGGCAGACCGGAGCAGGGGAGGCTTAGGGAGGGAAACGTCAACAGTTAAACCCTCCCAGCATCACGTCACACAACCTGAGCCTATACTGCCATTAGGTAAGATGCCAACGGACAAATCCAACTTTCTATGCCTACCACTGGATGGCGCTGGTATCCTGGAAGACCGCAGGCAACGATTCTAGGGAGGAAAGGAGAGCAAGGGTTAGGGTTAGACCAAAAAACACAGCTATGAACAATGTCAGTCATAAAATACGACGATATGCGTTAATCAAACCATGGCAATATTGGCGGAGCCGGCAACCGGGGGGAAAAAATGAACGTAAACACAACTACACAGGCCAGTTTGGTTGACCTCGCTATGCTCGCCTCATAGCCATCTTTAATGACAAACCATGGCCATATCTCCCCAAGCGGCCATTCACCTCCATTCATTTGGACAGGGGCTCAGATCAGTTAATAGATAGATTAGATAGATAGATGTATGCATGCATGCATGTATGCATGTTATCTTTGTGTGTGTGTGTGTGTGTGTGTGTGTATATGTTTGCATCTGTGTGTGTGTATGTATACTATGTATTTGTGTAGGTATGTATGTATACTATGTATATGTGTGTGTATCCATTTCCCAGACCTGCCCGCAAGCCAACACTTACCCTCTCTGTAGGTTTTTCATTCAACGTAGACTTCATGTACTCCAGCAGCTCTTGGTTCAAAGTCCACAGTTCATTGATTTCGATCTGCAGAGCAGGAAGAGAACAGAAGTGACGACCGGCTAGCCAACATCACTAGCTATTATGTAGTCTGACTAGCTACCTTATTGTCCCTGCAATCACATATTGGCTATGGGCCTAGAGTGGTGTGGCGCAGCATGTGATCTCTTAATAGTACGGGCGTTCTGAAGTCCAGCTCTGTGCAGCTCTCCTGGAGATCCACGATCAAGGCTGGCGTCTCCTTTAGGCGGAGAAGGCTAGGGCCTCCAGCCTCTAAAAAGGGTTAACATTCTCCTTGGATGCACTACATTCCAGTGATAATAAAACCCAGACTTCTGGAAGCCCCCCCCCCCCCCCTCCCCGACGCACTAAATAGGCCTCCAAAAGTCCAGCGCTGGCCCTATCCACGATCATTAATAGCTGGAAATTTACTTTTAACATATGCATCATTCAACAACTGTACTGACGACATGCATCATAGGTGGGGGACGGCAGGTTCACTACCAGAGCAACCAACACATGCCTTTCAAACTAACGGTCCACTCTAGAGAACACGGTATTATTGAGATTAAACCAAAACGCGTTTGACCACTGCATTACCGTCCACCGTGCTCACGAACAGTCAGCCATGCGGCTAACTTAGCCAACACCAAAACACGAAAACACAGATCATATTCCTTGGATAGAAGGATAATGGTGAACTGAAATACTGATTCTGAAAGCAGTGTGAAATGTCCAGCTTACTGTGTTTATGCTTCTCTCGCCTCATGAAAAGTCATTTCTAACTTGTGACTGATGTCAGTGACATCAAATATTGTACGTGTCTAATTCATTTGAATGAAAACACGTCTATATATATATATATATAGAGAGAGAGATCCATACCTCCTTCCCACGGGCTTCTCCGGATTTCTCGTGCCACTCCACCATCACACTCCACTTGGACATGTCCACGGACTTCACGCTGGCCGGGTGAACTCGTCCTGAAACACAACTAAGTTACGTTTCGTTCATAGGATAAGCTTTTAAGAGACGGTAGCCTACTAGCTACTGACAGCTAGCTAGCTAGCTAGCTCCTGGAATAGGTAGCACCGTAGCACCAGGCTAATGCTAGTTTAATATCAGGTCACGTTAGCTAAAGTTATCTTACCATCACTCCGACTAATGTTGACCGAGAATCCAACAAGAACACTTGCATTGAAGGTGTCCATCGTGTTGGTCTATCTAAGATACAACCTGACTGACTGACTAACTGTCTATCTAACTAATGCTACTACTGCCAAGCAAAGTTGGTCCAAGTCTTCCAACCGCCAAATGGGTTTGAATTGATTTAGTAGGCAGCAAACGACTACGATTGGTCTTCTTCTTCTTCTTCTCTCAGTTTAATGGCGGGTCGTGACCCAATGTGAGGTGCATAGCGCCACCTATCGTACCGGAGTGCGCGACCTCAGGGAACATGACGATCCATCTGTGTCTGAATGATTATACCGTATATATATTATATTATATTATATATTATATATATATTATATTATTATATTTATACCGTAATATATATTATATTATACCTCCATGGTCTCAGCACGGATGTTGTCAGGAGCTTCGAACCTGCCCAATCATTGCGGGAAAAAGGTACTGCGGAATAAGGAATATATATACATAGATTATATGCATCAAATATTTAAATACAAGAAATATATATATATATATACAATATGTACAAATATAGGATACATTACATACATACATACATACATACATACATACATACATACATACATACATACATACAGTCTGTATAGACATATGTATAATAATATTCAAATATACATACATGATGCACCCATCCACAACACTCAGGAACACAAAGCACAAAGGAGCTTGATGTCACCAGCAGATCCTGATGTAGAGCTTGATGATGGTCACCACCACCACCACCACCAGCAACTCACTGCTGCTCAACTTTACCACCAACAACCTTCTTATTGTTACTGCTTTCCACCCTTATTTTATTGTAAAATGTTTTATCACTGCTGTTTTTATCTATGTAAAGTGTATTTGAGCACCTTGAAAAGTCCTATATAAATAAAAATGCATTATTATTATTATTATTATTATTATTATTACTACAGACTCCAGTTGAATAGAGGGATGTAATATCATCCAACACCACATGGTGGCAGTATAGGCAGGTTATACATGGAATACAATTAGAAAGAACAGAATAGAATTAGAATACAACAGAATGGAGAATTAGAATACAACAGAGCAGAATACAATTAGAATTACAATAGAATTAGAATAGAAAAGAGCAGAATAGAAATAAAATAGAACAGAATTGAATTAGAATAGAACAAAGCAGGACAGTTGGGGAACAGAAGAACAAAGGTGGCTTGGGGGAAGAACTCTAAATATGCTTAGCTGTACTGCTACTGTAAACAGAGTATGTGCAGGTGGATAATAAACAAATAAAACATTGCATGCAAATACCCAATTCATGAATGCGTGTCTTTTTATGGCCCTGCCTGCCGACCACAGGATTCCCTGTATGGAACTCCACCCAGCAGCTTGTGCCCACCATAATAACTTCATACACGTGAATTACTGTATGGCTAACGAACACAGCATGATGTTCAGCCTCTGTGATCATCAGCATCAGCACGTGTGTGTGTGTTCTCTCTCTCTCTGTCCTTCTCTCTTCCCTCTCTCTTTCTCTCCCTCTCTCCCTTTCTCTGTCCTCCTCTCTCCTCCCTCTCTCTCTTTCTCCCCCTCTCTCTCTACCCCGCCCCCCTCTCCCTCTCTCTTTGTCCTCTCTCCTCCCTCTCTCTCTCTTTCTCACCCTCTCTCTCTACACACACACACTTCAGAATTATGCAATCATACAAAATCCCAATCTTGAGGAGAGGTGCTGTTTCCCATTAGAGGGAACTCTGCTCTACTCTGGCTGTGGGCTCCGTGACAGGATGAGACCAGGCCTCAGCTCAGCCGCGGAAAGATCCAGAAACAGCAGCAGTGATGGGTGGTCATACACCCTGGCTCTGTTGCTTCCAGTAAAGGCGTGCCTGCACGGCTGGCGGAGGCAGTTGGCCTTGGCGGGTTTGGTTAGCGTGGGTGTGGGCCCTCGCGCTTGCTTGTGCGTGCGTGAGTCACTTTCAACTCACTGTGAGTTAGGCACGGTCTGTTGATGTTATCCTGGTGACTTGGCCTCACCCATTTGAGCTGTAGTCATGCAAAACGGACTACAATCGCTCGTGTTAACATAAAAACGTGAAAAGAAACTCACAGTCTATTCAGTTGTATGTTTACACTGCAAATTGTTCTGCACTTGCCAAGATTTTAAATGTTAGATTTGGAAATATAAGATTAATTATCTTGTTTTAAAAGTTATTTACTAGTTTTTATTAGAATCACCAATTTATTTTAAGATTTATTATCAAGTAAAATTATCTTGCTACATGGACAGAAAATTTCACTAGTAGGGCCTATTAAGTAATTTCTTCTCAAATTCAATATTCATTTCTTGTATTTAAACAAATGTTTTTTGCAGTGTATTTGTGTTTTTCTATGGGGTTAGTGTAGTATTGATTTGACATTTGCTCTCCAATCAAGTGAATATATCTGGAGAGTAGCATGACCTTCCGTGGGATCCCACGAGATGTAGCCTCCTGAACCTTGGCATTTTCACTGAGGCGTGAGTGGCGTTTCTTTGGTAGAGGAGAGACTGACTCGTTGTGTGGCACCTGAAGGCATAGACGGATCATGAAAAAATGGGCCCCTGGGCCTGGATGTGTAGAGGGCCCCCCCCCCTTCTACAGCCTCCCCCTCCCTACCAATATAGCCCACACAAGCTTCTCTCTTTTTTAAAAAGACGTGGGCCCCTATAAACTGTTCAAAATATTAATGTTTTTTTTAATGTTTGTGTAAGGAATCTCACTCTAAATTTCCATCGGTGTCCCTGCAACAGGAAATGCAAAGGGCCCCCTGAGGTCTTGGGCCCCTGGGTCTGCTATAGGCCCGTTCGGTAATATGTCTTTGCCCGAAGGACTGTATGACAACCATGCATCCGTCCCTAGCATGTTCCGACCACCTATTGTCGGGCGGTTGACTTAATTGGTGCGCTAAATCATCACTTTGAGATTGTTCTCTCAATGAGCAGTGCTTTATAAATAAAATGAATTATTAAAACATATATTTATTTTTTTCCCCCTGTGCTCGGCGCCCCCATTTGCCCCCCTGGGGCGCCTGTCTCTGTGCCTGTAGGACCGGCGTCTGATCCTCCCTGCGGATAGAAACGCTGAGGTAACGCGTTCTAATAACCCCACCGAAGTGCCCCGTCTGTGGGCATGACAGGACGAACCACAGCAGCTATATTTTCCGTTGGGTTATTTCACATCTCAGATACCCGTTGTATTTGACATTAAAGAGTGAGTTTAATGTCTTTCCTCTGCACAACATCGAAATACCATGTGTTGCATAAGCGCTAATGAAGACGGCATCTGTCAAGTGGGTTCTCTCCAACGTGTCTTTGGGCCACGTCAACAAAACAAAAGAGACATCGAAAACAGACATCAGTGAGTCAACAGGTGATTTCGTTTTCCTTTTCACTTTACTTTCGATGGGACTGATGCCCAGACGTTGCTCTCCTCTCCTTAGGCCCGCAGACACAGACAGACCGCCTGGCTTTGTTGTTGTCCATGCCACGTGTCGAGGACGGATGAGTTTGACGGATGACGCCCTCGGATGAGTGGACGATGAAAGTAGGCTAAGGATGGAGTAGGAGGAGGACAGACAGAACTCTGATTCTCCGCCAAATATGACTCATACTGTAATATGGACGTCAGTGTGTGTGTGTGCGCGCGTGTGTGTGTCCCCACCCAGTTTGTCTTCAAGAACAGTCTTTGGATGTTAAAGTGTCAAGTGCGCAGCACAGAGAAACGTGTCTGAGACATTAATTACCCTTCGCTTAAAGGATAAATGGAGAACACTTAACACATATAAGAACCGAGTAGAACTGACTGAAGTGAATCATACAGAATGTAAAAAGCTTTGGCCTCTTTAACCCAGAACAATAATTCTCTGAGGCAATTAACATCAGTCCTCCTCCTCATCCATATCCCTTCTACATATGAGGCACAATTTCTGAACAAGGATCAAACCCTACTTTTTCATTCACTTTGAAATGAAAGGCTTATGTGACGCGTGGTAGACTAAAGTAACAGATAATTACAGCCTGTGATTCTGACGTTCTTGAATAAGTGGTTCCCCACAGTCGTGAGTACATTTTCTTCAGAAGTTCAGACACTGGCAAATCCTTCTCATTTCCTTCACCTGGTTCTGAAGAGATTCTCTTCATGGTGGCAAAGTCAGAGAGTCCATTCCCGGGAGCAGTGTCAAGAAATTGAAGCGATATGGAAATAGCTTTCATTTCCTCTGTTCCACAGTTTAAAACGACAACATGTTGTCCCTCAGCTCTGTGAAGCTTGTCTTTCGAAATCACATCTGACATATTAATTAGCTTTTTTCTTCCTTCCGACTTGAATACTCTACCTGTTAATATCCGTTTGTTGTAGGCTACTCGCTCCGTATGTTTTAAAATACCTTGTTTACTCATTTTAAACCTGTTTGTCAATTATAATGTAATGTGCTGTGTCATTCCCCATTCTTTTATTTAAGTTTTAGACTTCTTCTTTCGTCTGTTTTTCTTTTATGTTGAGACTAAGGTTGTTAATTGTTGTCCTTGTCATGTGTTGTTTCTGTTTTGTCAGTGTTGTACATTAGATTGGTTCTGTTTGTGTTGTGTTGTGTATTTGGGTGGGACCCCCTCGCAAACGAGATGTTAGGCCTACATCTGAAGCGGTTTATCTCACATTAGTAAAGAATTTCATATTTATTAATTCCCTTAAGTTTTGAGGCAGTTAAGCTATCAGTCTTGTATAATCACTGAGCGTTCACAGCATATTTACCTGTGGAGACCATCTTAAAGGCCCATTCAGCCCCCTCATTATCATAAAGAAGGGCGTGGCTTCCATCTTACTTTCAAACATGATCTCATTGGCTGGCTACTCATATGTCAGTGGAGTGTGCCAAGTTGTAAGCGCCAGTGATGGCCACTCTGGCAGATATGAACTGAGTTCCTGGTAGTGTTATGTTGCGTGTGTGTTCATGATGTCTATTGGGACGACACAGCCACCTCATTATGTGTGTGTTTTCTTGTCTCTATCCAAACATCGTTTTGAAGACAGGAACTTGGCTCGTTCTACAGCCAAGAGGTAAACTGTCCCGTCTTCTCTTTCAGCTCGAGGGGAGGAGGAGAAGATGATACCGTCGCACGCAAATCCCCATGCCTCGATTCACCACACTTCAGGAGCAACAAATCCTCAAGCTTCAGGAGCAACGCTACCTAACCACGACAGCAACAGTCAGCTGCTAAGAATCGCTGTGAAACAAATCAATCTTCTTCACAGTATGTATCGTCACGGCAACCACTTGAGAACCAGGGGGAGCTTGGGCTGCAGATGATCCAGAAGAAAAGCAGACCAAATAATAATAATAATAATAGTTATTATTATTATTATTGTATATTGTATTTGTTATGTTGTTATTTGTGTATCCGTGTGAACTCGTCAACACTGTAAATGAGGGAAACCTCAGCGCTTCACAAGTATAATTAAAGGTTTGAAATGAAAGGAAAACTGGTTCATCAAATAGCACAGCTTCCACAGGCCTCTGCTCACATTGTGACCCGACCCTTCAGAGGTCAAAAACCCTGATGTTCACCTCAAAAGACGAGGCGAGAACACACTCACTCTGTTACACGTCCCGAGGATTCAAGGATGTTTATTTTGTCTCACAGTGTGTACAGTACAAGATACATGTGCCATGGTGTACAATGAAATGCTCGGAATAAATCTAGCATATTTGTCATATAATGTACATGATCCTTGTGGATATCATTTATAATGAAGTACTAAGCTTTGCCCGATGTGGAACCGGAACATACAGTCGGAACCCTGATGTTCTGCTCTCCTGAGAAGCCTTCAGTCTGCGACTGCGTTCTGAATCGTTTACTTCTACTTTTTACTACCAGTACGTACTACAGCTGCCCCTAGAAGGTGTGTACTTTGCTCGCAGTACGCATCCTATCGGGACATACTACCTGGTCATAACATTGCGCCTTGACAATTTGACCACATCCATCACTGTCCATGAAGCAACATTCGTCCAGAGCTGGACGTCATCATCATGACGTACGCTACACCTACCTTTGTACTCGCACATGTGACGTCATTTCCATTGCGCACAGGATTGTGGGTCAAAATAGCCAGAAAAGTGTGCTGGCTTGCATACTGCAAAATACGACCGGATGTAGTAGGACATCCTGGTATTTTTGCCATACTGCATGTGGCATACTCAGCGCCGGTGAATGGTGATGATGATTATAAGGGCCCACAAGCAAGCAGGGCCCACAAAAAAAACAAAAGGTCCCTCTTTCTATGACGAAATTATTCTGCATGTAGATCAGTCACACTAATGCTGCATCAGAATTCAAATTAAGCCACAAATAATACAATACAGATGAAAAAAGTTTTGAATGAATGAATGAATGAATGGAATGAATTCAAAAAAGTTTTAATTTCCTGAGCAATATCCCCCTTCTTAAATGGTTTGGTCCATGCCATGGTTCACGCTGGCAAGTCTCACCTCTTTTGACATTAATGTCACTATACCGGCAGGCTGTCAAATACTAGCACTAATATCCTAACGTTCAATCATAAACATCAAGCCCAAACATAAATACACACCAGAAAAGAGTGGAGAGAGAGGCCAGGAGAAAAGGCAGCAGAGCGGGAGCCCAGCATGTAAGCATTTATTTCCACAAGAAAGGTGAGAGTAGCTGTGTTAAGACGGTATTATATTATATTATTATATATATATATATATATATGTTAGAAAGGTGAGAGTAGCTGTGTTAGACGGTATTATATTATATTATTATATATATAGGCTATATATGTTAGAAAGGTGAGAGTAGCTGTGTTAAGACGGTATTATATTATTATATATATATATATGTTAGAAAGGTGAGAGTAGCTGTGTTAAGACGGTATTATATTATTATATATATATATATATATATGTTAGAAAGGTGAGAGTAGCTGTGTTCAGACGGTATTATATTATATTATTATATATATATATATGTTAGAAAGGTGAGAGTAGCTGTGTTCAGACGGTATTAAATTATATTATTATATATATATATATGTTAGAAAGGTGAGAGTAGCTGTGTTGAGACGGTATTATATTATTATATATATATATGTTAGAAAGGTGAGAGTAGCTGTGTTCAGACGGTATTATATTATATTATTATATATATATATATATATGTTAGAAAGGTGAGAGTAGCTGTGTTCAGACGGTATTATATTATATTATTATATATATATATATATATGTTAGAAAGGTGAGAGTAGCTGTGTTAAGACGGTATTATATTATATTATTATATATATATATATGTTAGAAAGGTGAGAGTAGCTGTGTTAAGACGGTATTATATTATTATATATATATATATGTTAGAAAGGTGAGAGTAGCTGTGTTAAGACGGTATTATATTATATTATTATATATATATATATATGTTAGAAAGGTGAGAGTAGCTGTGTTCAGACGGTATTATATTATATTATTATATATATATATATATGTTAGAAAGGTGAGAGTAGCTGTGTTAAGACGGTATTATATTATATTATTATATATATATATATGTTAGAAAGCTGAGAGTAGCTGTGTTCAGACGGTCGGTCAGTTGCCCGCGGTCTCACATTACCATGACAACGAGAGCCGTTAGCCTAGTGTGTTAGAAAGTGCTAAGCTAGGTGGCTAACGAGGCTAGTAAGATTATGTTCTGGTAACAACTCCATCTGGTTAGATAGCTGCTAGATAACGTTAGCTACCATTAACTAGACAGCTAGCTACAGTGCTAGCAACCAGCCAACTACTGTTCTGGTAAGATAGCTGCTAGATAACATTACACTACCATTAACTAAATGACAGATGAACTAGACAGCTACTACAGTTCTAGTAAGCGAGCTTTCACTAGCCAGCCTCAACCACTGCACTGTTCTAGTGAGGTCTACTGTTAGCTAGCTTGCCAGCTGGCACACTTGCAAATACTTCCTGTCCAAATAAATACATAAAAGTCCAGTAGCAGCAGCCAGGACACATGTTTCCATTCTCATGAATGCTTATATTATAATGTGCTATGTTAGCTAGCCAGTCCTGTTGACATGTCTTTTTAAAACCTTTATGTGCTGCTATACTCACAGAATCAGCTGTGGCCCCTCTGATCTAGACACCCACCCCCAGCCCCCAGAAGATGCTTTAGATGGTGAGTGAGTGACTGGTAGACACTGGTTGGGTATTAAACCTATTACTAAACTACTGTACTGCTATGAATAGCAAAATGTAGATGTAAGTTAACCCAGGTTAAGATAGCCTACATATGAACCAGTTACATTACATAAAGGAATTTATGGTTAATAAATAAATAAATAGTGTTAATTAATAGAAATTCATATAGAGTTGATTTCTTTGTAAAACCTTTATGTCCTGCTACTCACAGAATCAGCTGTGGCCTCGTCTGACCTAGACACCCACCCCCAGCCCCCAGAAGATGCTTTAGACGGTGAGTGAGTGAGGTAGACACTGGTTGGCTAGTTAAACTTATTACTGAACTACTGTACTGAATAGCAACATGTAGATGTAATCCAGGTTAAGATAGCCTACATATGAAACAGTTACATTACATAAAGAAATTCATGGTTAATAAATAAATTGTGTTGTTAATTCATAGAAATTCATATAGAGTTGATTTCAGTTTAAATGCTGATTTGTTCAGTTCATTTTTGTTATTTTAGAGAGGGTATTTGCTCTTGAAATAAGAGAGGCGTTTATTAGCCAATCAACAGCCGCCTAGCCAGCTTCCTGTAAACTCTACAGTGCTACATAGATTTATTCCCAAGTCTTAAGAAGACACTGTTCTGGTCTTACTGTCTACAGAGCCAGGTCCTAGCCAGTCAGAAACAGAGAGTGAAGGGAGTGAAGAGGCTCAGAGTAGTTCCAGTCATGAAACTGCTACAGACAGAGACAGTCCAAGCACAGATAATACACAATGCGTAATTTATTTATATAATTATACCCAGTGTCTATGGAGAGGTTAATTTGAAAAAGAACAGAGAAACAGAAAAATAATTACAAAATGATACATAATAAAAAAATAAAAATAAAAGGGGTCGAAAAAAGCGGTGACAAAAAGTCGGAGGGGTAGGGGCCCACACCAATATTCTTTAAGTGGGCCCAGAATTCCTAGCAACGGCCCTGGGCATACTATGTACTGGGACATACTACATTATTTTTTGGCATACTATACAGTAGTATGAAAGCATGCGATTAGGAACGCAGCACTGGTCTGGTCAGCCACTCTCCTCGACCTTCCAACCCTTGTTCTTCAGAGTCCATCTTCTTGCGTCGGTCTTTCATTCATGGTGGAAACAGTATATATAGTTTATACATCAGAGCTCTGGATGAGTCTACTGTATACTCAAGCCTACTGAATACTTGAGCCTACTGAATACTCAAGCCTACTGAATACTCGAGCCTACTGAATACTCAAGCCTACTGAATACTCAAGCCTACTGAATACTTGAGCCTACTGAATACTCAAGCCTACTGAATACTTGAGCCTACTGAATACTCAAGCCTACTGAATACTTGAGCCTACTGAATACTCAAGCCTACTGAATACTTGAGCCTACTGAATACTTGAGCCTACTGAATACTCAAGCCTACTGAATACTCAAGCCTACTGAATACTCAAGCCTACTGAATACTTGAGCCTACTGAATACTCAAGCCTACTGAATACTTGAGCCTACTGAATACTTGAGCCTACCGAATACTTGAGCCTACTGAATACTTGAGTCTACTGAATACTTGAGTCTACTGAATACTCAAGCCTACTGAATACTTGAGCCTAATGAATACTTGAGTCTACTGAATACTCAAGCCTACTGAATACTTGAGCCTACTGAATACTTGAGCCTACTGAATACTTGAGTCTACTGAATACTCAAGCCTACTGAATACTTGAGCCTACTGAATACTTGAGCCTACTGAATACTTGAGTCTACTGAATACTTGAGCCTCCTGAATACTTGAGTCTACTGAATACTTGAGCCTACTGAATACTTGAGCCTACTGAATACTTGAGCCTACTGAATACTCAAGCCTACTGAATACTTGAGCCTACTGAATACTCAAGCCTACTGAATACTCAAGCCTACTGAATACTTGAGCCTACTGAATACTTGAGCCTACTGAATACTCAAGCCTACTGAATACTTGAGTCTACTGAATACTTGAGTCTACTGAATACTTGAGCCTACTGAATACTTGAGCCTACTGAATACTTGAGTCTACTGAATACTTGAGCCTACTGAATACTTGAGCCTACTGAATACTTGAGTCTACTGAATACTTGAGCCTACTGAATACTCAAGCCTACTGAATACTTGAGTCTACTGAATACTCAAGCCTACTCAATACTTGAGCCTACTCAATACTTGAGCCTACTGAATACATGAGTCTACTGAATACTTGAGCCTACTGAATACTCAAGCCTACTGAATACTCGAGTCAACTGAATACTTGAGCCTACTGAATACTCGAGCCTACTGAATACTTGAGACTACTGAATACTCAAGCCTACTGAATACTTGAGTCTACTGAATACTCAAGCCTACTCAATACTTGAGCCTACTCAATACTTGAGCCTACTGAATACTTGAGTCTACTGAATACTTGAGCCTACTGAATACTCAAGCCTACTGAATACTCGAGTCAACTGAATACTTGAGCCTACTGAATACTCGAGCCTACTGAATACTTGAGACTACTGAATACATGAGTCTACTGAATACTTTAGCCTACTGAATACTTGAGCCTACTGAATACTTGAGTCTACTGAATACTTGAGCCTACTGAATACTTGAGCCTACTGAATACTCAAGTCTACTGAATACTTGAGCCTACTGAATACTTGAGCCTACTGAATACTTGAGTCTACTGAATACTTGAGTCTACTGAATACTTGAGCCTACTGAATACTTGAGTCTACTGAATACTTGAGCGGAGACGTCGTCTTTCTCCGGATGTTCCTGTAGTGAATACATCTGGAAAAACTCTGTTCCTGTGATCCACCAAGAGCACGGATCACAGGAGCAGTCTTCCTCCATGATACCAGGAGCAGCCTTCCTCCGTGATACCAGGAGCAGTCTTCCTCCATGATTCGAGGAGCAGTCATTATCTCCACACTCTTCCTCGCCTGTCTGGCCCGCTGGGGGATCGAGAGGGTCCGCCTCCACTGGCTGCTGTCATGATTAGGTGTACTGATTGGTCTCTCTCTCTCTGTCTCTCTATCTCTGTCTCTCTCACTCTCTGTCTCTCTCTATATCTCTCTGTCTCTCTCACTCTCTGTCTCTCTCTATATCTCTCTGTCTCTCTCTATCTCTGTCTCTCTCTCTCTCTCGGTCTCTATATATCTCTCTCTATCTCTCTGTCTGTCTCTCTGTCTCTCTCTCTCTCTGTCTCTATATATCTCTCTCTCTCTATCTATCTCTGTCTCTCTCACTCTATATCTCTATCTCTCTCTCTCTCTCTGTCTCTCTGTCTGTCTCTCTCTTGTCTCTCTCTCTGTCTCTCTCTCCCTCTCTCTCTCTTTCTCTCTCTCTCTCAGACTCAGTTGATCGCCAGTGATTATTGTTTCTGAAGCGCTGACGGTGGTTTTTCGGGGGTGTTATTATCTGTCTCAAGAGGGCGTAACTCCGGTTCCTGCTGAACTGAGCCAGTGCTTTACAGACCAACTGTTATCAGCTCAGTAGGCACAGGAGGTTGAGCCCAGCGGACTGCAATAGTCCGTCTTCGCCACAAGAGGGCACTCTCGGCAGGCTGTCCGCAGAGTCAAACAGACCGGCGGGTCCCTTCCGTAAGAGCATAACAGCAATCATCCTGATTATACATTGCAGAGACTACGTACATAATTTTGCTGCAAGTGTTCCCATGTATTAGTTTTGTTTACCAACATAATGAAAGGTGGTAATAGATAGGATCAGCTGTACCTTGTTTAGACTCATCATCGGCACGAAACTCGACACCGAAAACATGATTGAAAAAAACAAACAATGTAAGCAAGTCATTTTAATATTGTTTGATTGGGTGACACCATTTTAGAGATAGGCCTGCGCTGACTCACGGGATAGGTGTTTGTTTTAAAAAACATTTTGCATAGTTCAAAAGGACAAACGCTTGACACGTTCTACAGGCAAACTGGTTTGACGCTGTACATCTGAGCGAGCGGCAGTGTTGGCGGTGTGTGTGTGTGTGTGTGTGTGTGTGTGTGTGCGCAGTGTTTGATATCAGGAGCGAGGCTGAATGGCGATCCAGAGAGGCGTTTTTTGTCCGCCCCTCTCTACTTGACCACCCTGTCTGTTAATGGGGCCCCGGTCTCACAATCAGATTGTTACTGGCTCTCCCAATGGGACATTTCCTGCACTTCCTTCACACACACACACACACACACACACACACACACACACACACACACACACACACACACACACACACACAGAGTGAGTGTTTTGTATGGCCTCTCCTTCATGTTCACGATCCCCCTCCCCCTGCTGACGGGGGGTGTGTAGTGTGTGTGTGTGTGTGTGTGTGTGTGTGTGTCCACGTTCGTGTGAGCGCGCGTGTGTCTCTGAGGGGCGGAACTTAGCCACTGTGAACACGGGCTTTCAAAGATCTGTTCACAAAGTGAGCTAAGTCCTGCTCCTCACCAAACGCTGACCCCGCTGACCCCAACGCATCCAGATGTCCTCCTCCTCTTCCTCCTCTTCGACGTCATCTTCGATTCGACGATTCCCTTAAAACAATAGTTCAATACTCAAGCACATGGTTACGAGGCTCTGGCACACAGCGTGTGTGGGCACGGATGAACAGAGGGATGACAGCACGGATGAGCAGAGGGACGATGGGAAGAGATGGGCGCGGCGGATGATGTCGGCTGGCCCGCCGAGGGGCCGGGGTGGCGGTGGGGTGGTGAAGTGGGTGGCATGCAGCTGGTTGGAAATCCCTGGCAATGTGATTTTCTGATATCATAGTCAAATCACTCTGCCAGGAATCCCACCGGCTGAACCAGAGACGAGGCTGGAGGAGAGAGGGACACACACACACACACACACACACACACATACACACGCACACACACACACACACATACACACGCACACACACACATACACACATACACACACACGCACACACACTCACACACGCACACACACACGCACATACACACACACACACATACACACACACACACACATACACACACACACACACACACACATACACACATACACACACATACATACGCACGCACACACACGCACACACACACGCACACACACACGCACACGCACACACACACACATACACACACACACACACACACACAGCACACACACACAAAAGACAGAAGACGGAGAGAGACCTAGACAGATAGCAGCAGGTGCCTGTGCACATGGCACCAGTCACACACTCATCATCACTCTGTAATTAGCGGGACAGGAAACGGACGCACTCAGCTCCTAGTCCCTCCCCGTCATTACCCCCTACACACACACACACACACACACACACACACACACACACACACACACACAAGCCTTGTCTGCAATAGCGAATAAGGAGAGGGATCACATTCACTGATGCACCTGAGCAAACAGACACGAATACACTAAATCAACATGGCCGTCCAGAAGGCCGTCAGTCTGGCTGCGGTTAGTCGGTCGGTCCGGCCCGGTCACATGACCCAGACACGTGCCCGCACATCAGAACACGTGGTGCTGTTACTCAACCTAGTATTCTGTCCGTTCTGTACTTTGCACATTTTTCGCCATTGCCGTCATGTCATGTTTACATAAAGGCATGTCGTAGCCTAGAACATTGTGATTTACTGTTCCTTAATGGCGGAAAACATTTGACTTCAGATGAACGCGGACTAAAAGCCTCGGCCTGACTGTCACACGGCCTGATTTCCAGACTCCCAGAATCCTCAGGAGCAGGGTACAGTGTGTACGGCCGGCACTTTCGAAAAATATTTATTCCAACACTGTGATTTCTGCAGCAGGAAATACGAGAGGCCGATCCAGAATAAACAGCGATCTTCCTGGATCGTTTAGGGCCGGCGTTAACCCTTTCAGTCTGCCAGGGTCCGGCTTTCACACGCCAGCGCTCGTCTCTGACAAACCGTGGAGGTAAAGCACTTAGTGACAGATGAGAACGGAAAATTCGACACCATCATCATCATCATCATCATTTTGCCATTTGGTGTTTTGTGGGCATAGGGCTCGTTAACTAGGGAAGCCTTCAGAGTGGACTGAAGATCCGTGAAGTGCAATCATTGGGTATCTTGTAATTTTCCGTGTAACATTTATCAATCTGGACCCTTAATCACGCAAGCTTAGGTCATGGTGGTTATTAACGTGTAACAGTTCCAACGTGATGCAGACGGACCTCTGTTAGGGTAAGGGTTAGAGGTCAGGGCCTGATGAGGGACTGGGGGGGGGGGGGGTCCTAGGTGGGAGACTGGGGGGGGGGGGGGGCTAGCTGGGAGTATGCTTCACTCACATGCTGTCAGTGGCCATCTAGTTCTCTGTCTGTCTGTCTCTGCCTCTGTTTCAATTCAAGTCAAAGTGCTTTAGTAACATAGGTTGGCATTGGCATGGAAAAGCTGCATCTTACATTGCCAGAGCATACATTTAACAACAGCATGCCTCTCGTTTTCTGTCTGGGCTGACAGCTACATTAGCAGTAATCAGTCCAGAGAGAACCACTGAATAACACACACACACAACACACACACACACACACACGCTGAGTGACTCATGCCCCTCTCATACCACAGACCGACTCCTCCTCGAGACTCTCTTTTGTTCTTCCCTGCTTGTGTCTCGGTGGCGGTATCGACCATACAGAGCCCTGACTGAACAGAGAGGTACATGTCCATTTAACGCGTGAGCTTCTTGGAGATGTCTTTGGTTAAATGGATTCTGAAAATAGCAGATTTTTCATTCCAAATATAAAGAGCAGCCGTTTCCAGCATGTTGTTTTGCACACCCTTAGGTGTAAATATCATTCCAGGATAATTCTAAGAATAGGCCTAACTGATGTCAGCTTTGGTAAACAGGTACTGTACTGTCACGCTATTTCTTGCTTTTGCCATTTTCTCTTACAAAAAGTCTAGGATGGCGGAGAGATAAAAGCTTCGTCTGACATCTTTCAAAGAAACCGTGCCTGAGACTAAGACATCTAACTATCAAGGCAGGAATGGCGTTCAGCTGCTGTCTGTCAGCGTCACGATGATCTCCTGCACCCCCCCACTGTGTGTGGTTGACGTGTGTCAGGTGTGATTGCTCAGGACCCAAGGAAGTACAAGTGTGGACTGTGAAGCTGAGAACGTGTACGGTTTGGCTGGTTTTAATAACGTCCTCATATACTGCCGTGGAGCTCCGTCCGTACTTTCACAATGCGCTGCCCTGGCATACATATCTAATGCACCCAAGTCAAGCCGACCAATAGAAATACTGCTCTGAACCCCACGTGGTATGAAGACCATCTGAACATGTGGAGGCAGGTGCAGGATTGATTCTTGACTTTTCAATAGATGCATCATGTACTACGCTATGAAATAGGTGGTTAGACTTAGAAACATAAGTTCATAATTAGAATCATAAGTTCTGACTTAATTTTTGGCGCTCTGTTGACATTATTTCCAAGGGTAATGTAACTACTAGGGCTGACAATTTAATGTGTTAATTAGATCAATTAATTATGTAATAATGAACATGTTCATTTAATTAATGCAAATTAATAACAAGTATTATTATTATTATTTTGCCCAGCGGACCCCGTAGCCTACAGAGAGCAGGTAGCACAGAATGAGTAGGCTAAGTCTACCTCAGACAGAATGAGTAGGCTAAGTTTACCTCAGACAGAATGAGTAGGCTAAGTTTACCTCAGACAGAATGAGTAGGCTAAGTCTACCTCAGACAGAATGAGTAGGCTAAGTCTACCTCAGACAGAATGAGTAGGCTAAGTCTACCTCAGACAGAATGAGTAGGCTAAGTCTACCTCAGACAGAATGAGTAGGCTAAGTCTACCTCAGACAGAATGAGTAGGCTAAGTCTACCTCAGACAGAATGAGTAGGCTAAGTCTACCTCAGACAGAATGAGTAGGCTAAGTCTACCTCAGACACAATGAGTAGGCTAAGTCTACCTCAGACAAATTGACAAACTCGGTTGCAAAATGAATTGCTATGGACTGCAGGACAACTGCTATGGTAGAAGATACAGGCTCAATGGAAGTGTTGCAAATTCATCCAATGCCGCTACAAGCCGCCATCAAGAGGTACAATAGTTTTGAAAATCCAGGAGACATTGGCAGATATGTTACTCAGATTGATTGATAGCCTTACACATAACAAGATATGCAAATAATAATTTAATAAAACAATATATTGATTACTAAAGACACCTTTTGTAATGTCTATTTAATGCTTTGCTTATTAAATAATGATGTAATGTATTTTAATTGAAATATATTCATTTGGGGGCTTTTCCCAACAAAAAATGTTTTTTGCAATTAATTGGGTTATTAGATTAATTAATTACAGCTCATGTTATTAATTAGATTACTTTTTTTAAGCGATTGACAGCTACATATTGTTTTTCTCTTCAGCTCATGAACTGATGGGAAATAGAACGTTTCGGCGATGAGGAGGTCATACAGCTACAGAGTTCTTCCTGATTTGCTTCTGTGGTAGAGGTGGAGGGGTAGACTCATGAGTCAGTCTTCTGTGGTAGAGGTGGAGGGGTAGACTCATGAGTCAGTCTTCTGTGGTAGAGGTGGAGGGGTAGACTCAGGAGTCAGTCTCTAAAGGCCGCTCGGAAGTCTGTCATCACGAGACTAGTGGAGGGGGACGGCATTATCTAGCTAGCAGGCTATCTAACATTCAGCTAGCCAAGTCCACTTTCTTGACATCAAGCCAACTAGCTAGCTAGCTAGGTAGCTATCAAGATAACAATGGCTGATGACTTGTTTAGCTCAAATGTTATGTGGGCAGATGTATGTCAAGCTGTTTTGAACGGGCGTTGCACAAAAACGGTAAATAAAATTGGAGGAAAATATAGTTTTTCTCATCCCACCCTCAGGATTAATGTCTTCAATATGTCCAGGATTGCAGTAGCTTATTCTAAATCACTTCCAGTAAAGAGACCCTGAATTGGCACCTCTTTCTAGCTCTCTCTCGCATGCTCTCTTCTTTTCTCTCTCCCTCTCTCTCTCTCTCACGCTCTCTTTTTCTGTTTCTCTCTCTCTCTCATGCTCTCTCTCATGCTCTCTCTCTCTCATGCTCTCTCTTTCTCATGCTCTCTGTCTTTCTGTCTCTCTCTCCCTCTCTTTCTCTCTCATGCTCTCTCTCCCTCCCTCTCTCTCTCAGAGATGGATCTCATGTACAGATGTTCTGTCTGTCTCCCTGCCTGCCTGTCTGCTTACCTGATAAATCTCCCAATATGCCTCCCTGTCTGTCTCTGTCTCTCCCTGTCTGTCTCTGTCTCTCCCTGTCTGTCTCTCCCAATATGCCTCCCTGTCTGTCTCTGTCTCTCCCTGTCTGTCTCTGTCTCTCCCTGTCTGTCTCTGTCTCTCCCTGTCTGTCTCTGTCTCTCCATGCCTGCCTCCCTGTCTCTCCCTGCCTGTTTCCCCGTCTTTCCCTGTCTGTCTCTCTCTCTGTCTCTCCCTGTCTGTCTCTCCCAATCTGTCTCCCTCTCTGTTTGTCTGTCTGTCTCCCTGTCTCTCGCTGTCTGTCTCTCCCTATCTGTCTCCCTCTCTGTCTCCCTGTCTGTTTGTCTGTCTGTCTCCCTGTCTCTCCCTGCCTGTCTCCCTGCCTCCCTCTCTCCCTGTCTGAATAACAGTGGTGTAGTTGCTGTCCTGGCAGGGTAAGTAGAGCCAGAGGCCCTTCTCTCCCTGTCTCTCCCTGCCTCCCTCCCTGTCTGTCTCCCTGTCTCTCCCTGCCTCCCTCCCTGTCTGTCTCCCTGTCTCTCCCTGCCTCCCTCCCTGTCTGTCTCCCTGTCTCTCCCTGCCTGTCTCCCTGCCTCCCTCTCCCCCTGTCTGAATAACAGTCATGTAGTTGCTGTCCTGGCAGGGTAAGTAGAGCCAGAGGCCCTTCTCTCCCTGATTACCCTCCATAGCCTCAGCTGTGTTGTGGCTAGACAGCTCCTATGGGCCTGCCAGGGGCGCACGTGATTGGTCTGGCCCAGCTTCAGACGCCATTCGCTGTCCTCGCCAGGGGGAGGAAACGCAAAGGGGGCACACAAAGGAGGCATTGCATCCTGGGAAACCGTGGGCGGGTTTCCCAGGCTGATGCCGCGCGGATAAAGTTCTCTCTTTTTGAGAGAGAGAGAGAGAGAGAGAGAGAGAGAGAGAGAGCATGCAGCCCTATGGCAGTGTGGTGGTCGTGCTTAGGCAAAATGACGCAGACAGTCCGTGATAACTTCAGTAAGAGAGAGCGAGATGGAGAGAGAAAGAGAGAGGGATAGAGGGAGAGAAGCACAAAGAGACTCAAACAGCCCTTCTGTCTTGACGAGGAGCCATGTCTGCTTTATGTCAGGCCAGAAACACTGACAGCAGGATTAAAACCTCAAACTGTCAAACTACCTGGAGAACCCTTTCACCTCACGCTGGTTTTTTTTTCTCTCCAAATGTCTAAATGTCAAACGCATCGTCCGGCTCACACTGATACCGACCGCTGTTTCCTTTCAAACAAACAGCTCACTACTTCTCGTAAGAAGTTACCTGCCGTTTATCAGACTCCACTTTAATCAGCATAATAACACTTCTGAAATAATCACTCCAAATAAACGCTGTTCAAATGTCACTGTCGTTGATGTGCTACACGGTTCCCTACATCTTGATTGTATTAGTGGACTAACCAGTAATCAACCATCAAGAATATGATTTTCCACTTTCTCAGTGGATTCTCACTGTGACTTAATAGGTGCAGCAGGAGGCTATTCAGTGTGCTAATCTAACGTGAGTTGTCCCATCATGCATTGCATCATGGCGTGTTGAGACCTAATCTCAACCATCTTGAGGGAAAACGCCATGTATGGGCTGATTTGCTGATTGTCTCAGAACATCATGTCCATTTCACAATGTTACATTGCACACTACAATGAAAGGGATACTCATGTATCGTTATTATGATAGGACAATTATGATAACATGAGGATAATTGACATTCCTGTGTAGGCTACTGCGTGCTTAGCATAGTCTGCCTACTACAACATTAAACAGCTGACGTTCTTTATAAGAACTGATCATCAGCAATATGAAGAAACAAAACCGGAGGGAATTTATTGCAAATTCTCTTAAGATGGTTTACATTCGCGTGTGGCTGGAATAAACAAAAAATAGTAATAATGTCACGGCTAGCTGCCGCTGCCAAATGACTTCCGCAGAACCTCTCCACAGTCCGTATTGAGACGTCTAACCAGACCTAGCCTCGCGGGAAACAGCAGTCCGAGAAACCCTGGACTCTTTTTCTACCTCCAAACACGACAAGGAACACGTCGTGCTTAAAAGCACTCCCAGGACACCGAACCTGACTCAAACCAGAGCTCAGTCTGAAGCACAACTCGCACACAAGCCCTTTCTCCGCCTACACATCCCAGATGCGACTCAGCTCGGTATAAAAGGGATGCGATGCGCTCAATGCTTTCCCGGCCGGGTGTTGCATGACATGAGAATGCCTCAACAGTCCCCGCAAGCACCACATGACTCGCTGAAATCAGAGATGTTCCCGGAGACCTGGAGGCCCCAGACTCTGAAAGGCTTCTAATCATGGAATGATTGTAGGCATCCAGCCAAGCAGCGCATAGCCTACGCAGATACTCGCCTTATAAACCTCCGGGAGAAGCGATGCGACGGGACAAGTAGCAGCAATCACACGTTCCCACACATAAACCAAGGTAGGCGAAGCTAAGGCCCTGCTTTATGGGTCTTGGAAAAATGCAATAAAAAGTAGTTCTGTGAATGAGCCCATCTGTTGGGCCTTAGACGACTTCCTGTAAACAAGGCGGAGAGAACAAAACCTCTCACACTCTCTCCTCGCCAGCAATTGCTCTTTCATCTTAGAATTTGTTCTTTCTTTTGCCTTGTCTGCCCGCTCTCTCTTTCCATATATATACTGTTCTTCTATCTCTCTCTGTTCCCTCTCTCTTTCTCTCTCTGTCTGGCTCTCTCTCTCTCTCTCTCTCTCTCAAAACAAGTTGTTTACATAACAAAAAAAGGAAATAAGTGTCTCCGTAGGCCATAATAACATTGATATAAAGATGAATTATATAGATATAAATTCGCCAAGAGTGCTGAATTAATTGTGCAGTAATTCATTTTATGAACATACAGGGGGTGACCCTGCTAAATAATTCATTATTATGTCAAGGATTATGTTTTTTTTTAATTCCAAAAACAGAATTTAAGACTTGACTCATGTCAGTTCCTTACAGTAAACCAAACTACAAGGTCTGGAGACCATCTGAATAGACTGTCTACTGTAGACCATCTATATAGACTGTCTTCTGTAGACCATCTATATAGACTATCTACTGTATCCGCAGGTCAGGTGTGTTTTAAAGTGATGCAGCTGCTTCTAAATGTGACGTCTGTGTGTGTGTGTGTCTGTTCGTAGCATGAGATTTAGACCAATCAGGAGTCAGCAGTGCCGTTGCACC
Source organism: Borostomias antarcticus (assembly GCF_949987555.1). NCBI lineage: Eukaryota > Metazoa > Chordata > Actinopteri > Stomiiformes > Stomiidae > Borostomias > Borostomias antarcticus. The sequence continues at coordinate 15,676,994 of NC_140257.1, forward strand.
CTAGCACTAGGGGGCAGGAGAGATTTCTCATAAACCCGCGCTGCTTACTTCACCACCTGGGTGTGATTTTTGCACTGTGAATGCACTGATCTGTAGAACATCAGACAGATTCATCATGCTATCTGGCTAGCTGAGGATTCCCAGGTCAGACCTGAGGAGCGATGTAGAGCTACGCTATACGTCATTGGAGTACCCAGAAACCCACACCCTAGCGAGGACATCTTGGAAAAAGCTATGATATTCGTGCACACCAATGAGAAGACTTGGGATTTTGCGGGCGGAGGATGATTGGCCCACACAGATAGTGGGCTGTGCGGGGAGGCTGATCAGCCTTCGTGATTGGCTGTATCAGAAAGGTAATGCGCTGGCTCCGCCCCTACGCCCATGTTTTGCGGTGCTTGACTCCAGACTGTGCTATGCCATGCTGGGCTGTGAGGAGGCCAGCACACAGGTACAGCGCAGCATGGTACAGGGAACCTCTGTTGATGTAATCGCTGGGTGATGTCAGGTGGAAAAGATTACTTACATCCTCTGGCTGGGCCAAAACTCAGCCAGGGATGGAGAGAAGGAGAGAGAGGGATAGAGAGAGAGAGAGAGAGAGAGACAGACAGACAGACAGAAGGTCATGGATAAGTCCTATTCCCTGCCTTCATTATTGATTATAGTCATTACACTGTAACGTCTAAATCCAGTGCTTAACTTGTTCATTATTGCTTCAGATCCACAGAGGGCCAACAGGCTATGACTGTTTGCACTCTAACTGTACATAATTCATTTAAGTTTTTTCACAGAGCAAAATAAGTCTGACTAGCTCCTACTATCGGCCTCGTGTACGAGCCGGGAGGGCGAGATCATGTGAACTTTTTTAAGCAAATCATATCCTACATTTTTCTGAAAGAAAATGTTGGTACAATTCCACTAATTCACCCATTAAGAATAGAAGGCCATTTGGTAAGAGGGTCTGGGAGAGTTATTAGTTAAGAGGAGTAGGCCCACCACCGTGCCAACTGTTGCTGCCTGTATAAAAATGGAAAGTTAAAGGAAAGATTTCTTTCTTCAATTTTAACCATCTCTTTGATTAACACAATTTTGAATTTATTTTCTAGGCGATGGTCAAGTGGAAAGTATTAACTGTGGAATATTATTAATAGAAAAAAATCCTGTTTAAAGACAGATTTTAAGGGTATTTGCGTAACATTATCTAGATAGAAATTAACTACTTTGGATCAGAAATGACTAGATACATTCATTTTGAACTCCCTAAAACTCTGAAGTTACCTGTTTGCTATTTATCCCCATTGAATGGACGTGGAAAAATGTTCTAACACGCTTCTTCTTAATGCGTGGAAAAACATGGATCAGGGTTATAATGTTAGGAGGCTATCTGATATATCATATTCATAAAAACGGTTTGTGCACTGAAAAAGTTTACCTCAGGAAATATTGAAATTATACTCAAATCACTAGAGATGAATTCTTTTTCATTCATCCCATGTGTGGATACACGCTGTTTAAGACACACAGGTGAGCAACAAGGGTGCGTCACACCTTCTGGAGATACTTCCTTATATAACGATGCTGTCAGCACTCAAAGCGTTAATGGCATTAAAATATCATTATAATCCCAAATTCTAACATAATTTCAAACTCACCGAATGCAGCTAGTTAGACGTAACTGTAGCGCGTACAATTCGCCATCAGAATTTGAACAGAACTTCCAAAGGGTTTAGAAAAAGCGCTCTCTTACTCACGCACACACAGTTCTGCCGGCTCTCATTGGTGATTGATTGTCTCAAAGCCCGGTAAGCCAGTATAGAGGAGAGTTCCGGAAGCCAACGGTGCCCTATGGTAGAGAGAGAATATAGCAGCTCATATGCACTCTCTCCATATCTCCAGCCCAGCCCAGCCCCAACTCCAGTTCCAAGTCTGAACCCCGGCTCCAACTCTAACTCTGCTCCAGTCCGCTCCCTCCTCCTCCTCCTCCTCCTCCTCCCCCTCCTCCTCCTCCCCCTCCTCCCCTCAGAGAGTCAGTGGCCTAGCCTACGCCATTCACAGGAGTTTGTGTTAGTAGACCACACCCAGACCAGCAACGTAGAGAGGAGGGACATTTTCCTTAAATAACACGAGAGCTGAGGAGGAAACTTCTGGTTCTCGTTCGCTCCCAACCCTCAAATAAGCGAGCAGTCGGCTGCGCGTCGACAAAGAAAGATGGCGACGCCATGTTTTGATCGTTTCAGGATGTTTATTCTACATAGAGGATTTGAAGAGAAGCCGTAGGTGTATAGTGGGCCTAGTCTTTAAACCACTAGATTACAGAGACTGTGTGTGTGTGTGTGTGTGTGTGTGTGTGTGTGTGTGTGTGTGTGTGTGTGTGTTTACATACATGTAACCTTATATGAGCAGCCACACGCACAGTACAGCGTGGTAGTGGAGGGTTCCCCTCGTCTCCGCGGTGATGGTTAGCAGCTGTTCCTCCAGTCCCTCTTGTGTGGCCATGCC
>NC_140257.1:15681992-15686992 GCF_949987555.1 Borostomias antarcticus
TCAAATTAATATCACTGAATCACACTAATATCACTGAATCACACTAACATCACTGAATCACACTAATATCACTACCTGAAAAATACCATCTGAATCACACTAATATCACTGAATCACACTTATATCACTGAAGTTTCCAGAACACATTTTGAGTGAGTTGTTTTGGGAGGATGATGGTGCAAAGCTGCAGTGGCTGTTGAAGGAGGAAGTGTTTAAGACTGCTAACTTTATTTCTAAGACCTGGAATAGAATGCAATGCTTTGTTCTTGAAGTAAGATATGTCTCATGTCAAGCATATCCTCTGTCTTTGTGTTCTGCTGTGTGTTGTGTTCTGGTGTGTGTTCTATTATCCTGGTGTGTGTGTTGTGTTCTGGTGTGTGTGTTGTGTTCTGGTGTGTGTTTTATGTCCTGGTGTGTGTTCTATTATCCTGGTGTGTGTGTTGTGTTCTGGTGTGTGTTGTGTTCTGGTGTGTGTGTTGTGTTCTGGTGTGTGTGTTTTGTGTGCTGGTGTGTGTTGTGTTCTGGTGTGTGTGTTGTCTTCTGGTGTGTGTTTTGTGTTCTGGTGTGTGTGTGTGTTGTGTTCTGGTGTGTGTGTTGTGTTCTGGCGTGTGTGTTGTGTTCTGGTGTGTGTGTTGTGTTCTGGTGTGTGTGTTGTGTTCTGGTGTGTGTTTTGTGTGCTGGTGTGTGTTGTGTTCTGGTGTGTGTTTTGTGTGCTGGTGTGTGTGTTGTGTTCTGGTGTGTGTGTGTTGTGTTCTGGTGTGTGTTGTGTGTGCTGGTGTGTGTGTTGTGTTCTGGTGTGTGTGTGTTGTGTTCTGGTATGTGTTGTGTGTGCTGGTGTGTGTGTTGTGTTCTGGTGTGTGTGTGTGTTGTGTTCTGGTGTGTGTTTTGTGTGCTGGTGTGTGTTGTGTTCTGGTGTGTGTTTTGTGTGCTGGTGTGTGTTGTGTGTGCTGGTGTGTGTGTTGTGTTCTGGTGTGTGTTGTGTGTGCTGGTGTGTGTGTTGTGTTCTGGTGTGTGTGTGCGTGTTGTGTTCTGGTGTGTGTGTGTGTGTTGTGTTCTGGTGTGTGTGTTGTGTTCTGGTGTGTGTGTTGTGTTCTGGTGTGTGTTTTGTGTGCTGGAGTGTGTTTTGTGTTCTGGTGTGTGTGTGTTGTGTTCTGGTGTGTGTTTTGTGTGCTGGTGTGTGTTGTGTTGTATTATGAATACCTTGTCTGTATTCAGGATGTTTCTGTTATGTGTTTGATCTTTGTTTAAGAAAACGTGTGAGTGTTTTATAATCCCATATGGGCTGGGCTTCATTTGAAGCATGACACCTAAATAAAAGAATAAATCAAAATAAAATCAATCATATACACCTGTATATGAAAAAAGTGATTTTTCTGAATTTATGAATCGATTGATAATTGCCGAGAATAGAATCACGATTCTTATATGAATACATTTTTTTCCCCACCTCTATATGGCTATGAACTGTATGGGCACCTAGTATGAGTGCTTGTACAGTATAGAGATTTGCTTCCTCTGGTGTTGTACTTGTGCTGTATTTGTGTTGGGCTACAATACCAACTGGAAGGACTGCTTATGGTACTATCTTTTTGTGTGATTATTGATGTGTCATATACAGTAATCCCATATGGGAGGGGCCACACCTGCGGCATGACACAGGGGAAAAAAATCATTCATTCATTCATTCATTCATTCATTCAATACTGTTTATTAGCACATCTGTCTTATTTCTGTCTCATTAAATGAGTCATACACAGTACTGTCCAACTTTTATTTGGACAATGTACAATGTTTGTATTTTCAAAATAGTGCATAGTGCACTGGTATTGCTATCAATGGCTAACTTGGCTACTGGTATTGCTAACAAAGATCAGGTTAAAGTGTTTGTTCCTGGAAGGCCGTCAGCTCAGGTGTGACGTCCCAGCTCAAAACCCCTACTTCCCAGCTCAAAGCTCAGTTGGTAGAGCGGGTCGTTCAAAGATCGAAGGGTCAGCGGTTCGAATCCCAGCTCCGACTGTCCACATGTCGAAGTGTCCTTGAGCAAGACACCTAACCCCAAATTGCTCCCAATGAGCAGGTTAGCACCTTGCATGGCAGCTACCGCCATTGGTGTGTGAATGTGTGTGTGAATGGCTGAATGAGAGGCCATTGTAAAGCGCTTTGAGTGTCGCTAAGGTGGAAAAGCGCTATATAAGTGCCGTCCATTTACCATTTCTCTAAAGGTGTCGGGTGAAACGATTCTCCATGAAGCAGTGAGTTCCTGTCAGTAGGCGTCCTGTATAGGCTAGTGCTGAGAGTCCCATTGTGGCGGATGATAAATATGTCTAAAAAGTTCATTTCCGAATAGTCGTAGGCCGTCGTGAACAGATGCACATTCTGTGTGTTCATGAAATTGTGCAAGTCTCTGAGTTCGGCTTCAGTAGAAGTCCAAATGAAAAAAAAAATGTATAAGCATCTTTTTGTCAGAAACAATTTGCTTTAGGAATGGATTCTTGGCGGGGTCCGTTGTGATCTCATACTCAAGCAGTTCGACATAGAAGTGAAACTGGGGGCCATCTTGGCCATCTGTCTCTAAACGCTGCGCTCTCAACTCAAGACTGAGGACATTCATCCAGATTCCGCGGCTAAAAGTTGGTGGAAACGACAATAATAATAATAAATAAATAAAAATATTGTTTGAGGCACATAGTGATAGAAGGCTAATGCAATATGCTAATGATAAATTAAGCCATATTTTATTTTTATATGACATGACAGTGAGTAAACTGATGTTAGTTTATTTTTAAAATGTGTTACTGTAGCGAAAGTACATGATCAAAGCGAGACTGTTAACTGCACTCAGTGTGAAAAAATGTGTTTTTTGAAATGTATGCCTTCTGCAGTGCCCAGAGTCTTGTGACTGTGTGTGTGTGTGTGTGTGTGTGTGTGTGTGTGTGCACGTCTGTGCGTGCTCATGCTTGTACTGGCAGGGGTACTGGAAGCATATGGATGGTCCAAAACTGAGTCCCCGTGCGCCGCGGTGCTCAAACCCGAACCCACGCCCTTTCTTGTCGTCGCTGAGCGCTGTAGCCGGCCAGGGTGACACCATAGGAGGGTGTTGCAGTCTTCAGACCCGGGGGGACCGGGATTATGCAGCTACTGTGTCCGTCAGTCATAACAGTCCCTCTCAGAGCCTAGCCCCACACGCTACACAACCACCATCTGGCTTTAACCAAGGAGCCATTTCCAATGTGTCATTTCGGTCCTTGTGCCTCCCTCATGAAATGAAATCATGAAACAGTAAAAATACTCTCAGGCCCTGAAGGGCCGTTTGCGCGGATCCGGAGGCCCCAGCCCGATCGATTCCTGCACCCAATTAAGGATTAATCTGCGCGCGGTCTCCGCCGACGCGACTTTGAAGTTTTAAAAAAGCGAGCGTGTGTATAGCCGGGTACGGGCTAGTAGCCTAGCTGGGGGAGATCAAGAGAGTGCGGTCACATGGGGCCCCTAATTTCACTTTAATGGCTAACATTAGGTTGCTCTGAAGTCGCAAGCCAACCAGCTAGCCAAGAGCGCGCCAGGCAGCATCAGATGTTGAGTTTAGGTCGAGTCTTTCGCTCTTGTTATTCGTTCACTCAGTCCAAATAAAGCATCCCTCCCTCCAGTCTACTGCAGCCGATGGCGCTACGTCTGCGTCCATCTGGATCTCATTCAGCGGGACTAATTAAGACATGGTTAACATGGTTAGACAGACAGTACATAATCCTGTATGAATGCTAACCTAAATGTCCCTACTGTACATACAGTCTATCTCTACACGTGCATACTCTGCCCCCCCCACCCCCCCACAACAAAAAAATTACAGTACAACATTTGGCTGAAGTCGAAAAAGGGCTTCTGTTTCCATATCACGTGAATACGCCGGCCTCTCTAATGTGTAATGGCATCATGTGAATTACAGGGTTAAAGGTCAACTGTAGAAAACAACCTTCAAGGCGGGTCTGGCAATATGGAAACACTTACACAGAGGCTTGTGAGCGGCGGCAGCAGGCACGACCGCAGCCCTGCGCTTGGCTGCAGCTGGGTGGAGGAGTCTGAGAGAGAGGTCCTCTCTAACTCAAAAAAGAGATCACACGTTTTAATACAACACCAGTAGCCTTGCTTCTTTAGAAAGGGAGTTCAATAGAGTGTAATTATCACAGAACTTTTAATTATTATATATATATGTGTTTTTTGTTGTTGTTATCATCAGTGGCCTTTGTTTAGGAGACTTAATCTCAGGTTGTTTTGTCATCTGGTATTTTTCCAGATGACTCCTGTGTGTTCAGTAAATTCTCCAAACCCATGTCCATGTTCAAGCCCATTCACCCTTCACGTTGAGCACAGATGTGTTTACAAACCACACCGTGTTTAGTTCACTTAACACATAAGTTAACACGTAAATGATACTCAACAGGTAGCGCTATAAGTAGTTTGTAAACTATAAATAAACATGTAATTACTACATTACACACAATATTAAACACTGATTTTTAAATGCAACTAAAACGTTCATAGCTCTTTAACATCCATAACGGTAAAGAAATACAGCGTACGTGAACAAAAAATGTCACAGAAAAAGTGTCGTTCCCATACCAATCATCCCCAGGAAGGCAGTAATCTAAAACACAGAGCGTCTGCACTCGACAAGTTTCAACAATCTGGTGACGATTTGTGACTATAGGGTCTAATTTGCCCTGGCCACACCCGAAACTACCCCGACTTGCCCGTTCCATTGTAGGACAAGTAATAGCACAGAGAAGAATGTCGGTGGAAAAGGCAAACAACATTTTTCACCAGAGGGCTCTTGTCAAACAGAAAAAGCTGGTCTGAAAGCGCGGCAGCACGGGTCACCGGCGTTAGACTACCACCTGTTTACCTTTGACTCTGACAAAGTAGCTCCATTGTAACACGTGTTTTTGCACAGTGCCTCAATGTCAGGTTGCACATGTCCATAGGTGGGCCGGTTCACACACCAGCAA
>NC_140257.1:15691992-15696992 GCF_949987555.1 Borostomias antarcticus
GCCGTCGGTTCTGGGTGCCTTCTAGGAGGACAAAGAGACACAATGTCTCCTTTGTCTCTGTGGCTATAGACAGGCTAAACAAGACACAGCCTACCACTAGATCTCCCTGTCTCTGATCTCATGTTGTGGGCTGGGGAGTGAGTGGGCTGCCTACATTTCTGGTTTTTATTGTTCTATTTTGTCTTGTTTGGTCTTGAATGTTATTGTTGTATCGATGCATTCATGTTTTTACCTGTCTGCGATTCAATTTCCCCTAGGGGACAATAAAGCTTTTGAAACTTGAAACTTGTCTCTCCTCATTGATTAACTCAGTCGATCAGAAAATAGCTGATTAAACTCTCAGCCTCATCGTAAAGAGGTGGGTGAACTGAGTTTACTTGGGTTCACCCTAGGGCTGCTCGATTAATCGGATTTTAATCTAGATTAAGATTTGGGCTGTCAACGATCATTAAAACAAAATAATCGCCATAAAACGATTTAGCACTATTTTTCGCTATTCGTCTCCCATGGGAGACATGTATCTAATCCAAAGAACATTGTTAAAAAGAAAAGCCACTGTCAACATTTAATAAATTAATTGTTATCAAAGTCGATGTATAATTTGATTTGTTAAGAAAATGTCAACAATTTTGATAAAAAAAAAAAAAAATCAATGAATAATCGTGTTAAATAATCGTGATCTCAATATCAATCAAAATAATCGTGATTATGATTTTTGCCATAATCGAGCAGCCCTAGTTCACCCTCCACTACACCCCAGGTTATGGGTAATACAATTGAACCGGACTGAATGAAAACCCTATTCTTGATGCTCTAGGTGTAGGCCTGTCTGCAGATCACAGCCTATCTTATGAATTACTATCATGTGAATTACTGTCTCACTACCACATTTAATTCTGTAAACGTAAGAAACGATTTGATTCTGACTGCCGTGAATAGAGAGCTCATTTCAGCCACCTCTCATCTTATGGAGTCAGACATCGTGCGGAGACACCGTCTCAAAACCCACGGCTCGATTTAAAAAAATAAAATAAAAAATGTCTTCAGAAGTGGCCGCAGGCCCGTCAGAGGACCGCCATGCTCATCTGACAGCGTTTAGCCAGGAGTTTATTATTCCAGGGACCTCGCTGGGCCATGCCATCGCTGCCGGGAGCCTGGCTCCTCCGCGCCGCTTTCCAGCCCATGATCGTTCCCCGGGACTTAATGTTGGGTTTTCTCTCTTCGGTTCATTTCCCAGAGTGACTCATCCTTGCGGTTTGGACCGGGCATCAAGCGGGGACAGAGCTTTCCAGAAAAGAGGGAAACGGACGCGGAGACGCGACGCTGAGATTTGAGGCGGAGAGGGGGAAGCTTTACTGAGGGGAAATACTCCAGAGGAGGACTGACTCTGTGTGTGTGTGTGTGTGTGTGTGTGTGTGTGTGTGTGTGTGTGTGTGTGTGTGTGTGTGTGTGTGTGTGTGTGTGTGTGTGTGTGTGTGTGTGTGTGTGTGTGAGTGAGTAGAAACAGATCGTTTTGAGGTTTGTGAGTTCAGATGACAGGTCTGGTCTCCAGTCAGGTAGGTGAAGATAGATGAGCTGATTGTGTGAAGATAGATGAGCTGATTGAGTATGAAAGAAGGCGAGAGAGAGAGAGAGAGAGAGAAGGAGAGCGAGAGAGAGACAGAGAGAGAGAGAGACCACAGGCGGCAGCGCCACACCACGCCACAATGTTCCATTTATTCAGCTCCCTGTTGTTCTTGTCCTTCTGTGGAAGCCCACACAGGCGGCCTCCTCAGATCGGATTTGGACTCTGTTTCAATCCACATACAGATTTTAAAGGTGCTATATGTAACATTTGTATGTAGACAAATAAATAAATAACAACTCTAATGAGGTTTGTGAGCCAGTAGCATTATGACCCCTGATCGCTCCTAATCACATGGTACCAACGTTGTAATACTATTGGCTCACAAGCCTTGTTAGAGGTGGGATCGCAGATGTGGTTAATTTCAAACCTACATTTGTCAAAACTACATTTTTACATTACATTTAAAATTTTACATCTACATTTTTAAAATAATAAATTCATATTCTTTTTTTTTTTGGTGTGTGTGTGTGTCTGTGTGTGGGGGGGGGTACTTTTATTCCAGACCTTTCTAAAAGCTCTGTGGAGGTTTTATCCTGTTGAAACTCGTTGTCTTTTATTATTGTCCTTGATTAGCTCTGCGTTGTGTTTTTTGTTTCCAATAAGCAATAAGACTAATAAGACGGACCCCCAATCTCCAAATATACCACACAGTCCAGTGTCTCCTTTCTCAGGTGTTCCAAATGAATCTCTGCAACACGGGATCTGAGTCTCGACCAAAAGCGGTTTATTCCAGAAGGTATAACATACAAAAGAACATGGCGTTGTCTAATGCACAGATGACCTGTCTGGATGCTGGCTGAACTCAAATCAAAGAACATACAGCTGAACAGTGGTTTTAACCTCCTGACGAGAGGGAGGGGTGGGTGTCCCACACCCCCCCCTACGTCCTTCGAGACAAAGCTGTCTCTCTCTTCTCAATCATGCGGCCTTGCAACTAAGATAGGATGAGGCGCCTGACGCCCTCGTATCTAAAGAGTCGGTGTTTGTACACCACATGAGAGACTCACCCTTACCCTAGGGACATTTACAGCTATACGATGGGGACCTTTCCCCATGCCTAGACCCCCTTGGGTAGCACAGGAGTCACACACCCACACACACTGGAACCAGCTGATAATGTTAATGATTGACAGTTCTTTCTAGCAGCCAGCTCTAGTACATTTCCATCAATACATATACTGTATATAGTCCTCAATTTCTCATATAATTATAATTACTGGACCTCAAAGGTCGTTTATTTGGCACACAGCAATTACACACCAACACACACACAGAATAAACACATGCATTTTTTCAGCGGTCACTGGAGGAATTTGTCCTCTGCATTTGACCTATCCAAGCCGTCCTCCTCCAGGGGCAGCCAGGGGCAGTGGGCAGCCTGGTCAGTGTCCTCCTCCAGGGGCAGCCAGGGGCAGTGGGCAGCCTGGTCAGTGGCGCCCGGGGACCAAGTCCAAGTGCTCAGTCCAGGTCCTGGTCAACGGCAGGACTGAAGAGTGATTTGTCCTGCGTGTTTTTATATTGGGGTTCTACGGTATGTGGAGGGAACCCGATTGAGCAAACTCCACACAGAAAGGCCTGAGTGATGCCCATGTGGGAATCGAACCCAGAACCTTCTTGCTGTGAGGCGACACTGTGTCCCCATGCAAGCCACTCTCTCATGTGCAGGCAGTGTAATTCTCCAAAGCATCCATCCATCCACCCATCCATCCATCCTTCCATCCATCCATCCATCCTTCCATCCATCCATCCATCCATCCATCCATCCATCCATCCATCCACCCATCCATCCATCCATCCATCCATCCATCCATCCTTCCATCCATCCTTCCATCCATCCATCCATCCATCCATCCATCCATCCATCCATCCATCCATCCATCCATCCTTCCATCCACCCATCCATCCATCCATCCATCCCTCCATCCATCCACCCCTTCATCTCTTCACCCTCATCCACCCATTTCAGGCTAGTCGTGTGGTGTAGAGAACACCGAGCCCAGACCGCCCTCTTAAAGCACTTCTATATTCATCCTGCCAACGCCTAATAACTTACATGCAGCTCCGGGGGGGTAACAGATCCCAGAGCCCGCCCCCCCTCCCAGAGTCAGCCTTAGTTAGGGGGAGGCGGAGGAGAACCAGCCGTGTCCCTGGTGTCCACACACCCTTTATCTGGTTACAGTGGTCCTGACACCTGTAGAACTACATGCTATAGTTGGTCATTTCTCTCTCTTCTCTCAGCGTACGCGGGGACAACCGAATGGGTTGGTGCCAAATGACGTTTGATCTAAATTAACTTAATTTATTTTCTCAATCAATGAAATAACGAACTCTACAGGGGGATTTATCAACTAATTACATTCCAACAGCTGCTCTAAATCATTCATGAAGTCACACGTTACCATAGTTACCCAGTGGAACTGGTGTGTTCAGAACACTGAGTGACAGCGGGGGGGGGAGAGGGGGGGGGGGGGCTTGACTTATCAAGCCAACACTCTGCACACCGCTCTGCACACCGCTCACCCACCACACGACACTCTGCACACACACTGTACACACACTCACCACACCCCATTCGGTATACAGTACACACACAGGAATTGTGCCCCTCCCTTTATTTTTAATTTTTAACTGTATATCGTAATTTGTACATTGCACTGTATTTTGTTGCACTGTTTTATTGGTATTTATTTTGTATTTGCACTGTTTTTTTTGTAGCCTACTGTTTTGAACTGTCATGTCTTTGCACAGTCCTGTCCTGTCCTGCACCCTGTCCTGTCGTCTGCAACAGCGTATGCCTTGACCCTAGTCACATTCCTAGTATGTGTGAACCATATACATGACAATAAACCAGACCTTGAGTCTTGAGTCTTGAACATGTAGGCTTTAGCTCACTGGGCTAATCACAGACAGGCTCGTGGCACTGTTGACATGCTCTGAGTCCCTCATAGCCAGGAGCTCCCAGGGCCTGTGAGTGTGTAGCTTAGTGTGTGTCGTTAGCGCGGGCCTGTGAGTGTGTATGTCGTTAGCGCGGGCCTGTGAGTGTGTAGTCTAGTGTGTGTCGTTAGCGCGGGTGAGCAGAGAGAGGAAAGTTGAAGTCAGACAACAATATTGATCTTTGGCACAGCAGACTACACTGTTGTATGGAATAAATTATGCGTAGCCTGGGTAAGTGGCTAAGTGATTCACCAGCATGTGATTCCCTTAACGCGGAAATATCACAAGACACACATCTTGTTTTTATTTCTAAGTACTATTTATAGGGCAAATGTTTTCTTTTTATATTGAAATTCCGTGTCACAGCCAACAGGAAGAAAAAAGAAAAAAAATAATTTCACTGGTTACCGATATTAAATTGTTGCTTTTGAGTTCACTT
>NC_140257.1:15701992-15769492 GCF_949987555.1 Borostomias antarcticus
TAATTAAATAAATAAATAAAAATTGTGGTTGCATGAAGAATCACATTTTATATGACAAATATTTTATGACAAAACTAATCTGTCAACCAATCTGTCTTATGCCAAATTAATAAAAAAAATAGTATAATTGTAAACAATCCTACACAATTTAAAAAATATGAATTATTTATGCTTTATGAAAATAGAAGACATGACATAATACAGGCACATTTTCATTTCTCGCCGAATTCAGTTACAGTACTTTTACATGGCGTGACCAAATCGATCATCTCGCCTCAATAACAATAACTGCAATTCTAATCTCTCTGACCACTCCAGCAGCTGCGGTATAATTCTCCCCGGACCCCTGAATGACAAAGTCATCATACTGTCAACTGGTGTTTGACCCCCATGGAAGTATCAAATGAAACATTTGTGTCTGCAATATTCAGCATACAATGATGTGCCATGACAAACCTCAAACCTTGATCCCGCGATAATACTGTAACTCGGACCGGCCGCCCAGTGTGACCAAAGACTGAATTAGCTCGTTTCCTTTCTCTCTGTTATGGTAGACATGTGTTCACTATTGAAGATAATGTTTCTCTAAGATTATGGGACGTCTGAAAGGCATTTTGAGAAAGTTAGGAAAATTAATAAACCACGGGGGTAAACATGTCTCAACAGTTTTTGACATTTGTGTTATAGTTTGTTTAAACACAGATCTTAATCGTTTTTCTTACTGTAACGTATCAATATCCTGAAACAGTACCCTGCCACTGCTTGTCGACTAGGACACTAGGCAATTTAATCATTTCAATTGTAATCTTTTTCACACTGACAAGTCACGCTAACACAGTAAAAGTGTCCACTATAGAGTAATGGAAGAACTAGTTCACTATCAAACACCTTCTCAAGAGTCCCTGTGATCTTTGAGTCAGTGCTATAAACCATAAAGTAGTCGATGTGGTCTGGAAGGGGCTGTAATACCACACGGCACCCCCGACGGCCGTGCAGGGGGGCGGGGATCATTGTCAGACAGTAAATAAAAGGTGTGTATCGAGTAGACCGGGGGGGCAATTACACCCCTCCTTACTGCGTTACAACTGGCCCCGCTCCAGCTAACCTGCCCCGCTCTCCGACATGAAAGGACACGTGAGAGGAGTGTGAGGCGGAGTCTCTCACACTGACAGACAACTATACTAGATCTATCCCCTGTGTGTGTGTGTGTGTGTGTGTGTGTGTGTGTGTGTGTGTGTGTGTGTGTGTGTGTGTGTGTGTGTGTGTGTGTGTGTGTGTGATTTTTACCCAGACAGGCGTGTTTGTGCTAGACTAAGCGACTGCACTTTAAGTGTCTTTTGGCACAGGAATTAATACCGTACCTGCCTGCCTGATCCAGGTGGCTTGGCAATAACTGCCTGTCTGTCTGCCTGTCTACCAGCTTACCTGCTGTCCTTCCTGTCTGTCTGTCTACCAGCTTACCTTCCTTTCTACCTGTCTGCCTTCCTGCCTGTCTGTCTGTCTGTCTGTCTACCAACTGATCTGCCTTCCTGCCTGTCTGTCTGTCTGTCCACCAGCTTACCTGCCTTTCTACCTGTCTGCCTTTCTGCCTGTCTGTCTGTCTACCAGCTGATCTGCCTTCCTGTCTGTCTGTCTGTCTGTCTGTCTGTCTGTCTGTCTGTCTGTCTGTCTGTCTGTCTCTCTATCAACTTACCTGTCGCCCTGTCTGTCTGTCTACCTGCTTACCTGTTGTCCTACCTGTCTGTCTACCAGCTTATCTGCTGTCCTACCTATCTGTCTATCTACCAGTTTACCTGCTGTCCTTCCTGTCTGTCTGTCTACCAGCTTACCTGCTGTCCTTCCTGTCTGTCTGTCTACCAGCTTACCTGCCTTTTAACCTGTCTGCCTTCCTGCCTGTCTGTCTGCCTACCAGCTGATCTGCCTTCCTGTCTGTCTGTCTACCATCTTACCTGTCTGTCTACCAGCTTACCTGTCGTCCTACCTGTCTGTCTACCAGCTTACCTGCTGTCCTACCTGTCTGTCTGTCTACCAGCTTACCTACTGTCCTACCTGTCTGCCTTCCTGCCTGCCTGTCTGTCTACCAGCTTACCTGCTGTCCTACCTGTCTGTCTGTCTACCAGCTTACCTACTGTCCTACCTGTCTGTCTGTCTACCAGCTTACCTGCCTTTCTAACTGTCTGCCTTCCTGCCTGTCTGTCTGTCTACCAGCTGATCTGTCTGTCTGTCTGTCTGTCTGCCTGTCTGTCTGTCTGTCTGTCTGTCTGTCTACCATCTTACCTGTCTGTCTACCAGCTTACCTGCTGTCCTACCTGTCTGTCTGTCTTCCAGTTTACCTGCTGTCCTACCTGTCTGTCTACCAGCTTACCTGTTGTCCTACCTGTCTGTCTACCAGCTTACCTGTTGTCCTACCTGTCTGTCTACCAGCTTAACAGCCTGTCTTTCGACTACCTCCCTTGTTACCATTCCAAAGCTTCTGATGTAAATACCTTGTCACTTTCTAGAGCTGTAGTATCCCCACACAATGATGTAAAACATTGTAAAAGCAGACTTGGATGCACCCTTTGCAACAATATTACCAATCACTTACTGAATGTTGCACCTGTGAATGCACTCTGTGGTGAATGGTTGAGTTTTTATTTTTCCCTTCAAGCTGATGACTACTGTGTTACAACAGCTGAAGCACAGTTCGCCAATATTATGAGATCATTTGAGCCATGCAGCTATGAATGCTCTTTAAAGGGGAACGCCGCTGTCATAGCAAGTTTAGCTCAAATGTCGCTTTGTCTTCAATGAAACCGATCCGTACACTCCAACAATTTACCGATCCGTTCCTGGCGCTTCCTGCCTTGAAAATGCATGTTTATCATAGTTTTTAGCAGAGGCCCATAGACCTCCATTATAAAGGGGGTGCGTGCACCGAGGAAAAAGGAGCTAGCTTACTACTGCATGGATCAGTTAAATGTTGGTGTGTACGGATCGGTTTCATTGAGGACAAAGCAACATTTGAGCTAAACTTGCTATGACAGCCGCAGTCCCCTTTAAATGAGATGGTCCAAAACGTCCACAGTACCTTGTCTTTAGATACCGTTGCTCCACTAAAGGTAAAAAAGAGGTCAGATGACAGAATCTCCCCATGGTTGAATAATAGCAATGTTAATTAAATTAAGAGGCAATGTCAGGCAGCTGAAAGAAAATGGAGGAAAACTAGGCTTACAGTTCACTGTAATATATACAAAGAAACCATGAACGCCTACAACAAATCAACACATCTCGCAAGAAAGGATTATTTTTCCAAGGTTGTTACAGAGAATTACTCAACACTATAGACCAGTTAATCAACACGCCCCCCCCCATCTCCACAGCTCTCAGCACCAAAATGAGAAGAACTCGCACTGTTCTCGATAACATCAATTACAGCCAGTATTAACACTGACATAAACATAGACGACCTCAGCAAACCCTGTAAAAAAGAAGTAATCATGGGGAAATTCACACAATACCAGGGCTCTGTGAGATTGTAACTGAGTCTAACTCCTCTACCTCATGTCTTGAACAGAATTCTTCAAGCGGGCGTTCGACAGTGTTTCAAGTCACGTCTGAAGATCATAAACATGTCTCTTCAAACAGGCATCAACAAACATGTGCCTTCAAAACAGCTGTTGTAAAACCGCTACCAAAGAAACCCAACCTAGATGTTAATGCACTGAACAACTACAGGCCGATATCCAACCTCCCATTCATTACTAAGATACTTGAAAAGACAGTTTTAGTACAAATAAACTCCTTTCTCAAAGAAAATAACACATTGGAGGAAGTTCAATCAGGCTTTAGGACACCACAGCACTGAAACTGCTCTTTGTAAAATAACCAGCGAACTCAGACTAAACTCTGATGCAAATAAAGTCTCAATTCTTGTCCTCTTAGACCTAAGCGCAGCGTTTGATACAATCAACCATTATATCCTAATCAATCGTCTTGAAAGGCTGGTTGGTCTCTCTGACTGTGTTAAACTGGTTCAGAACATCAAAGGGAGAAAGTTCTACATCAGGCTAGGAGATCAAGTGTCTGAGAAACATGACGCCTGCTTTGGGGGTTGCACAAGGGAGCTGCCTTGGTCCTTTACTATTCTCACTATACATGCTGCCCCTCGGGGATATCATTAAAGAGCACAATGTATGTTTCCATAGTAATGAGGATGACACACAACTGTACATCTCTGCTGAACCAAATGATGCTGCAGCTATGAATTCCATTACTACTGTACCTGTCTTCTAGCAATAAATAGATGGATGAGCAATAACTTCTTAAAGCTAAATCAGTTGTCATGGGAAGTACTGTAGGAATTTGGAGTTGGGACTGACGTCACACCTGAGTTCACCGTGTTGAAAAAACAAGGCAAAAAACCCACTTTGTAAAACCATCTTTGTATCTCTAGTTAGACTTTGTTAGCAGGACCAGTTGATCTATTTTGCACATATAAGCACCGTAGCAACTTGCCACTGATAGAAGTTGGACACTGCTGTGTGTACGACTGATTTAATGAGACACAAATAAGCCAGAAGTGCTAATAAACAGTCTTACTGCAGCTTTCAATAGGCTATTGTTGATCCGCGGAGCAGCCATCTTGATTTTAAGGTCGGAATTATAGTCAGATCAGGTCAGGATAGATTTCTTTCTCTGAGTTTCCATGGCAAAAAATATAGGGAGTGTTCCAGATTGTTGCCAGGGAACTAGGAAAATCCCTGTTCCCGAGGCAACTGGAAGGCACCATTATGTACTAGATGGCCTCGTCTTCAAACTGTTCAATGATTGGTTAAGAGAGATTTAAATACTATACTTAGATTGGCTAAATTAATGTTTAGGGGTGTATCTAAGTTACAGTGTAAAAAGAGAGTGTGAATGTTCAAACTTTGCTTTTCCTATGAAACTTTTGATGGACGTCGTGTCTTGTTTGGAATCCTTTCCTTTTTTATTGTATTTATGTTTATTTCTTTAATGTCATAGGGTTTTACAAGCAAAAACACTTACTGTCGAGATAAGTAGCTTTAAACATGCTTTTCTTAATTGGGTGGCTGAATACTTTTACAAAGTACTATAGAAAAACAAATCTGAACGAGTAAAAAAACAGAAAAATACAGTACAGACAGAACCCTTCCAGGTTCTGTTTGTAACCTAAAATGGTTCCTGTCTGACTTGAAAGTAGTTTTATCCAGAATCTTTTTTCAGAGGGTTCCTCTACTCTTTTACATATAGCAATCTTTTTTTTCTCAGAGTGTGGTAGAGATTCGGGAGAGACCCAGTTCTCATCTGACAGACCATGGTTCTGTACAGTACAGTACGGTATGATCCACCACACTCACAACAGCAAACCCTGGCTGACTAATTAAGTATTAGCGTGGGCTCACCACCACTTAATTGCTTAATATTCACGGCGGTTGTTCCATTAGCATAATGCGGTCCAGCTGAGATTTTTCTGCGGGGGGTGGGGGGGGCTAGAGTATATTAATTTCAGCTCAAATAAACCTGCGAGATGAAAACCAACCACATCTAGGCCCCTCCTCTCCAACCCCGCCAGACTTACCTCATCATATATATTGTTGTGTTTATGTGCACATGGGCCGGTTTATTTTTAGATCCTGGGCCTGCCTGACTATTGGGTTTCATGAAGTCTGCAGTCCAGGCTCATACATCACACCAACCACCCCCCCCCCATCCCACACACACACACCTCTCTCTTTCTCTCTTTCTCTCTCTCTCTCTCTCTCTCTCTATCCATCCTCCGTCTGTGTGCCAGAGGCGTTGTGGTTTCCTGCCTGTGTTGTGACGTAGAGTGGAGGGGCTCCCCCCGCTCGGCGCTCTAGAATGGGCTCTTTGTGCGCCCGACGCTGCCTTTCCTCTTTCCAGGGCTGACATGATTTTTCCTCTCCGTCTGTCAGTCCACAGACCAAGAGGTGCTGGCCCCCGCCGCCACCGTGGCCCCCACACCGCTGTCCCTGGCGTACCCTCCCCCCACGCTGGCCCCCGCCGCCACCGTGGCCCCCACACCGCTGTCCCTGGCGTACCCTCCCCCCACGCTGGCCCCCGCCGCCACCGTGGCCCCCACACCGCTGTCCCTGGCGTACCCTCCCCCCACGCTGGCCCCCGCCGCCACCGTGGCCCCCACACCGCTGTCCCTGGCGTACCCTCCCCCCACGCTGGCCCCCGCCGCCACCGTGGCCCCCACACCGCTGTCCCTAGCCTACCCTCTCCCCCCGCCCGGGGGGCTCAGAGCAGACTTCGGGACAACAGCCGGCCGAACGACGTAAATGGAACGTTTGATTCCCGGCGGGGCTCCAGAGCGGTTAAGGCACGGCGGGGACCGCGGCGCTTGGCGTGTCACACACTCCGCCCCGCCCACTTCAGAGCCCATCGAGGGGCCGTACGTGATGCGGTGTCTGAGGCCTAAACAGGGGCGCTGCTAGAACAGTGTTCCACAGATCATCCGGCTGCTCTCTCTCTCTCTCTCTCTCTCTCTCTCTCTTCTCTCACTCTATCTCAGTCGGAGTCATTCCCCGGAGTCACACACACACACACTCAAATAATACTGCAGTTTTCTCTTCGTTTCAAAACATGTTTTGGCCAAGACAAACTCCCGTGGTGGACTGGGCTTCTGGGTGGGTCATTTCACACCTCGTTTTTCTCCTTGTGATTTAGGGCTTTTCACTAAGAGGCCCCGCTGTCCCAGAGCAACTCTGGCTCTCTGCCTCCCTCCTCAGGAAACCTGAGGGAAGAAAAACACAGAACCACACAAAGTTAACTGACTAAACACTCCTAGTCAGTAAGGATATTAGCTTCTATCTATCTTCTATCTTCACCCAAGCCATGACTGCTCTGGCTCTGCTGATGATGAATGTGAGCACAGAAACATTTTAACTACGACAGTTATATCAGCTACATAGCGTTAGCTTCAGCTTAATGCACAATGTATGATTTTGCCATAACGTTCAGTAGCTAAACCCAGGGGTGCTTCTGGGCTTCAAAGACATCAAAGACTATCGTGGGTCGTGGGCTGTTGGGAAGTCAGGTTTGAACTCCGCTGGCAGCGAAGCTAGACGACTACGCACAAGCTAGGAGAGCTGGGAGAAGGCTGGCTCAGTCTCTCCCAGAATCCCCGGCGGTGTTTCGGAACATGTTGAATATGTCCCTGTCAATATGAATATGTCCCTGTCAATATGAATATGCCCCTGTCAATATGAATATGCCCCTGTCAATATGAATATACCCCTGTCAATATGAATATGCCCCTGTCAATATGAATATACCCCTGTCAATATGAACATACCCCTGTCAATATGAATATGCCCCTGTCAATATGAATATACCCCTGTCAATATGAATATGTCCCTGTCAATATGAATATGCCCCTGTCAATATGAATATGCCCCTGTCAATATGAATATACCCCTGTCAATATGAATATGCCCCTGTCAATATGAACATACCCCTGTCAATATGAATATGCCCCTGTCAATATGAATATACCCCTGTCAATATGAATATGCCCCTGTCAATATGAATATGCCCCTGTCAATATGAACAGACATGTTGAATATGAATATGGCCCTGTCAATATTAACAGACATGTTGAATATGCCCCTGTCAATATTAACAGACAAGTTGAATATGAATATGCCCCTGTCAATATGAACAGACATGTTGAATATACCCCTGTCAATATGAACAGACATGTTGAATTGACTTTCTCTGCCCTGAAGAAGACCAGTGTGGTCGAAACAGGTTGGTTTTTAGATTTTTATCCCAAGATGACTGAATAAAGGCTTTTTACTCCTACCTTCCTCGCCTTCTGGTTTGGAGTGCCTGTGGACCTGCTGTTTTTACATTAGTTAGCTAGCTGAGGGTCACTGGGCAACGATTGACTCAGTTGTACTTTAGATGTATTCTCACTTCTACTATTTATACAGATGCTCACTCCTCCTCCTCCTCCTCCTCATGCTCTGTATAGCAGTACACTACCCACTTCTGTGCATACACAAGAAATACACATTTTGACCTTAAAAAAAGCTTTGAACAACATAGCCCCCTCCCCAGCACACACACACACACACACACACACACACACACACACACACACAGCTACCTTGGTTGTCATGGATGAGGAGATTAGGGTCTAGCAGACCTCCCTCTGTGTCTGTAAGTATCCCGTGAACAAGGTGAGTGGAACCCACAGTAAAGCACGCCAAAACAGAGAGCAGCCCTCCAGTAAACACATCAACCTACTGGAGAACACAGCTCAAGCACCTGGCTCTCATATCCATGGTAATGACTGATGTATTTCCTCATCGGCTAGCTAATGTTGACACAATTCATTGATAAAGAGGACACTGTGAAATAACCACGCCACCTCACAATGCTCTCTGGCGGCACCGTGACAACCTTTTGTGAGCAATTTGTTTTGCAAAATAGCCAACTGAGACACAGTATGTGTGATAATTGTCATCATAGCGGGGTTAGCAGAATCACTGTGGCGATGAAATATGTTAACTCTTGAAATGCACTGGCTGATACCTTTAGACACAATCATGGAGCTTTTATTTCTATAATTCATTCATAAAATGTAACGTTAAATTGACAGACCTAAAAATAAAAATAAAATAAAAATAATAATCGATACTCGATAGAAATTAGTCTGTTGGATTTTTTAATTTAAATTATGGCAGGCCCATTAAGTCCAGCACATTCCGAACAGCACTGGGAATCTTAAAACTACATCTTATCTAACAGTCAGATCAATAGTTGATCAGTCGTGTTGAAACAGTTGTTTCTTCAATTTCGGGTGCTGAGTTGTTTAAGGATTTAATCACTGATGATATATACACACACACACACACACACACACACACACACACACACACACACATAGACACACACACACAGATATACACACACACACACACACACACACACACAGATATACACATATATTACAGCAAATTAGAAGGTGTGAAGGCTGGGAAGATTAAACCACATCTCTCTCTCTCTCCCTCTCTCTTTGTCTCTCTCCCTCTCTCTCTCTCTCTCTCATCTCTCTCTCTCTCTCTCATCTCTCTCCCTCTCTCTAGCTTTCTCTCCCTCTCTCTCCTTACCCCCCCTCTCTTTCTCTCCCTCTCTCTCCTTACCCCCCTCTCTCTTTCTCTCCCTCTCTCTCCTTACCCCCCCTCTCTTTCTCTCCCTCTCTCTCCTTACCCCCCCTCTCTTTCTCTCCCTCTCTCTCCTTACCCCCCCTCTCTCTCTCCCTCTCTCTCCTTACCCCCCCTCTCTTTCTTTCCCTCTCTCTCCTTACCCCCCTCTCTTTCTCTCCCTCTCTCTCCATACCCCCCCTCTCTTTCTCTCCCTCTCTCCATCTTTCATTATAGCCATGAGCTATAGAAGCTAGCACTAGACACGTGAGCATCAGCTTGTCTCAGTCCTTCAGGAACAGCAGGAAGCTGCTTCAGGCTTGTTTTCATCCCCATTCAACAGATTTGCTCATGTTTTCATGTTTTCATGTTTTCATCAATCATGTTTTATTTGTCACATGTAACGTACAGAGTACAATCACAGTGAACGGTTGCTGCCAGCTCCTTGATGTGCTCAATACAGACAATTACAATAAACAATTTACAGATTTAAAGATACCGGTATAGATGGAGGGGGGAAGGGGGGCGGGGTACGTTGTGTCATTTGCTTTTACATGTACGGTGCTGTTATATACATGAGATATTCTGACACTGCGTATGCTAGATATAGCGACACAGTGTTGCTGAATGTTACCGGCTTGTTTCTACCCTGCAGGAAAGCGATTAAGCCGTGTGTCACAGGCGTAAAAACTGTGCTTCTGCAATTCTGTCAATTTTCCCCTTGCAGGGAACGAGGGAATTATAATTAACTGTCTCAGTCTGACATTACATTTTTCTTTTCCACCAATCTAATCCACAATCTACTGAATGGTTGTTAGACTAATTGCTAGACTGATTGGATCAATGTTTGCCTCAGTAGCCTTGAGGAAATGTCTTTAATCACAAGTGCTACAGCTAGAATTCCTCAATACATTCCTTTAGGATCCGGAGGTCGAGTAAAGTTGAATCGGAGTTGAATCTCCCCTCAGACAGTAAAATTGACGTCTAAGTTGACTGTTATCTCAGCTTGAAACCATGGCTGATTTTGTTCTGATTGCGCGTCTGACTGAAAGAGCTGGGCCCATCGGGGGGGAGAGAGATGCTCACTGTTCTTATCATGTCCTCTGTCTCTCTACATAGCCAGTCCTATCATGTCCTCTGTCTCCATGCATAGACAGTCCTATCATGTCCTCTGTCTCCCTGCATAGTCAGTCCTATCATGTCCTCTGTCTCCATGCATAGACAGTCCTATCATGTCCTCTGTCTCCCTGCATAGTCAGTCCTATCATGTCCTCTGTCTCTCTACATAGCCAGTCCTATCATGTCCTCTGTCTCCCTGCATAGCTAGTCCTAACATGTCCTCTGTCTCCATGCATAGACAGTCCTATCATGTCCTCTGTCTCCCTGCATAGTCAGTCCTATCATGTCCTCTGTCTCTCTACATAGCTAGTCCTAACATGTCCTCTGTCTCCATGCATAGACAGTCCTATCATGTCCTCTGTCTCTCTACATAGCCAGTCCTATCATGTCCTCTGTCTCTCTACATAGACAGTCCTAACATGTCCTCTGTCTCCCTGCATAGACAGTCCTATCATGTCCTCTGTCTCTCTACATAGACAGTCCTATCATGTCCTCTGTCTCCATGCATAGACAGTCCTATCATGTCCTCTGTCTCTCTGCATAGACAGTCCTATCATGTCCTCTGTCTCCCTGCGTGGACAGTCCTAACATGTCCTCTGTCTCCCTGCATAGACAGTCCTATCATGTCCTCTGTCTCTCTACATAGACAGTCCTATCATGTCCTCTGTCTCCATGCGTTAGCTTAGCAATATAACGCTAACGATAAATAAAGTGCATACAGTGCATAGTGCTTGTGTGTGTGTGTGTGTGTGTGTGTGTGCGTGCGCATGTGACAGTGTTGTCCAGTGTTGGCGGAGGCCTATTAGTCAGTTGGTTTCCCTGGAGTAGGGAGGGGTGGGCGGGGTGGGTGCTGGCGGTTCGGAGGTCAGTAGAGGGATGGAGGTCGAGGTCTATTTTCAGGGTCTACCGCTCGACATTCACGGCCATCATTATGTTCACAGGCCTGCAGTCGGTGTCCTTCCTCCCTCCAACTGTGCAGAACACAGCTCTGAGATTCCACGGGCAGTACTTCAGTCATGTCTATTCGCCTTTAGAAGCCCAAATGCCGTTTGGATCATGGCCCTCCTGTGAGACAAGTGGCCATTACCTCAGCGTGGTGTGATGAGGGGAGCGCGGAGTGGGCATTCAGATGCTCCCGGCAGGTGGTGGCTTTCTCCCAGACACCCCGGCGTCGCTCACAGACCCCGGCCACCTGGAGTGTACCCGCCTGGGAACATCATCTCTCTGTGTACACTGCCTGGAGCTCAGCGGTCTGAACTCATCTGCGTTGGGTCATTTCATTGTCCAGGGGTGGAATTGAATCCGGGTCTTTTTAGTTTTAGTTTTTTTTTACTTTGATACATTATTTATACTAGTGGAGTGAATGTATTCAACTGGGTTGCACATGTCCTTTCGTAGTAGAGGTTTATGTAACAGTTTGTTAGGGTTCGTAGTAGAGGTTTATATAACTGTTTGTTAGGGTTCGTAGTAGAGGTTTATATAACTGTTTGTTAGGGTTCGTAGTAGAGGTTTATGTAACTGTTTGTTAGGGTTCGTAGTAGAGGTTTATATAACTGTTTGTTAGGGTTCGTAGTAGAGGTTTATATAACTGTTTGTTAGGGTTCGTAGTAGAGGTTTATGTAACTGTTTGTTAGGGTTCGTAGTAGAGGTTTATGTAACTGTTTGTTAGGGTTCGTAGTAGAGGTTTATATAACTGTTAGGGTTCGTAGAAGAGGTTTATATAACTGTTAGGGTTCGTAGTAGAGGTTTATATAACTGTTAGGGTTCGTAGTAGAGGTTTATGTAACTGTTTGTTAGGGTTCGTAGAAGAGGTTTATATAACTGTTAGGGTTCGTAGTAGAGGTTTATATAACTGTTAGGGTTCGTAGTAGAGGTTTATATAACTGTTTGTTAACTGGTAGAAATTCATGAGGATATCTTTAAAGGAAGAAAATTAAACTGTAGTGTCTCTCAGGTGAGACTAGAACTGAGAGCTGGGGTGGGGGAACTTGACTGGGACTAGAACTAGAACTGGGAGCTGGAGTGGGGAACTTGACTGGGACTAGAACTGGGTGCTGGAGTGGGGAACTTGACTGGGACTAGAACTGAGAGCTGGGGTGGGAGAGCTGGGGAGGAGTGCTAGGAACTGGAGGGGTCTGATGGGGAGAGGGGGTGGGAGAGCTGGGGAGGAGTGCTAGGAACTGGAGGGGTCTGGTGGGGAGTTGGGGGGGGGAGAGCTGGGGAGGAGTGCTAGGAACTGGAGGGGTCTGGTGGGGAGATGGGGGTGGGGGGGGTGGGGAGGAGTGCTAGGAACTGGAGGGGTCTGGTGGGGAGATGGGGAGCTGGGGTGGGAGAGCTGGGGAGGAGTGCTAGGAACTGGAGGGGTCTGGTGGGGAGATGGGGGGGTGGGATGGGGTGGAGGGACTCTGAGGGACCAGGTACTAGAGGAGGGGACTGGATGACCTTTATCTTCTCCTTTACCCACCATTACCTGGTCTAATTATCATTAAGTAATTGCAATGTCGTCTGGTGCATGTCCCTAGGAAGGTGTGCAAAGCATTATTATTCATTTAACACTCTATGTTGTGTGGGCCAGGCATGTGCTGTGAGCTTGAGATAAGGTAAGCATGAATATTATAATTACACATCGTTCCCAGCACAAGTGCTATGGGTGACTGAGTGCAGTGTTAAGGAAATGTCATTCACATAAATTGGCTCGCTATTAAGCCGTAAGTGAAGTGTTAAGCCTCCTACAGACTGTGTGATTTTGGTCTCTGGACTTTTAATCTGCCAACGTTTCGGTTAGACCCTCATCATCAAAAGCTGTCCTGATGAAGGTGTAACTGAAAAAGTGTGTGCGGGAGTATGTCATTTTCCTTTTGAAACTTTTGAGGGGATTTACTCCCAGCACCACAACACTGTGAGAGTGTGCATGTTGGTATTTTCACAAATCATCATATTCAGGTTTCTGAAAAACCTCTGACCAAAAGCTTTGAATATTCAGGTTTCTGCCACCATACTGTATATCCCACGAGCTTTTTCAATCCCAACCAAAGCTTTTGGTCTAACAGATAAATGAAAAAAGTACAATTTTATTTAATTCATTTGTAGAGCTAACACTATCAAGGGTACCTACACATACAAGACAGTTAGCGAGCTAGCAAGCTGACGAGAACTAACACTATTAGTGGTGAACACCACCAGAATAGAGAATAGAGTTCTTCCCCTCCCATCCTCGGTGGTTCTATCAGGGGGAAACCTCTTTCTATCGGGAGAAAACACTCTATATCATCCAACAGCTCGAGAGAAATACACTGGAGGGAAGACCGTTTCTAGCGTTATCTTATCGGCAGTACACATAGACACGACACCAGCTAGCCTAACTAGCTAATTTAGCTGGCTTGAAATGGTATCTGACTAAAGCCTGGTTAGATCCCATTTCAAGCCTATGTGTATGCTTGATAATTATTAGTATAAATACATGTTTATTGTACCCCTTCGTCCTGTGACCTGTCTCTCTGACCGGAGCTGCACCCCCATGGTGTCTTATGATCCACACTTCGGAGGCCCTATGCTTATGTTTAGGTTCTATCTGTCACTCATTCTAGACCCCTCCTTTTCACATATTGTCTGGCTGGAGTGGCCGTCAGTTGTGAAAGTCAGTCTATTTGGTTATCCAGTCGTCAAAAAGAACAATTTTACGGACTGCTAGATCAACGACGAGACTACCAAATTCAGTCAACATCTGTACATGATGACATGCATCAGGGCTGGGGGGACACAGCTGTAGCTTCTTCTTACTTTGGAAAAAAACTGAACAAACATTACGGCACTTTTTAACCACTCAGCAAGCTGTCCCAGTAACATCTTCACGTAGTTTTTTTGCTCTGTTTTTACTTTTTTGGCTTTAGTCATCACTCAAGAACATCCAACTCTGTCCCGTGTACAGAATTGTAAGTGTACAATCTGCCATGTACAGTATTGTAGAGCAAGAGAAAGATGACTCGTGGCAAAACAAAAGGGAAAAGGTCATTTGTTTATTGTCTTTACACAACACGACAGATAACATGTACCAACAAATCACAGACAATGTATTAATCAAGTTATACTGTTCAGCATTTGTAAAGATGTACAGCCGTGCCATCCGTCTTATCAGTATGTTTGTCTATATGCTGACTCATCCCATGTTTAGTGCTGTAAGATATGGTTCCCACTTCTGGACATATTGGTACCAGTGCCTTCTACACTGAGTTTTAAACCCTTCTTTGTATCCCTGTCTTGTATTTATATTGTTGTGTGTGTTTTTTATATGGACCAGTGTCCGACTAATAAAGGTGATTGATTGATATATGAGTCTACATTTCCTGATAAGTTCAGTCAGCTTGTAGCAGAGACTTGCCAGTGGGAGGGAAGTAGGAGAGGATTATAATGATGGGTACTGTAATTCAAGATAATTCTATTTGCCAATCAAGGACCATCTCTTGATGGCATAGAAACTACTGTGAATAGGAATGTAATTGTCATTCAAATGAAGCTTAATGCAGTTTCATCAAATTCCTTTCAAACCAGCAGAGCTTTTCAGACCTCCAATTTAAATAGGGTTTTGTCAATGACTGCTTCTCCGTTAGAACACTTGTGTGATTCACAGGTTAGTGAGTTCACCATGAGCACGAGAGTTCACCAGGAGCATGAGAGTTCACCAAGAGCACAAGAGTTCACCAGGAGCACAAGAGTTCACCAGGAGCATAAGAGTTCACCAGGAGCATGAGAGTTCACCAGGGGCATGAGAGTTCACCAGGAGCATGAGAGTTCACCAGGAGCATGAGAGTTCACCAGGAGCATGAGAGTTCACCAGGAGCATGAGAGTTCACCAGGAGCATGAGAGTTCACCAGGGGCATGAGAGTTCACCAGGAGCATGAGAGTTCACCAGGAACATGAGAGTTCACCAGGGGCATGAGAGTTCACCAGGGGCATGAGAGTTCACCAGGAGCACGAGAGTTCACCAGGAGCATGAGAGTTCACCAGGAGCATGAGAGTTCACCAGGAGCATGAGAGTTCACCAGGGGCATGAGAGTTCACCAGGAGCATGAGAGTTCACCAGGAGCATGAGAGTTCACCAGGAGCATGAGAGTTCACCAGGGGCATGAGAGTTCACCAGGAGCATGAGAGTTCACCAGGAGCATTAGAGTTCACCAGGAGCACAAGAGTTCACCAGGGGCATGAGAGTTCACCAGGAGCATGAGAGTTCACTAGGAGCATGAGAGTTCACCAGGAGCATGATAGTTGGTGTTGTAGCATGATAGTGGTTCAGTTGATAAGAGCCAGTTCGATATATATATTCGGTGGGTTGCTGCCCTATACTGTTCGTTTGTATAGGAGAATGTTTTTGCCATTTGCATTGTATGATCTTTCTGTGATACCGTAGTTATAACGGTGAAGCCTGTTATATCGCGTGAACTCTAGCAGTAACGTTGACAACAACGCAGTTAGTGTGCGGTAGAGCAGTCACGCAATGGCGTTAAAAACTGAACCATACTATTTTATAAATCTAACTAATAACTGACCTGTGCCTCCAGAACAACAAGAGTTCACCAGGGATAGTATGTGAGTTCACCAGGGGTAGTGAGTTCACCAGGGATAGTATGTGAGTTCACCAGGGGTATCTGAATTCCCTGCTGCATGTCCATGAGGGTGTGACCGGGGCATGACCTACCTCACTATGTGTGTACATAGGGAGGTGTCAGAGTGTGACTGGATGATAATAGGAGGGTAAACACTCCCCAAGCCTCACCACCTGCACCCCGGATCCTGCAGGTTCCTACACATTCAGCTGCCCTGGAATGTGACTCGTGCGTCTGCTACCATTCGTGAGTTCCCTACCCTCATCCATCTCTCCATTTAGCAAACGTCGAATCAGGTCGAAGAAAGGTCACTGATGACAAAATGGAAAGCAAGAAAATCCCTCCTTTTAAAAAAATGTTCATCAAATGTACATTATATTGAGGCTACCTCAGAGAGCTCATTCATTTATAATGTCTACTTTCTACATTCTTTATGAAGTAGATCATTATGATACTGTACACATTGCAATACTGGAATCTACTGTACACGCTCTCAAATATGTGATAGTCTAGCTAATCGTTTTTATTCATATGTACCACATTCACCATCAGCTCATCGGTTCAAAAATGTCTTCTTCGTATTAATCAGTCCCCCAGTTCAACACGGTCTATGTGGTTGTAGTCCCTCATTAGTCTGTCATAAAGAGCAAGAACCAATCAGTGGCTTCTTCCTTTCTGCATCAGTCATGTCGGTCTTCTCCTCTATTTAATTCCTGCTGTAGTTCATTCCTGTAGGTCTTCTTGTTCATATGTTGTTTTCCTGTAGTTATTCATGTAGTTCTTCACATTCATATCGTTAGTTCTTTCTGTAGTTGTGCCGCAGTGAGGCGCGCGTGTAGGGTGTTCACTGCTGTCTGTATGTGGGTATGTACAGTATGTAAGTGCGTGCGGATTATGTGGTTGGTTGGCCGTTTTGTTCGCACCATAACTCGGAAACAAATAACCCTATGATGTTCATACTTATATTCCACCCATATATCCCACCCAGGGTAGCCTGGACCTGAGCGGATGAATTACGGGGTGGATCCACAAATTATTCTTCTGTCTAGATGTACAGTATAGGAGTTATTAATACTTCCGGCCAACCACCAGTGGGCAGCAGCGACTACCTCTCTCTATTGCATGATTTGACGTTGAGTTCGTCTCGCGCACACTGGAAAAGTCATTTTTTGACTGGAAAAGTCATTTTTTGACTGCAGTATCGTCCTCAGAAGTGTGCACTTGACAAACACATTCAGCGGATTTTACAAAACGTTCAGCGGATTTCACACCTATACGATCCAGCTTGGTTTCAGGTCGAAAGCTCTTGATATAGTTGAAATATCATTATGTAGTTCTTCCTGTTCATGTAGTTCTTCCTGTTCATGTAGTTCTTCCTGTTCACGTACTGTAGTTCTTCCTGTAATTATCTATCTTGTTCTTCTGGTTTATGTAGTTTTTCCTGTAGTTTTTTTGTTTCTTAGTTCATGCAGTTCTTCGTAGTTCCTGTACTTCATGTCCCGGCATCGTTGTTGTTGTTGTTGTTATTATTGCTGTTGTTGTTGTTGCCTTCCTCCGCCGCCACAAACTTGATCTCGGCGTTTGCGGTGCGCAACATCACACTGCCGTCCCTCACCTTATGCTTGAACAGGAAGGGGAAGGTCTTCCTGAAGGACTTCCTGAAACTGCCGCCCATGAAGCCGTAGATGAAAGGGTTGACGGAGGAGTTGGCGTAGGACATGCAGTTGGCCCACGTCTTGATCTTATAGGTGGCATAGTTGGCCTGGTAGTTGGGGTAGAAGGACTGGAAGAGGACGAAGAGCTGGATGGGGCCCCAGCAGACAGTGAAGAGCAGGACGATGACCACCACCATCCTGGAGATCTTGCTCCTAATGGAGATGGTCCTCTCTGAAAGCTGGTTGACCTTTGGAATGAAAGTTGATTCAAACTCAGTTTAATTTGGTTGATTACATTTCATTTCAGTTTCATGTACTTTTCCCCCCCCGGTTTTTTGAGGGTTCTTACTATAGGTGGTGTTCTGGTGACCACGGAACAAGACTGTACAGTTAGCAGAATCACATACGTCAACTGCCAAGTAATCCAATCCACCCGAAACATTTGTACCTGGTAGTTGTTGTCCACTGGCTCCACCGCGGGCTGCCCCACCCTCTTCAGCATAAGCGTGTAGCAGAGGGAGATGGTGAGGACCGGCAGCAGGTAGGCAGCTATGAACTGGTAGAGAATGAAGGCCCTCTCATGGGCCTTGGATGGGAAACGCTCGGTGCAGTAGTACCTGGGCCCGTACCAGTAGCCCTCCTCGATCCTCTGGTACAGAAAGATGGGGATGGAGAGAATGAAGGAGCCTGGGAGAAAGAGAAGGATATGGTTAGTCAGTACAGACCTGTAGAAGATGAACTCAACAGTATGACCACCAGCATTAACAATGTTTTGAATTAACATGCTAAGCAAACCAACATTTTCTGCAAAGCCTGATTTGACATTTTACAATGGGTTAGTATAAGTGCTGATGGTTTAATAATGATGCATAATGTAATATATATATATATATATATATATATATCCTCTAGTTCCTCTGGTCATGTCACTCACTGATCCAGATGTTCCTCTAGTCAGGTCACTCACTGATCCAGATGCTCCTCTAGTCATGTCACTCACCTATCCAGATGTTCCTACCATCAGGTCACTAACCGATCCAGATGTTCCTCTAGTCATGTCACTAACCGATCCAGATGTTCCTCTAGTCAGGTCACTCACTGATCCAGATGCTCCTACCGTCAAGTCACTCACTGATCCAGATGCTCCTACCATCAGGTCACTAACCGATCCAGATGTTCCTCTAGTCAGGTCACTCACTGATCCAGATGTTCCTCTAGTCAGGTCACTCACTGATCCAGATGTTCCTCTAGTCATGTCACTCACTGATCCAGATGCTCCTACCATCAGGTCACTAACCGATCCAGATGTTCCTCTAGTCAGGTCACTCACTGATCCAGATGTTCCTCTAGTCAGGTCACTCACCTATCCAGATGTTCCTCTAGTCAGGTCACTCACTGATCCAGATGTTCCTCTAGTCATGTCACTCACTGATCCAGATGTTCCTCTAGTCATGTCACTCACTGATCCAGATGTTCCTCTAGTGAGGTCACTCACCTATCCAGATGCAGATGCTGACGATCATGGCGACGCGCGGGGTGCGGTGGCGGAGAGATTTCAGGGGGTGCATGGTGACATAGCAGCGGTCGCCACTCATGGCCGTCAGTGTGATACAGGTGGCCTGGACTGTCACCTACAAGAAACAGCCAAGCATGATGTACTTGTCTGTAACTGGTTTTTTTTTGTATAACATTTTTCAGCACAAACGACCTTGAGCTCAAGCTTAACCCCTAACCTGAGGATTTGAAACAGCAAAATCGTACAATGTCTATCATAGGTTGTTATGCAACGTTTTGGCAGCAGAATTAAGCGCCGTCGGAAACCTAATGACCATTGAATTCTAAGTAGTACTCAACCCTCTTGTATCAGAGTGAGCGTAGTGGCTTAGTCCTCCAGAACTCTTGAGATTAAAGGGGCACTTCACCGATTAGCATTAAGCCTTGTATCATTCCCAAATGTGTAGTATTTTGTGGTTTTCCTTCCCTCCATGTTTCCTGAGGCTATTTTTAAACCAAAAAACTACAAATGATGTCAAATGAAGAGATTTGGTCCTTCCTGCTCAGAACTACAACTTGTAGTTCCGCATTTTTCTGTGCCCGCCCACACCTAGAATGAGGGGCGGCACCCACGCTCCGGCAAGAAAACCACAACGTTTGGACGAACACAGACCGATCCGCTAATGACCACGGCAGAAGGCAATTTTCCAGCTGATATCAATCAATCAATCAATCAAAGCTTTATTTGTATAGCGCATTTCATACCCAGAGGCAACACAATGCGCGATATGCATGAAGAGGATTTTGAAAGTCTACTTCTGGAATCGGATATACGCGTCTATCTGTACAAAACGGAATACAGCGAGGGTTAGGGTATTTAAGGATCGAGAAGGTGAACTGGGAACGCCAAGCCACCCGGGAGAAACCAACGGCTAAGCATGAAGTAAGCATTTTATTACTAACACGGCAATTTAGAAGTAATTTTATATAATAGGCCTACTGGGCTATTCTTAACTGGGTGCGTTAAGTTCTTACTGAGTCCTCGCAGTGACAGTTCTCACGGTGAGCACTGAGTGCACCTGAACCTTAATGCTCCTGAACCACTTGACCTCCTGCTCAGTCTGAGCGCTGAGCAAAAGGCCTTCGAAACCTGCTATTGCATAGCAACAAACAACGACCCCTAGCAACTAAAACTGATGTGCCGTGAATACTGGTCTGCTTGTTTGCTGTGCAACATATTGTATCAACTGACTTGAGTTGTCAAGATGAAATGCCAACAAACTGGTTATGTTAGCTAGTTTTCGCAAATAAATGTGACCTCCATTGGAGGTTTAGTCCTGATGTAGGAAGTCCTCAAAATGTGCAAGAGGGCAAAATACTTTTTTCCCCCTGTTTTTTGTTTCATATTACAAAAATTGATGTTGTGAAGAACCCACTCAATAAAACAAACAACAGTTTTAGAATCACTAAATAGCCATATTTTGTCGTCAAAGCCCATGTCCTGTGAGAATTGTGAACAGCTCTGAATCTTTGAAGCCCGTTTTCTCTGCTGAGTGATTTCAGGTGTACCATCATTCACAGAAGCATATCTTCTTCAAATATTTGCAGATTTTAATGCATGGTGCATCATTTGAAAGCGTACAATTCATACTTACTAAAGGGTATACTAAAGGGTCTGTCTTTGGTCCTCTCCTTTTTTCCCTCTACACTACATCTCTGGGTTCTGTAATTCGCTCGCATGGCTTCTCCTATCACTGCTATGCCGATGACACCCAACTGGTCCTGTCATTTCCCCCTTCTGACACACAAGTGGAGACACGCATAGCTGGGTACTTGGCTGACATCTCGGAGTGGATGACGACACATCACCTCAAGATCAATCTGGACACATACAGTATCACATCCGTCACACGCTCGTGTAGATTCCTGCTCTACAACATCAGGAGGATTCGCCCTTTCCTAACTGATGAAACGGCGCAGGTACTCATCCAGGCCCTGGTCATCTCCCAGTTGGATTACTGCAACTCCCTCCTTGCTGGGGCCCCAGCGTCAGCCATTAAACCCCTGGAACTTGTCCAGAAAGCTGCTGCTTGCCTGGTGTTTCTTCCCTTCTCCGTTCCCTACACTGACTCCCTGTAGCGGCTCGCATCCAGTTTAAAACTCTGGCGCTAGCCTACAGGGCAATGAAAGGAACAGCTCCCTCCTACCTCCAGGCCATGGTCAGGCCCTACACCCCCTCCTGACCACTACGCTCTGCTAGCTCGGACGACTGGTTACCCCGTCACTCCGAGGCCCCTGCGGTCGATCAACACGGTCACGGCTCTTCTCTGTCCTGGCCCCGCAGTGGTGGAACGAACTGCCCACTGACGTCAGGATAGCAGAGTCACTGCCCATCTTTCACCAGAGGCGCAAAACTCATCTCTTTAAGAAGTACTACAACGACCCACCCTCTTAAGTAAGTAAGTAAGTAAGTAAAGCTTTATTTATATAGCACCTTTCATACATAAAATGTTTATTGTTTGTTGTATAACATACAGTATATGACTGCCTACAATACATCAGCCCGCCAGCCACAAATGGCGATCCCAGCTGTAATGTTAGCATTTCTTAACTACTGTATCAAGCCGAGTCAAGTGCTTGGCAGCGCTTGGCCCAGAGTGAGTGGATCTCAACAGGCCGTTAAGTGTTTTTTTCAGTCTGAGCGAAGCGGAGTGGCTCAGCTTCTTAACGCGCCACCGTCTGTCTATCACCTGATGGGAGAGGGGGGAACAGTGTGGTGTGCAGCAGTGAATATGGAGCTTGTAATACATAATTTGAAGGTGTGAAATCTGCGCAGCGTTGCTGATGTATCATTTAGAGAAGCATTATGCTTTGAAAGAGGGTGGTAAAGATATGAGGCGGGGAAAGAGGAACACTTTTCTTGTACAAGATTGACACCAAAAGAACCGACTAAACTGGCAGAGGTAACTGGGTGTATCATTACTGTACTTGAACCGTAGGCCTAGAAAGCGAGTGAAAATGTATTTCCCCTGGCTGCGACCGGAGAATGTGATGCTGAAAGTGCTATGTGATCTCACACTCCGTGTGTGTGTGTAAATGGTAAATGGTAAATGGACTGCACTTAGGTGTCTTGCTCAAGGACCCTTCGACATATGGACTGACCCTTCGATCATTGAACGACCCGCTCTACCAACTGAGCTACAGCCGCCCCCTGTGTGTGTGTGTGCGTGTGCGTGATCTCACACCCTATGTGTGTGTGTGTGTGCGTGTCCTTGCGTGTGCTTGCGTGCGTGTGCGTGTGTGTAGGCGTCGCAACCGATGTGCGACAGTCGTTATCCAACACAACACATGAGTGACGCTACCGTCTTCTTCAGAGCCATGTGACAAATCAGAGGCAGCCCTGATAAGTGTTCAAAATCTAAAACAGGTGGAATTCCTTCTTCCCACCCAGGCTTCAGATGGCAAAACCCATCAATCAATTACACATAACGGGTCCTAATTAATCAATTACACATAGCGGGTCCTAATTAAAGCACCGTGAGTCACAACCTCACTTGGCAGTAAGCCCACTCCCTCTTCAACCGAGCAGAGAGACACTTGGAACCCACCGTACTTGAGCTACGCACTCAATTTCAGCCTTTGGATCATACTCCATTCAGCTGGGGTTGCAGAAAGATAATGTGCTGAATACAAAATGCCACCCATATCTGGCTACCATATGGAACGCAAATAAAAGCGGCATAAAACATTTATGCAAAAAAAAAAGAAAAAAAAAAAGAGGCTCATGGGAAATGTGGTCTTTTTGGGCGGAAAGCACTTCCGCTTCCAGAAACTCCTCGTAGGGCCTTTAATGTGTGTGTTCAAAAGCCTTACCTGTTGAAAAAAGGCAACAAATCTGCACATGAAGTCCCCGAAGATCCAGCCAGGGAGAGGGTACAGGGTGGCCGTGAAGGGAACGCAGCACACCAGGAAGATGATGTCCGTGGCAGCCAGGTTAGCTGTGAGAGACGGAGAAGATCAGCCTAGGTCAGTATACTGTAATATACTCATTTAGTCCAAACTACCTAGTATACGCTACACAAATATGGGACATATGATAATGCATGGTTCAGAAAGCACTTGTCGCAGAGATATTACATTTCAGATTGCTTCATAAGATAGAACAGGATATGGAACCTGCTGGAATATGATGTTCATCTTTTTATATCAGATGCAATTGAAACACACGCGCACACACACACACACACACACACATGCAGGAGTGAAGAATGAATGATGACAGCTCCCAGGTAGTAATGGGAGTCATAATCAAAAGTTTAATGTATAAAACAGGCTCCAATTTAGCCTCAGGACTCATTTTGCATCATCAATGCTTTTGCATTGTAGTTTTTATTCTAATCACAGTGCTTTCTATCCTTTGGCTGTATTTTATGGTGAATAATAATAATAATAATAATATAAATAATGATTAAAAAAATAATACAATAATAATAAAATTAATGTTTTATCAGTCATCACACACCCACACATTTCCAGTGAAAATCCATTGATTTTATGTGTCACAACTTCACAAATGTGTTTCAAATGTCAACACAGATACATGTTCTGGTACACCAACCAAAAGCACAACACAAGATCCACAATAGATGCAATGCACAATATTCATGTTGAGCTTATATCCCTCATATCCAAGTCCAACACCATGAAAATATGAAATGCAATTGATTGAACTTTCATTTTAATACCAAAAATGTTTGCAATACCAAACATATCCAGCTCGCACATAGCTTAGCCAAAACAAAACAATGAGCGAAGCCAGCTCCCCATGTGGGGGCGCTAAAGACACGGGGTTTAGACTGGGGGTGTGCGAGGGAAGAGCCCGGAGTTCACCAAACCGCCCCCTGCCAGCTGCAAACACGGCTGCCCATTCACCTCCATTCATTTTTTGGAAATGGGCTCAAGAGCGAACAAATTCTTTCCATTTATTGTCAGTGTGGGGCTTGAAACAGCCATATCTCCACGTGGGAAGGTCAGAGCGACACGGGGTTTGGATTGGAGTTACAATACATCAGTACAAAGTTATTGACCTAACGAATGCAGCAATACCAAACATGCCTGTGCGCGCATGCAGGGCCACAAAATCCATTCATGGGCAGAGGTCTGTGCTCTCTGAGCACGATTTCTAGCTCAAACTGAATTGAGGATTGCATTGCCACATTGCATATATTGTCAACATCAAAAATGCATTGCCATTCGAATAAAGGCGGCTGAAATACATCCAAAAATACCGAGACAACTACTTTGTCATTACTTTGACATTACATTTTAAACAATGGTTGAAAAGTCGCAGCACAAGTGAGACACACGGTCCCGTCTCACCTATGTAGAAGTTGGTGGCCGTCTTCATCTGCCTGTGTTTGGAGATGACATAGATGACCAGGGAGTTCCCCACCAGCCCCACCAGCATGATGAGCGAGAAGAACAGGGGCACCAGCCAGGCGTCCGTGAGGAACGGGTGCCCCTCCCCCTCCACCGCTTCCCGCCAAGAGGTGTTCGGCTCCGAGCCGTTGCTCGGCCACGGCTCCGTAGAATTCCACTCGTCGGACGGGAACATCGCGGAAAGCTCCGGAGAATCAGGGGGAAGAGAAGTGAAGAGAAGTCCTGTGTGGTCTACACTCAACGGACGCTCCTCTCCCTCTTAACAGACTGGTGAGATGACAAGCATCTGGTCCAGGTAACAGGTCATTTTTTCAGTTAGAAATTATGATTTTTCTTTCTCTCTCTCTCTCTGGCTCAGTCAGAAGTGGAGCCGTCTTCGTCCTGCTTATCCAGTCTCTCCAGAAGCAGGTTTGAGAAGAGGTCTGGTGTGGGTCTCTCTCCGGTCTCTCAGAAGAGGTCTGGTGTGGGTCTCTCTCTGGTCTCTCAGAAGAGGTCTGGTGTGGGTCTCTCTGGTCTCTCAGAAGAGGTCTGGTGTGGGTCTCTCTCAGGTCTCTCAGAAGAGGTCTGGTGTGGGTCTCTCTCCGGTCTCTCAGAAGAGGTCTGGTGTGGGTCTCTCTCCGGTCTCTCAGAAGAGGTCTGGTGTGGGTCTCTCTCCGGTCTCTCAGAAGAGGTCTGGGGTGGGTCTCTCCGGTCTCTCAGAATAGGTCTGGTGTGGGTCTCTCTCTGGTCTCTCAGAAGAGGTCTGGTGTGGGTCTCTCTCCGGTCTCTCAGAAGAGGTCTGGTGTGGGTCTCTCTCCGGTCTCTCAGAAGAGGTCTGGTGTGGGTCTCTCTCCGGTCTCTCAGAAGAGGTCTGGTGTGGGTCTCTCTCCGGTCTCTCAGAAGAGGTCTGGTGTGGGTCTCTCAGAAGAGGTCTGGTGTGGGTCTCTCTCTGGTCTCTCAGAAGAGGTCTGGTGTGGGTCTCTCTCTGGTCTCTCAGAAGAGGTCTGGTGTGGGTCTCTCAGAAGAGGTCTGGTGTGGGTCTCTCTCTGGTCTCTCAGAAGAGGTCTGGTGTGGGTCTCTCTCTGGTCTCTCAGAAGAGGTCTGGTGTGGGTCTCTCAGAAGAGGTCTGGTGTGGGTCTCTCTCTGGTCTCTCAGAAGAGGTCTGGTGTGGGTCTCTCTCTGGTCTCTCAGAAGAGGTCTGGTGTGGGTCTCTCTCTGGTCTCTCAGGAGAGGTCTGGTGTGGGTCTCTCAGAAGAGGTCTGGTGTGGGTCTCTCTCTGGTCTCTCAGAAGAGGTCTGGTGTGGGTCTCTCTCTGGTCTCTCAGAAGAGGTCTGGTGTGGGTCTCTCTCCGGTCTCTCAGAAGAGGTCTGGTGTAGGTCTCTCTCCGGTCTCTCAGAAGAGGTCTGGTGTGGGTCTCTCAGAAGAGGTCTGGTGTAGGTCTCTCTCCGGTCTCTCAGAAGAGGTCTGGTGTGGGTCTCTCTCTCTGGTCTCTCAGAAGAGGTCTGGTGTGGGTCTCTCTCTCCGGTCTCTCAGAAGAGGTCTGGTGTGGGTCTCTCTCTGGCTGACCCGTTCCTGGTGAGATCAGCCTGTATCGCTGTTAGTCGCCTGGTTCTGGGATGAATAGCTGACGGTCTCCTAGCAACATTGAATTTTACAGGCTATCCTGCTCTCCCTCCCTCTCTCTCTCTCTCTCTCTCTCTCTCTCTCTCTCTCTCTCCCTCCCTCCCTCTCTCTCTCTCTCTCTCTCTCTCTCTATCACACACACACACCATTGCGCACACACACACACACACACACACACTCTCTCTCACACACACACACACACACACACACACACACACACACACACAAACACCTTGCCTTAAGTGCACTTGCCTCAAGTGTATCTGATTTTGTATTTTTATGTGTGCTTTTTTGTGGTAGGCTATGCTAATCAGCCTCCATACAATAATTATGTGCTGTAATTACAAACAGCAGAGCGATTATAATTACTCTCCACAGGATTCCACTGGAAATAATCCTATAATCTGCAGCAGCCTTTTTAAAATCTGCGATCGGAAAATTGAATTTTCTGCAATATTCCTCCGACTGAAAGAAAGAGTCCTAATGTCACCTATTTGCCAAAATAATGGTCACATAATAATGATGTTGTCATTGAGGTTAAATTAAAATGCAACATTACCTGAAAATGTGAAAATAAACTGAAAATGTGAAAACAAAACACCGCAAATCACGTCCTATCAACATTAAATGCATGAATGCTAGGAGACCATCTTTCTTTAGGTCCTCTATTCGCCTTTCCCTTATTGACATGCAGCGGAGTCGGCCAGTCACAGCGGAGCGGGAAGGTCACGCCTCAGCAGAGAACAAACAAACATCTTTGTATTCCTGTGCTCTCAGCCCGCGGTGCCTGATTCCTGACCCCCCTGACCCCCGCACTAGCCTGACGTGAGGTGCTTGAACTTTAAGACGCAGGCAGGGAGGGGGCGCGGGTGGGCTTGGTTTAACCATGATGCCCGCTGAGCCCTCTGCAGTCCATCCACGTCAGGCCGGGACGTGCTTAACAGTAGCCCCGTTCCACAAATGTGTGCCGCCCACTAGCACAAATCAACTTATAGCACGGTCATACGTACGGCATGTCTAATATACGTGTAGCGCAGGGCTACTAGCTAGACAGGTGCTTTAGGTAATGCTTTATTTTGCATTGTTTGTTATAGTAGTACTTACTGTAAATACAATAAGATGCATTTATCTAGCAACTATGTTTTGTAATTTGTAAGACTTGGTACTTGTGTGGGGGGTGGGGCAGAGTGATACTTCTTCTTATAGTATATTTACATCTCATAGTTGTTGGATATTATAGATCTCCATCACCAGCTCAGTGGCCTTGTGGTTAGAGTGTCCACCCTGAGACTGGGAGGTCGGGAGTTCGATCCCCGGCCAAGTCATACCAAAGACTATCAAAATGGTACCCATTGCCTCCCTGCTTGGCACTCAGCAGCAAGGGTTGGAATTGGGGGGTTAGATCACCAAATGGTTCCCGAACGTGGCTGCTGCTCACCGCTCCCCCAGGGGATGGGTGAAATACGGAGAACAAATTTCACACACTCAGGTGTGTGACAATCATTGGGACTTTAACCTTTATCTTTGTTGTATAGGATCCACTATACAGAGATTGTTGTGGTTGGTGACCTGAATTAGGACTGGTTGATGCCTGTATCCGATGCTTTCAAAGCACAATGTGATTGTTGCCCGTTCATCCAGAAGAACCCTTGTGAGGGGAATTTAGAATGGGATGTGATGAAAGCTTCTGTGTATTGTGTGTCCCAATACTTTTGCCCCTTATACTTTGGTGTTTTCCCAAACGATGTGTGTGATCAGTGTGTGATAGCTGCTATCAGACACACTCAGATCCCCAAGCGTAAACCTTGCATGGTTTTTGATTTATTTATTTAAAATAGGGACAGCACATATTAATAAAAATTTAAATAAATACATACATAAATGTAAATATGCCAGATATAGCTAACAGGCTAATTTTCATCTGTAGTCCCTTGTCAGGTTGATGGCAGAATTTTAAAAAATCACAATACATAATTCACAATACACAATTACAAACATACAGTACATCAAACATAGCAAAGTAGTCCACCTGACCTAAAACTTACTCCATATAGTAACAAACACAACCCCCCCCCCCCCCCCCCACACACACACACCCCACTCTCAGTGACTCTGCGTGCACACACGCACACACACACACACACACACACACACACACACACACACACACACACACACACACACAGGTATGACAGGTATAGAATTGCCCTTATTGATGATGTTGAAACAGCCTGGACACATTGTTCCATGATAGCTTTCTTGAAATTTTAAACAAAATGAATTTCCTCATCCATCCATTCATTCTCTCCCTCTCTCTGCTTGACGGAAAGACAGTGTTTTCCTTGCCATGAAAAACAAACAGCTTAATGAAACCTTATACAAGGCAGGCAAGAGACAGTTATTATGGGATGGCAGAGGCACCAACATGCCTCTATGGTGAGAGAACTGTAATTACTGTACACCGTTTGTTACACAACAACTATCTCCACTCAGAAGGCTCATAACTGCATAACAAGCTCAATTAGATGCCCAGTATGTTGTTCCTTTAGTGGTTGAATATAATCCACTGATTAACCAGATAGCAAGCGGATCTGGGCCATATACAGGCCAGATCTGGCCCTTGTGGCTTAGTTCCGGCCCATATATGGCCCAGAATTATTACACATCCGCTTGCTATATGGGTAATTTAGGTCTAGTTTCACCAGCAAGTGTCTCATCTGTTTTGGAACGTGAAGTGTGTGTTCATTAGTGTTTTGTAGACCCAGAGATGTCGCTTAGTGGTCACTCAAGCACATTCTTATGAAGACCGAAGCATAAAAACATAAAGCAACAGCGCTGTATCTACTGAGGTACAGTACTGTCCATCCAGAAAGTACTCACGCTGTTGTGCAGTACGACTGGGGGGAACCAAGAAGGCGGCAGAGGCCAGGTAGGAACCGTTCAGCCCGAGGGCGTAGTTTATTTATGGCGGGGGGAAAAGGGGTATGCGGGAGAGTGTGTGGTGCACTGGTAGGCTTGAATATGGGGTGTGTGTCTAACTATGTGTGGGGCGTGTAGGCTGTGTGTTTAATTAACTATGTGCAAAAGGAGATGGCAGGCAGGTGTTGTAAGATGTGCGCGCCGAAAACAATGTCCAAATCCGAGGTCCAAAAAGGGGAGTCTGAGAGGGGAGGCGAGGTTCGCACCGGGAAGTCTGTCCGTGGGGTCCAGGAGCAAGGGGGGGGGGAGGCTCAGGGGTTCCGGGGACGGAAGGGGCCGTGGAGACGCGGGAGAGACAGGGATCCAGGGAGACACGAGGAGCGGGGGCCGTGGAGACGTGGGAGAGACAGGGATCCAGGGAGACACGAGGAGCGGGGGCCGTGGAGGCGTGGGAGAGACAGGGATCCAGGGGGACACGAGGAGCGGGGGCCGTGGAGGCGTGGGAGAGACAGGGATCCAGGGAGACACGAGGAGCAGGGGCCGTGGAGACGTGGGAGAGACAGGGATCCAGGGAGACACGAGGAGCGGGGGCCGTGGAGGCGCGGGAGAGACAGGGAGACACGAGGAGCGGGGGCCGTGGAGACGTGGGAGAGACAGGGATCCAGGGAGACGCGAGGAGCGGGGGCCGTGGAGGCGTGGGAGAGACAGGGAGACACGAGGAGCGGGGGCCGTGGAGGCGCGGGAGAGACAGGGAGACACGAGGAGCGGGGGCCGTGGAGGCGTGGGAGAGACAGGGATCCAGGGGGACACGAGGAGCGGGGGCCGTGGAGACGCGGGAGAGACAGGGATCCAGGGGGACACGAGGAGCGGGGGCCGTGGAGGCGTGGGAGAGACAGGGATCCAGGGAGACACGAGGAGCGGGGGCCGTGGAGGCGTGGGAGAGACAGGGATCCAGGGAGACACGAGGAGCGGGGGCCGTGGAGACGTGGGAGAGACAGGGATCCAGGGAGACACGAGGAGCGGGGGCCGTGGAGGCGTGGGAGAGGGTCCGTGGGAGACTAGGAGGAAAAACCAAAAGACAGACGGGGTAAGACAAGGCTCAGGGGATACTTCAATACGAAGGTGTTGAAACAGAGCTTGTAACGGGTACAGTTGGCCACGTTCTGCCGACGAGCAGCCGGTCTGGCTGGGTCTTATAGCCTGGAGCTAATCAGCGCCAGGTGCGTTGATTGCAGATGGGGAGTACCCTGAGTAAAGGGTGTGAATACATATGCACATGTGATATTTCTGTGTTTTTTTTATACATTTACAAACATTTCTAAAAATATTTTTTCACCTTGTATGAGGTATTGTGTGTAGATTGATAAGAATAATAATTTAAAAAAAGAATCAATTTTGGAATAAGCAGCATAACCAAACGTGGAGAAAGTGAAGGGGTGTGAGAACAGTACTCTATGGATTCACAGTAGCCATGTAATGGAAATAATCACCCCCCAGCGTATGCTATGCTACGCAGTACAAAAGCACCCAGTATTAATAATTTACATTCAGCTGGTTACATTCAGCGAGTGTTGAGAATAGTTATTAGGGATGTGAGAACATACTGTTCTGCTATTAATATATACAGTGTGTTTGCTTGAGCAACAGAGGGGCAGCCTGATACAAAGGAGAAATAACTGCCCTCAAGGGGCATGTGTTGCTGCTTCTGATACCCTCGCTGTTGCAACGGGATTAAAGCATCGGACCACCTGCAGGTCAAATCAAACACATGTTGAGACACGCTCAGCTCATATCGTTATAAAACACGAGGGATGTGTTGTATCTTTATAAAAAAGAGAGATGTGTTATATCTTTATAGAAGAGGAGTGAGATGTGTTGTATCTTTATAAAGAGGAGAGATGTGTTGTATCTTTATAAAAAGAGAGATGTGTTATATCTTTATAAAAGAGGAGTGAGATTTGTTATATCTATAAAAGAGGAGAGATGTGTTATATCTTTATAAAGAGGAGAGATGTGTTATATCTTTATAAAGAGGAGAGATGTGTTAAATCTTTATAAAAGAGGAGAGATGTGTTATATCTTTATAAAAGAGGAGAGATGTGTTATATCTTCATAAAGAGGAGAGATGTGTTATATCTTTATAAAAGAGGAGTGAGATTTGTTATATCTATAAAAGAGGAGAGATGTGTTATATCTTTATAAAAGAGGAGAGATGTGTTATATCTTCATAAAGAGGAGAGATGTGTTATATATATTTATAAA
This sequence comes from Borostomias antarcticus, assembly GCF_949987555.1. Classification (NCBI taxonomy): domain Eukaryota; kingdom Metazoa; phylum Chordata; class Actinopteri; order Stomiiformes; family Stomiidae; genus Borostomias; species Borostomias antarcticus. Next base: position 15,733,260 of record NC_140257.1, read on the forward strand.
GAGGAGAGATGTGTTATATCTTTATAAAAGAGGAGAGATGTGTTATATCTTTATAAAAGAGGAGAGATGTGTTATATCTTCATAAAGAGGAGAGATGTGTTATATATATTTATAAAGAGGAGAGATGTGTTATATCTTTATAAAAGAGGAGAGATGTGTTATATCTTTATAAAAGAGGAGAGATGTGTTATATCTTCATAAAAGAGGAGAGATGTGTTATATTCATAAAGAGGGGAGATGTGTTATATCTTCATGAAAAGGAGAGATGTGTTATATTCATAAAGAGGAGAGATGTGTTATATCTTTATAAAAGAGGAGAGATGTGTTATATCTTCATAAAGAGGAGAGATGTGTTATATCTTCATAAAGAGGAGAGATGTGTTTTATATTCATAAAGAGGAGAGATGTGTTTTATATTCATAAAGAGGAGAGATGTGTTTTATATTCATAAAGAGGAGAGATGTGTTATACTGTATCTTTATAAAAGTGGAGAGATGTGTTGTATCTATATAAAAGTGGAGAGATGTGTTGTATCTTTATAAAAGAGGAGAGATGTGTTATATCTTTATAAAGAGGAGAGATGTGTTATATCATTATAAAAGAGGTTCTTTTCTTCCCAGAGCATAGCTAAATCAAGATGAGAAGTGTGGGAATGTGAGTCACTATAGCAACCATAGTGACCAACAGCCTGGACAACAAATGAGAGATAATGTGTCGTATAGGTCTCTACTCCCGCTGTATAGGTCTACTCCCGCTGTGTCTTTGAGCTACAACTTGGCTAGATCATGATCAGACTTTCAGACTCAAAATCAACAAGCTAGTGATTGCAGTTGATTGCAATACATCAGTGAGTGAGTGTTTTTCTATGGGTTTGTCTTGTGTGTTAAAGTTACTCCCTTTAGGGGTTTTTGTGTAATGTGTGTCCTTTGTTTGTTTTGTTCATGGTCTTTGGTTTATTCAATCCTTGAAAGATTCCCCTAAAGATTATTTGAGTTGATTATTTAAACCTGGGTTCAATTATATATCTCGATGCTTCCTTTGTCCCTGGGCCATTTTTCAATATTTTATGTGTTACTCCTTTAATTCCCCCTAGACGTAACAGAAACACAAGACTTGGTCACCTAAGGACACATAACATGGTAAACATCCATTCCTCATGGTGTGGACCGTGCTAGAGTATACTGAATGTCTCAATCCTGCTTCTTCGTTCTTCTAAAGGAATAATACACACTATGCAGAGTAGTGAATAACCTTTTCAAATGTAGCCTCTATGCTGGTCGAATATTCGTTCTTAGTGTTGGATGTATTCTCTAGAATAACATAGAACATTGAAGGTGACTGAATTTACATAAGTCCAGGAAAAACAATTCGGCATCAATACTCTATTTTAAGAAATCCAAAGTGAGTCATTTTTGCCCATGAATGTATGAACAGAAATAAGTGCAAACCCATGCGCTAGGTATTTATGAGTCATGTTTTCCGGTACATTTTGTACAAAAGGAAGACGCCACATTAGCAAAAAGAACAAGATGAATAACTTGGAGGTCCAAGGGTGGTGCTTGGGCAGGGCTACCACTTCAAGGAGCCATGGTTAATAATGTTTTGTTAATAATGTTAATATCTATCTATCTATCTATCTATCTATCTATCTGAGGATACAACTATATTGAATTATTGCATAACAGATGGTTGGTCTTACATAACATGTTTTCAGAAGGCAAAATCTATTGTATTTTCGGATAATTAAAAAAAAAAGAACGATTAATACTGGAGTGTTAGTTGGATTGCATTCTATTACAACCATTGTACAAACACTGAAGGGCTGTGAGGGAGAAACAGACCAGTGTGAGAGGCTAGCGGACCCTCTCCACTGCCTCTCTTCAACAAAGCACAGGGTCACACCGACCGACGGAGCACAAGAGAAGAGGGAGAGGCCTACGCATGGATAGTAGGTCAGCCATCGTGTCGACATGCAGCCTGTATGCAGAACTGCATCTGACGACGCCATGAAAAACTAGCTAGGTGGGACAGTAAACATGTTGTCCCCCACCCATGATGCATGTTCCTTTGTGGTAATGAAGTTATGGAAATGTGATATTTGTTTCATGAATATAAATAATATTTATTATTTTTTATTTAACCTTTATTTAACCAGGTAAAAGAAGCTTGAGCTCAAAGAGCTCTTTTTCTAGCAACACCTGAACAAAATGGCAGCATAAAACGCAACAACAAAAAACTACAATCAAAGACAAACCAGTATAGGACAGACAGACAGAGAACAAAGAACATATAACCAAAAAGAGAAGAGGAGAAAGATAAAAGAGCATGCAGTAGCCAGGCAGGGGGGGGGGATATTAAATGTTTTAACGTGTTATTCATTTGTTGCGCAGGGACAATGCGCTTTACAGAGAACAAGGGAGGTGGGCATACGACCCACTCTCTACATATTCCAGACATGTCCCCCCTGGCCCCCCCAGGATCCCGCCCCTGACTGTACCACAACGAACCTAAGCCAATGAGAATCGAGCTTGTTTGCCGTGTGACCAGACAGATGAGATAGCTCTGTAGGTAGAGCGCCGACACACACGAGGCAGATGGGGTGTGAGCCCGGGGGGACTGGAAGGCCCCGAGGGGAGTAGCACGCTCACGTACTTCTGTCTTCTGATGCGCCTCAACCTCTTTCTCTCTTGTTTGCCCTGAGCGTCCTTGGCTGATGAGAGCAGCCTGAAATATGCAGGGAGACTTGTCAGAGAGAGTGGGACGATCAGTAGCACAATCCCTTTGGTCAAAATGGTTCTTTAATCTGTTCTGACCTTCTGCCAAGGAGGGTGGGGGGGGGGGGGCGGGGGGGTGGGGGGGGTAGATTTGTGGTAATGATGGAGAGGGCGTAATAGGACGTTAATCCCGCTCTCACTGTAAAAGCCTCTGCCTTGAAGCTGGCTGGGTGAACTGGTCTCGGATTTCCTGGCACAATAGCCATATAATTGTCACCTAGGAAGAATAATGTAGCTGATGTGTTTTCCTTTGCAGTAGGCAACTTTAGAGGGTTTAAATCCCACTGAAGAGATGAGAATAACTCTTCTAAGAGAGAGAGAGAGAGAGAGAGAGAGAGAGAGAGAATAACCTTTCTAAGAGAGAGAGAGAGAGAGATAATAACCTTTCTAAGAGAGAGAGAGAGAGAGAGAGAATAACCTTTCTAAGAGAGAGAGAGAGAGAGAGAATAATCTTTCTAAGAGAGAGAGAGAGAGAGAGAGAGATTGTAAATGACATGTAAGTAGCAGTGACTGAAAGGGGCCAGCGTGTTAGTTCATGTGTTAAACAGAATTCATCATTAAAAGGGAACTCATTACTTACAGTACGCCCGTGAGGTGCACAAATACTGTAGGGTATTCACTGCCGTCTGTGTGTGTGTGTGCGTGGGTGTGTGTGTGCGTGTGTGTGGATGTGTGTGTGCGTGCGTGGTGTGCGTGTGTGTGTGTGTGTGTGTGTGTGTGTGCGTGTGTGTGTGTGTGTGTGTGTCCTGTGGGCCAGATCTTATCTCTCCCAGCCCTCTCAAATGTAAGGAAACATAAAGGAAGATACTGGTGATTGAGGCCCAGTGTTATTTAATATTTATTATTTTGACTCCATATATTCTATATTTTATGACTATTGGGCCTCCTAGCCCCCTAGAGCCGGCCATGCCTGTCCCTCTCCTCTCGGGTTCCAAGTTCTCTGTCAAATGTCCTTATCTGGACCAGGATATACATACTGTATACATATAAATGTCCTTATCTGGACCAGGATATACATACTGTATACATATAAATGTCCTTATCTGGACCAGGATATACATACTGTATACATATAAATGTCCTTGTCGGGACCAGGATATACATGCTGTATACATATTAATGTCCTTATCTGGACCAGGATATACATATACATACTGTATACATATAAATGTCCTTATCTGGACCAGCATATACATACTGTATACATATAAATGTTCTTATCTGGACCAGGATATACATATACATACTGTATACATATAAATGTCCTTATCTGGACCAGGATATACATACTGTATACATATAAATGTCCTTATCTGGACCAGGATATACATACTGTATACATATAAATGTCCTTGTCGGGACCAGGATATACATGCTGTATACATATAAATGTCCTTATCTGGACCAGGATATACATATACATACTGTATACATATAAATGTCCTTATCTGGACCAGCATATACATACTGTATACATATAAATGTTCTTATCTGGACCAGGATATACATATACATACTGTATACATATAAATGTCCTTATCTGGACCAGGATATACATATACATACTGTATACATATAAATGTCCTTATCTGGACCAGGATATACATACTGTATACATATAAATGTCCTTATCTGGACCAGGATATACATGTACATACTGTATACATATAAATGTCCTTATCTGGACCAGGATATACATACTGTATACATATAAATGTCCTTATCTGGACCAGCATATACATACTGTATACATATAAATGTCCTTAACTGGACCAGGATATTTATTTATTTAGAAGTTGATTTCAGGGACAACATACAAATACATTATCCTCCTTAGAGAGAAGATGCATTGTACTAGATTATAGCTTTTGATAATTTCCATCTCCAGTCCCACATACACACAATAATACGATAAAAATTATGCAATAAAACATGCATTCGTACAACAAGATGAAAACATGCATTTACATATTAAAACACTTCATTACAGATTCCATGTCATACTCCTCCTTCCCCTCTCAACCCAGGCACACACACATTTAATACTACATTACAGATTCCCTGTCATACCCCCCCCCCCCCCCCTCTCAACCCACCCATACACACACACACACACACACACGCACACACACGCGCACGCACACACACCCTACACAGAGTGGGAACAGAATTGACTATCTATCAACTGTTCTTTCAAGTGAGCTTTGAAGGAGCCAATTGAGCAGCACCTCCTCATCTCTTCAGGCAGACTGTTCCACTGAGTTATTGCTTTTACATTATACAACGGTTAGTTCTGGTTCTTGATTCTGATTGGCTGGAAGCCGTGTTAAAATACTTTGTAACACACCTGGGACCGCATACATTATCATTCCATTTTCAGTATGAATGCGCCTCCCATTTGATCCAATGCATTGTAGTTGTTGTTGCTTGGCAACCCTTTTGTTAGGGGAACTATTTTGCTCCGCGGAATTGAGGGAATGATGCTTCGTTTTGAATAAATGTTAATATTTTACATTGCTGTGTGTCTATTTTACACTAATAGCTGTAGTAACCGTTGTATAAAAGCAATAAACCACTCGAGGCCGTGTGTTATAGTATATATAACACACGGCCTCTCGTGTGTTATATATACATATATATACTGCGCTTCGCGTCGTGCCTAACAACGCCCCCTAGCTGTTATAAAATCACTATAACACACGGCCTCTCGTGGTTTATTGCTTAATTAAAAGACGACTGTCTAATCACGGTGTAGCGGAAAGGTTTAGCGCAGTGAAGTACGGACACTGTTCTTGTTACTCTGCTTGAGCTTGTGGATCGAAAGTGTACAAACTCGCCCAGTGGAGGAGGTGCGGAGCCATTAAGGATTTTGTAAATCATACACAGGTCTGCTAGTTGTCTGATGTGATCAAAGCCCAGTAGTCTATGTTTCACACGGATCCTACAGTGGTGGAAATGCATAGGCTTTTTGTCTAAAGTTTTCAGGGTTTGCTTGTAAAGGATGCAAGAGGTCTTGTAACTGATTGGCCAGCTTGTCCCCAGCAAGGTAATAATAGTTTTGCTTTTGTCAGTAGTTTTTATTTTTATATCGTTTTAACTTTTTGTTTTCAATTTCAGTTTAGTTTTGATTAGTTTTAAAGCAGGTTTGCTAGTTTAGTTTCGTTTTTATTTTTGGAAAATGCTTAGTTTTAGTTTAGTTTTTATTAGTTTCAGTATTAGTTTTCGTTTTTTTTTCTTCTGCGCTAGCCTCATGAGACTATCCTGATCTCACGAGCTCATGTTGTTTCACTCCGTGTGAAACAAGCCATCTGGCGCACGTCAGGTTACTTCTGCGCAGGCGCACAGCTAAGAAAAAGTGGAGGATAGATTTCACATCCACCCAAAATATTAGGCTTATGTATGAAATGAAAAAGACTAAAACTAAGGACATTTTCTCAATAATTTTAGTTTATTTTAGTTAGTTTTGTAAACACACAATACAGTTTTAGTTAGTTATCGTTTTTTTGTAAAGTCTAGTTTTTATTTTTATTTCAGTTAACTAAAATGTTTTTTCACACCTAGTTTTAGTTTTTTAGTTAGTTTTCGTTAACTATAATAACCTTGGTCCCCAGCATGTGATACACTATGCTATGTGGGAGAGAACCATGGCATGCATACATGTCTTAGCTGCGTCTATGGAGAGACAATTTCTGATGTGTCTAAAAGTAACTATATTGTACTTTAATGTTTTGACCATTTTTTTCACATGGCTCTTAAAGTTTAAATTTGAATCTAGTACCACACCAAGATATTTAAAGTCAGAAACTACGTCAACCTTTACACCTTTGATCAAAATGTCCGCAATGGGAGCAATCTTCCTAGTTTTTTTGTGGAAGAACATTGCTATCTTGCTTTGCTGATGCGTAGCTCCACATCCTTATCAGCTCCTCCATCTGTGCTGATGTTGCTTCCCAACTAGACAAACTCGGACATGTTTTCTAGGGGTTTTCTTCGATTGTAATTGTTTGGGGTTGATTTGGGGTTGACCCTCATGACCTTGGTCTTTCCCACGTTGTTCCTGAGGCCTTGATGTTTGCTGTGTTCATGTAGTCTGTCTTCAGTTGCGTTCGTGTGTGTGATCCTGAAATCCATGCTAAGTCGTATGCAAAGTCAAGGTCTTCTAGTTGTTCAAAAGGAGTCCGCAAGGTCTACAGCCTTGTGTGAAATCTTCTCTGTACTGTTATAGATTTATTCTAATAATTAAGAAAAGAGTTAATCCAGAGAAGTTACAAGTTCTTTGTGAGAAGTGAGAGTTTGTTCTTTGGGTTTATTTTATCATGGCTTTGTGTCTGTGTCAATAAACTCTTGAAAATCACGTGTAAATCGTCTTAATAAAAAATATTTTCACTGCCGATAGTTGGGAGGAGGGGACCCCTGGGGAGGTCTCCTGCCTCAAAGTCAATTCAAAGGCCTGGAGATGAGGGGTCAGGGGTCAACAAACAGAGGGCAGCTTCTCACTTTACACCATGTCTTAAAGAGAATACACTCACTTGAATTTATATATTACAATTTATATTACAGTACCCTGTTCCCTGTTTTCTTTTTCACTGAAAACTTAATCCGGAGTTCTGCCACGAGACGATGTTGATCAGAGGCTATATCAGCTCCCCTCTTGACTCTGACATCAAGGAGAACTCTCCTCCATTTCCTGTCTGTTGAAAAGTGGTCTATCTGATTCTCAATGCGGTATCCATGTTGCTTTGTGGGTTTGTTTGGGTAGGAATAGATTGCCCCTAGCTTGTTGAGGGCACAGAAGTCTGCAAAGAGAACGTTCATCTATCCCACACCTCAGTAGACTTTCTATATGTCAATGGGCAGACACCGACATACTTTTGCAACACTCCACACCATTTTCAAGAGTAGGGGACCTGGGTACAATCTCAATCTTGAGTACTACCAATCACTTTGATTCTGACATGAAAGTCTAGTACTGTACCAAGAGATGAAAGGTGAGTGATAGAGTGAAATGAACAGCTACTCTACGGCAGACATACATCAAGAGGCGGTGGGCTGTAGCTCTCTCAACCAGGTTTGCCATAATAAATGTGTGTGTATTTTGAAGGAGAGTAGGCAGTTCGTCTGCCTTTCATATTGTTCCATCTTTTACTGAGACAGTAGTCCAAGATGACCAAGAGACCGAGAGACCACAGAAACACGAAAACCAAGGTTTTGACGTGAATCGTCAAAAGGTAAAAGGAAAGTTCAATTAAAGTTCGTCGAAAAATCAATCAATAAAGATGAATTTATTCAATAAAATACAGCTCTGTTCTGTGAAGAGGCTTCGTGTGAATGGTTCAGTTTGGTAAATGATCAAAGTCTCTGTTGGTTTGCATTCACTTGTAAATGCGAACCTTTTCCATTATCAAACTAATCACTGCTTTGCTCGTATGAATGTGTCATCATTCGTAAGAACAAGAGATAAACAGAGCTACCGTAGGTGGGTGAGCACATTTTTAATTTAGAAAGAGGGTTTTGAATGGACAGTTCAATTCCCACACCCACTTTCACTGTGTATTTCTAAAGCTAATTGGTTTACCGAGGGAACATGAATTGAGTAATTGGCATGGCAGTTGCAGGACAGGCGGACAGCAGCAGATGAAATGACTGCTGCTGATGTTTATGGCAGATGAGAGCCCATGTGTCCTCGACGGCTAGGGACAATACAACACAGGGGAACTATAGTGGTGCCGATGATGATTTGGACCAGACGTGCCATGTTCTCCATTCTTCCACTGCCCTGGCATTGACCTTTGCCATTTGAATATCAATGTGTCTGTGTGTGTGTGTGTGTGTGTGTGTGTTCTCTGTCCATACAGTATAAATGAGCTTTATGTTCCTATAGGCTGGTGTTATCTGGTTCATTAACTTCTCTTTCTGTATTTCAGGTTTCTGACGCGTGCTCTGAATCAAACCCAACCACTCAGGACAATTCATCATTCTTGTTTTGTTTCTTCCTTTCAGTTGATCTAACCAGCTACAGTGCATCAATAACCTACTGTACCACCCATGAATAATATGTTTTAATGTTAAATTTTTTATGTAACCTTTATTTGACCAGAAAAAGGGTCTTGCCCAGATAGCAAGCGGATGTGTAAGGATTCTGGGCCATATATGGGCCGGAACTAAGCCACAAGGGCCAGATCTGGCCTGTATATGGCCCAGATCCGCTTGCTATGTTGACACAGGCAGTAGGCACAGTGTGAAAATCACATTGTGAAAGTCATGAGATGATCAGTGATGGTGTGTGTATGTGGGATCCAGAATCAGGTATGGTTTTCACATACTAGGTATTTGCTTACAGTAGGTCTGTTGGTGCATAACAATAAGCAAAGCGAAAGGACAAGACCCAACAGTGAAAAATACAACATTCAGCAAGTCAAATTGCCATATACAAATGCTGGGTTACTCTAACCACATCCTCTCCTTTTGTACCATAGTATTGTGTAACCGGTTCTGTTGTATGGTGCCATTGTCATAGAAATTATAGTTTCATCACCTACTTTTGTAATTCACCACCTCCCTCAACCTTTCACATAGCTGTGCTAACCTAATTCATGACAGGATGACCTCCAGGAGGTCCACACACCTAGAAATCTGTCTATTCCAGAATAACTGAACACTGAACACGCCATATCACGTCATACACACTATAAACATCGCACACACATTACACTCTGTACACTTATTGTACATACACTCAATGCACTACATTTTGTATAGTGTGTTTTGTATTTTGCACTGCTGATTTGCACTGTCCTGTCTTTGCACTGTCCCATCTTGTATCTGCAACCTAACTAGTGTTGTCTCTATCAGTTAGGCACTATTGACTGAAGCAAATTCCTTGTTGTAAACTACCTGGCAATAAACAGATTCTGATTCTGTAGACAGGAGATTGGATCAGTGATGTATCGCCCTCGTGTGGTCAAAATAGTGTAGCAGCCTACGCATGATCTCCACAGTTCTCATTGTATCTTACAACAGGTCCAGAGTCAGGTGTAAGAGACAGATGGAGCGAGCCCCGAGACCGGAGCCCCGGAGGCCCGGAGACCACAGCTCAGGTCCCTGGACTGGAGGTAGTTGGTCCACCCAGGGGTGGTGGCGCATTTACACCAACGGTACAGCCTGGTAAATCGTCTTAACAAACAATATTTTGTATGTGAATCGGCACAGCCCCATGTCTTTTATGCATTTGCTGTCTTAAAAATGACAAATGCATTTGTATGTCTTTTTGGTGTAAATACTTGTATTTAATTGTATTTAAGGACTCTTGGAAGATTTGCACATTTGGCTAATAGAGATCCTAATAAAAAAAATAAAAAAAAAAACTCTTCAAAGTCCTTTTCAACTTTCAATCTGAGACTGTTCAGGTTTCAGGGAGCGGGGGCAGGGTCCGCCCAGGGGTGGTGGCTGGAACTACACCAATGGTGGGGCCTGGTAGCAGGCCGTCCCCAGGATTCCTCCTTGTACTGCTTCCACATGACACAATAGATCATGGGTAGAATAGGGGGAGGACTTGAGACACAATAGCGAGTTGCTTTTAACCTCTGGAAGATACTTGGAAGCAGAGTCGCTGCCCATCTTTCGTCGCAGGCTCAAAACTCATCTCTTCAAGAAGTACTACAACAATCCTCCCTCCTAAGCACTTATTGTATTGCATTGTATTGTATTGCAATGTACTTTAGATTGCTATTCTTGCACTTTGGCGTCAGCACTAGATTATGCTCTTAGTCACTTAGAGAGAAGATACACTTGTGAGTCCTGGCAAGTAGTAGTACATTGGCTTTTCCTACGTTAAATGCAATTATTGTTAGTCGCTTTGGATAAAAGCGTCTGCTAAATGACAGTAATGTAATGAAATGTAATGATTCCACAGAGGGTGCATTAAATTAAATGATTACATCGCGCCCTATGACATTGAAACCCAAGCTGATCTGAAATCAGATTTCCATAGCGCATTTACGAGCGCACCCAGACACCCCCGTATTCACTAACTGATCCGAGGTCTGTAACCAGCAAGGAGAGATGGGAAGTGAAGGAATGACGTGTGTTGATCCAGTCACATGCTCCCAGCCCGTCAGCTGACAGAGACTCTTCCCTTGCGGATGCTGCTAGATTCTCCTCATTCAAAACCAATAAAGAGCGTATTATTATTATATTATTAAGATTTAACAGGTATTTTAAGATCACACCCTCCTGTCCCGGATAGTCTAGTGACCGTAGCCTCGTCTAGATGCTTGTGGAGCTGATGATGAACGGACACGCCATCCTGTACACCGGGGTGACCCTGGCCTTCTGGACCACCATCCTGGTCGTGGGTGAGATGAACCTTTCTAACCCTAACCCGACCATGTTTAACATGTTTACATGTGAGATTAGCATCATATTATTACTGCGGTCATCATTTATTCAGGTTATTGTTGTCGTGCGCTTGCTTGGCACCCCAGCTATCGTTAGCCAGGCTAGGCTAGGCTAGCTAATCCCTTGACCAAGAATGTTTAATATGTACAAGGGTTTATAACTCATGTTATCGTTTTCCTTAGCCATGCCAAGACCCACATTTTTAAAAAGAAAAGGCTTTTTGCGTGAATTGTTACGTTTCATACGCAAATTTCGACCTGCTAGCATCACCGGTTAGCTAACGTTAGCACTAGCCAGCTAGCTGCATAACAGGGACCTGCTACCTTCCAGTCATTCCTTCAGTCCTAGCTAAGTCTACCACAGACACCACTAGAGGTAACTATTGATATGGCAGAACTATCTACCTAGCTGGAGAATATATACCTAGTATCCATGGTAAGATTGAATCATTTAGCTGCTAGCTAACCTTAGCATGTGTCCAAATACCAAAGGGTCCCATTTATTTGCTGTAGATCAGTTCAGTTGAATAACCACATCATGCATATGTTGTGTAACATCAGCTACATATCATTGCAGAACTTCCCAGAGAAACGTGGCCGATTAGACTTGGTAGATGAATAGATGTCCTCCATCCAGAGAATATTATTGCCTACAGGTCACACATTGCCTGCAGCTAGAATCTGAATCCCTTTTATTAGCCAGGTTTTGCACATACTAGAAGATTGCTTTGCTCAATGGTGCATAACACTGATTCAGACAACATTAGACAGGGTGCAAGGAGAAGACGCAACAGTGCAAAGACAGGACAGTGCAAATGAGCAGTGCAAAATATACAATCTACAAAATGGAGTGCGATGAGTGTGTATGTATGTGCAGATGTGTGTGTGCCGTGTGAGCCTATGTGCAGCGGTGTCAGCGGTCATGTGCGAGTAGTGTAAAGAAGACCGCTCGCTCGCTACTCGCAGCTAAGGGAAGTGGGTCCTGCGACAATCCTCATGTGAGGGTGAGCTGTCACACTGGCTCTCTGACTCCATCGCCTCCATCACTCCCCGACGTCCTGCAGTCAGCCTGACGGCGTTGCCGCCGGACTGTTGTTGTAGCTAGTTGTCTTAATACAGTGACGCAGGCAGGGGTGAAAATTAACTTTTTGGCTCACGGTGAGTCACCTGCCAAGGGGACTATAGATGAAAAAATCTACCGACCAAGTATATATTTTCTTCAGATATCCTTCCGAAATCTGGTCGCCAATTGGAAATTTTACCTGCATTTGGCCGGTGGCAGGTGTTCATTTTCAGCCCTGGACGCAGGCCTTCATGTCTTCTGTGCTTAATGTATATTATAAATATTATATTGCTTTTTCTTGTTTTGCAGGTATCTGTTATACGATTTTCGACCTTGGATTCCGTTTTGATGTGGCATGGTAAGCAAGTGACTGAGCTTCAAGCTGCTTTGCTCCAATGGTTTGTTCAGGATAGGAAGTCTGTCTTGTGCTCAGCGCCAGGTGACTACACCGGTTGACCTTGAGTACTACTAGCCTACAACACACCAAGACACATGCGGCTTCTTGGAGCACGGAATTGCTCTGTGAGATACGGCCTTTATGCTACACTCATCAGCCACGTGCGTGATGAAAAGCTATTTCACTTGAGTCAGGTGATCGAGTCAGGTGATGTTAGATTAACATTGAATCTGGATTGTTACGGCCGTGCGCACCTTCAAATCCTTGTAGACAGGGTGTGTAGGAGGTAACGTCCATATAGGCTGGAGGAGAGATGATACACTGTCCCAAACTTTATTAAACAACGGCTCGGTCAAAGACCTTCGCCAGGTTAAAACGGGGAACAGCTTTGACCGAAATATTGGTGAATAAAGTTTTGTTTTTTAAGTAATGGACAGAATAACATTGAACCAGCCATATTTATTGGATTTGTGACATGGGACATTAGTGTGTGTGTGTGTGTGTGTGTGTGTGTGTGTGTGTGTGTGTGTGTGTGTGTGTGTGTGTGTGTGTGTGTGTGTGTGTGTGTGTGTGTGTGTGTGTGTGTGTGTGTGTGTGTGTGTGTGTGTGTGTGTGTGTGTGCGTGCGTGCGTGTGTACAAGCACACTGTAAACAAACTGAAATCAGATTAGTTCTAGTATAAAGGGCTGTATCATTTGAGGCCTCCTAATGGGCTCTGCTGTCATAATCCTCCTCAGGTTCCTGCTGGAGACCTCGCCCTTCATGTGGGCCAACCTGGGCATCGGCCTGGCCATCTCCCTGTCTGTGGTGGGCGCCGCATGGTGAGTCCTCTCTCTTCCTCCTCCCCGTTTAGCCTCGTAGGAGAACCGCCCGACCAGGATGAGGAACTGGAAACGGCCCCCGGGAACTCCCAAAGTCGTTAGCACATCACGCAGTACGTCGGCGTTAAAAAGACATCTGAATCCTCTTTTACGTCTGCTGCTGCTGCTGTTGTTGTGTTACAGGGGAATTTACATCACTGGCTCCAGCATCATCGGGGGCGGAGTCAAAGCACCACGGATCAAAACCAAGAACTTGGTCAGGTAAGCCAGAGAGAGAGTAGCCTCTGTGTCATGACTTCCTCAGGTTTCTGCGTAGAACCGGTCCAGCACCAGACCCTGAACCCACCCTCTGGGAACTGCTGGAAATATGAGGGCCGGAGATGTGGGGTTAGCAATGGCTCTAACTGGCTCTGATTTGGTTCTTGTGAATTGCAGTGTTTCTATCCAGTAGGGATGCACGATATTTCAGCAATCATATCGGCATCGGCCGATGTTAGTCATTTTTTAATATATCGTTATCGGTCCGATGTGCAAAAGAGGGCCGATGTGAACAACAGATAATTATTTCTGTCTAGCTGCTGTCGTGTGTGTTGTTTTTGAGAGGAAACAATGTGGTAAATCTATGATTTATCAGCTTTTCCAAAGGTTTTGGAAATAGAGACAGTGTTTCCCATGTGTTTTTCAGTATGTATAACATTTGACTATCATAGAAACTTGTTTTTATACAGAACATATCGACATCGGTAAATATCGGTTATCGGACGTAACAGCAATGTTAATATCTGTTATCGGTATCGGCCAAAGTTTTCATATCGGTGCCTCCCTACTATCCAGTAAGAGGTTCTTAGGGCAAAGGGCTAAATCCAGAAACACACCCCGACCAGATGGTCGTCCAAAACCGCCAGACCAGGGCCCTCCGCTGGTCTGGTTAAAACACCTCATCGCCCGGCGTCGGAGGTGGCCAGGAGCCGTGGGACTCACTCTCCGGCCGATTCGGCATGTCAAATCTGCGTCTGTCGGTCAGACTTGACTGAGGGTGAACCGTCATGTCCATCCGTAGCCAATCAGAGCGCAGCTCCCAACTTAGTTGAAGTAGTTGAATCAGAAAACGTACTTGCTAAGCTTACATGTAGGCTTACGTTGTGTTCTGTGCACACCTGCGTTTCGATACAGGCTGGTCCTCACTGTTTCCCTAGGCAGAAAGAAGGGCTGCAAATAGGATATTTAAATAGTTTGTTTACCTAGTCTGTTCAAATACTGTTTTCCATTTCTGAAACATCTCAAAGGAACAGTTGATTATTTGAAATGAACTGGCTTTCTGTTTTCGTCAGAATTGTCTCATCTTGAAGGTGGTTTAAAATATCAAAACAATAGTTGGAGTGGGAATTTCCTGCTGGGGTCAAAGAGGTACAGTGATATTAATCAGACATAGTCCTGTATCCATACAGTGATATTAATCAGACATAGTCCTGTATCCATACAGTGATATTAATCAGACATAGTCCTGTAAAGTCCCACTGAGGCGGAGCCCATGTTGGCAAACTTCAGTCCACTATGTCCAGACAAAGGCAGGACTCGCCCACCCACAATGTTTTTTTCTTCTCTCTTTTAGAAATAGTGGACCGGTGATAGTTTGTTATCGTTTCACTGATATTGAATCGGGCCTCGTGAACACCCAAGTCTATATGCGCATTGTGTTGCCTCTGTGTATGAAATGCGCTATACAAATAAAGTTTGATTTGATATGATTTTTTGGGGGTAAACTCTGGCCAACAAGGGGTAAGGTCTACCATCGGACTGGTGTGTTTTAACCTTTTGTGTTATCATAGTTAAAACAAAATTGGAATTGTAAGTAAGTAAGTAGCCTTGAGAACCTGAGCCTGAGTGGCCCACAGATTGGGTATTGTACAGTTGGTGTATTGATCAGCCTTCCACTTAATATGCAACAGGCAGAAACTAGAAGGGCTTTTAGAGGACAGCTTAGAGCTCATCTGTCTCTAAGATGACCAGATAAGAAAGCCTAAATCTAGCCTACTTTATCCTGTTTTTATTCTTAAATGATCTTAATCCGTAATTGTTTTGTTTTTGTTTGGGGGGTTATGTTATGTTTTGCGTTATTGTCTTGTATGTAAATATCAAAGGACCATGTTGGAAATGAGTGTTTACACTTTCACATGTCATCCCTTGGATTACTGTTGTTATGTCATGTTTATTTATGTAGTCCATAAATAAACTCACTCAATCAATCGATCAATCAATCAATCATTATGGCAATGTTATAGTGAATGACCCTCTAGTCTAAACAGTGATGTCACTCCCCAGCATCATCTTCTGTGAGGCTGTGGCCATCTACGGGATCATCATGGCCATCGTCATCAGCAACATGGCTGAGGTGAGCTGTCCACACCCTCCTCCAGTAGCCCCCTCCTCCCGTAGCCCCCTCCTCCCGTAGCCCCCTCCTCCAGTAGCACCCTCCTCCCGTAGCCCCCTCCTCCAGTAGCTGTTTGAGGTTCATTTATTTAAAAAGGGACAGTGCACATTAATAAACACGAGGTAAACATGCCAGATTTAGCCATAGAAGCTCATTTTCCTCCGCAGTCCCTGGGCTGATGGTAAGAACATGAAAGAACATAGAGATGAAGAGGAGACTCATACACACACAGAACTGAACAGCATATAGCAGCAAAACACACATAAAAATCAAGCAGCACATGGCAACATCCAAAAACGACGCAGAGAACATCAACATCAGAATACCACACACATGCCAGGCAGTACCACAAGCCAAGCCAAGTTGTTGGTTGTTGTTGATGGTTTTTGTTCTATTTCATAACTCTCAGAACTTTAGCGGAACCACACCTGAGACCATTGGGGCAAGGAACTACCAAGCAGGTGAGAGACTGTATAGTATTTGACGTCTTGTCCCCAGTACTGACGTTTGATTGACCACGCTGGTGAAATGTAGCATGTATTGTTTTCACTCCGGGGTTCTGTCTCTCCTGGCAGGCTACTCCATGTTCGGCGCCGGGCTGACCGTGGGCTTCTCCAACCTGTTCTGTGGCATCTGCGTGGGCATCGTGGGCAGCGGCGCCGCCCTGGCGGACGCCCAGAACGGAAGCCTCTTCGTCAAGATCCTCATCGTGGAAATCTTCGGCAGCGCCATCGGCCTGTTTGGTGTCATCGTAGCCATCCTGCAGGTAACCACGAAACTAGGCTGTCTGTCTCTCTGTCTCTCTCTCACACACACTCGCACGCATACACTCTCTCACACACACACACACACACACACACACACACAATCTCTCACTCACTCTTTCACACACACACACAATCTCTCACTCACTCACTCTTTCACACACACACACACACACTCACTCTTTCACACACACACACACACACACACACACACACACACACACACACACAATCTCTCACTCACTCTTTCACACACACACACACACTCACTCTTTCACACACACACACACACACACACACACACACACACACTCTCACTCACTCTTTCTCACACACACACACACACACACACTCTCTCTCTCTCTCTCTCTCTCTCTCTTGCTCCCTCCTTCCTCATCCTGCCTAATCCAAAGTATGTTTTACCTCTTTCTCAGACATCGAAAGTAAAAATGGGTGACTAGAAGATGTAACCACGGGTAAATGGTAAAGGTAAATGTATAAAGATGACAAGATCTGCAGAACACAGCTGGAAAAGATGGATTATGTAAATACATAGTAAATTATTTAAATGTCTTTTTTTTTTGGGACTATGATCATTTCTAACCATCATTTGCTGATGAAGAGTGACACATGCACCATTTTGTCTTATTGAGGAATGCAACCCTGTTGTTAGAGTAAAGCTCTCTGTTTTATATGGTAGCCTTTTGCCCCCAGTACTGTCCCAAGTCTTAATGTCTGCATAACTACATTGTTGTATCGTTTCATCACATTCAGAATTAGGTATATCACATTCCGGTAGAGGAAGGAGTCGGTAGTAGTGGGAACATCTCTTGTATTAAGCCGTTCTGATCCCCGGCTCGTGAGGAAACGATGCATCGCCACTATGAGGAGTCTGCTTTGACATGCATATGACCTCTGAACTGTCCTAAGTTCTGTCAAATACAACATTGTCAGGATTTTCACTTCTACAGTAGGTCATGATATATGTATGAACAGTCTTTGCCTAAAATCCAAGTCTTTACAAGACAAATGATTCAGTTTCTGACTAAAATCAGATGACTTCAACCAATCTCTCGGATTGTTGATAGTTGATTTCAAATCCATATTTACTGAGGAATTGTAGGCCTCATTTTTAGGACCCTCTTTGCTTCTGATTGGTTAAAAATTAGGATATAGTAAAAATCAGCGTGTGTATGTATATATATGTATAAGTATGTATATGTATGTTTATATATATATATAAAAGGTACATGGCCGTGGAAGATTCAGGAAGATTGTTTACCATTCTGTGTACCTTAGCTTGGTCCATCTGATTTGTTTTTGTTTATTTGAGCAAGTGGTCTTGATCCACAATGACCTGTGGCTGAATCTCTTCTAGTATTCTCTCTGAATGAAGTGACCAGAACAGTGAACAGTCTCCATCTCACGTCTGTAACGCTTCAGATCATCCATTCTGGGATGAGAGAGGAACTACCCTCGGGCTCTCCTCCTCCCCGAAGAACATTTTTACAAACTTTGCTTTGTTTTGTTTTTGTTTCCCCGTGTGTGACTGAGCTTGTTCCTCCTGACTGATGTGATGTTTTGACGATGGTGCGCTCATTCAGGAAGACTTCCCCCTGGTTCACACCCACGCTCTTGTCCCCGTAACTCCATCACATCGTGATCAGAATGGTAGGAGGTAGAGGGAGTGGTTGTTTGGGGACGGGTGTAGTGTTGAACCAGAACCAACACCTGAGAAGAAATACATCTGACCGGCCTTTTTCATAGTCTGATCATTTTTTTGTTTTGTCTTTTTCTAATGAAATGATTTTGTCCATTTGGTTGTTGGTAATTGGATTAGACCCGTTTTCCCCAAGTGTCACTGTCAGATAATGTCCCGTGATGCTGAATTTAAATCGGTCCCTACATGCGTGTGTACAGTAGTACACGTGTGTGTGTGTGTGTGTATGTGTGTGTGTGTAGAAGGGTAGGGCTCTGAACTTTCAATTGAGTAGAAGACACTTCTATTGAAAGTTATGCATGATGTTTTTGACCCCTCTGACACCAGCGTACCGCTCAGTGGGCCAGACAGTCAGACTCACCATCACGGGGTCGATTTGAGTGTTACACAATCTCCGTCCCCGTCTTTTCTTAACGTACGCCCTCTTCACCCATGAAAGAGTCCCCTGTTGAATAACCCCTGTGGTGTAAAAACCCAAACAGAAACATGGAGTAGTTTTTGATGTGGTGGGTCTCTCATTCTAACCTCCATAGGCATCTCATGCTGTCCTTGGTTGCTTTTGAACATTCCATAATGGATGTAGATGTTTTGACAGAGGTGGCCAATCAGGTCCCAGAGAGCCTCACGTTGTGGCGTTTGAACGGAGTTCATCTCGGGTCCACGCCACCGGACACGTGGAAGCCTGTGCTCTCCTGCATAGCTGCTTAGTGAGATGAGTGGTTGCTCATAGGAAGAGAGGAGCCGTTCGCACTATTGAAACCGGGCCTGTTAAGTGGACGAACCACCAACCTTAATGGACAACATTTGAACTGTGTCACCTATTGTCATTGTAAAGCATGTTCTAGATGTTTGTGTGATTCGAGGCGCTCTAGGAACCCGATTGGCCGCCTCTACTAGTTGTGGTGCGTCATCCCTGGAAAGTTCTAGAAGACCATAACCTAACTATGTCTTCGGTGGCAGTGTTTGATATGTTGATGTGGTGAACCCATTGTTTTGACGTGTTTAAAAAAAAAAAAAGTGACTCCTTGACTTCATAAATGTCCTTGAATTAATATAATAAAATATTCCAATGACGCCGTTTCCGCTGTGTGCACTGTGAATGATTGATTTTGATCCTTATTTTTGAATTACAGCCCCTAATTTATGGCTGTCAGGGCCACTATATATATTTTAGCCACAAGGTGGCGGTAGAGGATCAGGCAGATTGGGCCATTGACAGAAAATCATCTCATTAGGGATTTGGCACATATTGTACTAGATCTCCGTACAGGTGTAGCCTATATGTCGGCATCTCTCAAAGCTTTAATCTGCTCAAAACTGACATTTTCTCACTGGTTCTCATGGTGATTGACATTAGTAAGAAGTCTAACCCAGATTGTAACAGAATTATAGTCCCAGCCAGATGGCCGATTACTGTTTATCAGACAAAGACAACCAGCATATCAAGTTAATTACTTAAAATGAGATATTTTGGTACACTTATTCACTGATTTGAGAAGAAGCCTTCAGAAGAAGCACTAGCAATGTAAGCCATGATAAGAGTCTGCTCTGTCCCTCTTGTGGTGAGTTAAGTGATGTAGGCGATACGCGTATTTGGACCATCTGAGCTTCCGTACTGGAGAAAGGGACCTGCCACAGCATCCTCTTATTTGCCTTTATACATCCACATCAAAACATAAGGGCACTGACGGAAACATGAATATAGACACTTTTCCAACCTTTTTTTGGTCCAGGATCAGACCTGCCTGTTCACACAGGCCTCCAATGATTCAACATTAGAAATGTAAAGTCAGTTTAATAGGGCATATCATGACAGGAATAATGAAATGACCAATATTTTCAGATAGATTTTTTCTCTCTCATATCAGCAGTAGATAGATGTGCTTTTCTATAATACGTTGTCGGCTTTGGGGACGGAAGTATTTTGTTAGGTTGTTTTCCGAGATTAAAGTGACGGATTGCAAATAAAACGACCGGCGCAGCATCAACAAAGAGAATGCATGAATAGGACCGATCCAGTCTCCCAACGTTACAAGGTAAGATTCAAACATGTTTCATCCGTTCAACATCACGTTCAGTCTTTTGTTTCCATTTTACATACAAGCCTGCCATTTTGGCGTAACGTTACCCAAGCTCTCCAAACGTAGTTAATATGCTCTCATAGCCAATCTTGATGCATTTCTCTAAGCATCCCCCCCAGACTCCGCCATTCTACATGTATGTCCACACAGATGCATTGTTTCTTATTTTCACAACCTCGGTATTATAAGCAGTGGCTGAAACGCAGGGATTCGACCAGAGCACCACAGCCTACGAAGTGATGCTCTGCTATCCGGTGCGCTGTCCAAATCCGGGCTAGGACCGAACAAGTTAGTCCAAAGAAGACTCGCCTCGTTGCCCATCCAGCATGGTGCTATATCATCCATCCTGATATCATCCATCCTAATATCATCCATCCTGATATTATTTATCATCAGCCAAGCGATGGAGACACCAGCCACCGGTCACACGGGAGATGGCAGCCCAACTACACATTTTTGTAGTTTTTTGTTCTTTGTTCTTTTATTCTTTCTTTGTTTTTAACTCTATATTTGTGTTTTTATTTGTATTAAATCTATATCACGTATGACAATTTATCTGAAGCCAAATGTATTTGATCCTTGATCTATTGACTGCTGTAGGCGGACGGTGGGTGTCACTTTGTACAACTTGTTCCCAAGTAGCACTATCATGTCGTCTGCTTCAGCCTCACAGCAATCACACCCACAGCAAAGCACCGGCTTCATGGTGTTTTTCTAGCCTTGAGACCCTCATTCAGTCGCACATATAAAATAACTGCCTAATCAAAAGCCGTTTGAGCCAGACATGAAGGGAAGAGCATGATCTCCACAGGCTCCTGTCATAGAGGTCAACACTGCTGAGAGAATGGCTACTTTGAACTTGCACTATGGCTGTGAGCTCTCTCTCTCTCTCTCTCTCTCTCTCTCTGTCTCTCTTTCTCTCTCTCTCTCTCTCTCTCTCTCTCTCTCCCTCTCGCTCTCTCTTTTGACAACTACCAAAAATGTAGGACTAGTCCATCCATAGGTAGCCTAGACACTGCTGTAAGAATACCTGAGCTTTGCCGAACCATGGTCTAGTATAGCGTGAAGTAGCTGTACCAGTAGACACAGTTTTGGACAGGAAGGTAGTCCAAGTCCAATTAGGCTACTTAATACTGAGTGCCTGACTTTGCTGATGATCACTTTCCTGACCTTCCAACCTCAAGGCAGAGGCTGATTTGGGCAGAGGGCAGCTACCCACAATGTTTCTTTTGTTTGTTTGTATGTTTGTTTTTGAGGGGGGGGGGCTTTAATATCTTGGAGGTGACATACGTAGCAAGGCTCCATGTCCTGTCATTATGTGACAGTCTTTTACGAGACTGCAAAGGTACACATTTTAGTTTAGTTGAGTCCATACAGTCTTCAAGTCCAACCTTGGACTCCATTTGGACTCTTTTCACCAGTGCCTTTTTTGTAGTGATGTGTGAATGTGTGACCTGCTATAGAAGAAGCCAGGAGAGCTTTATTGCAGGACACTATTATTTCAGATTGAGATTTGTTGTCATGGGAACAGATAAGATCTAAAACCGAGGTAGTTCAGGACGACTGCCTCGCTCTGTGTATTTCATTGACGTCCTGTTTGGTGTCAAACTAGGATATTCAGTGGTGTAGCGAGACTCATTCTAGGTGCATCAGTCAAAGAGTAGTGTCACACATGTTTACGCACTGACTGAAATGGCCTTCTAGGTCTGAGGGCCAGTCAGAGGCACCGGGCACGTATCAATACTCTGCAGTGGCCTCCTCTCCTTGTCCACTTCCCCCTTCACCTAGAGAAATCATAGAAAGCTCAAGTATATGTGCTAGGAATGATGTACTATCGTTTGCTCCACATCAGCTACATCCATACTGATGGAGGAGAGGAGAGGAAGCTTCTAAACTATTGAGATGCACCCCAAGGCTGCCCCAAACCTCCCCAGAAGCCCCCCTGGCTGTCCCCTAACTCTAATCCTTTTCTCAAATGAAGCTTTTTTTATGCAGTAGCATTTCATTTCTGTCTTGGCCCTGTGGCCAAATGAGCAGTGAGGGAGAGGCGAGTCAAGTCTGTTCCTGATGGTTCACGGAGCCTTTGATCTGTACAGGAAGCTCAGCTGCACCGGAGCACAGCAAACAGCAACAAAACAGACCACATGCTGCAAATACAGCAATCACAACCAAGACAGAAGCCGACCCTTTCACGCTACCCACCATTTAATTCCACCACGTAGCCTGACGATGCCAAAGGTTTCTTGCTGAAGTGTACAGCAGGCTTAGTAAACGTAATTGAAAGAGTTCAGTGTGGGAGCGTATAGCACATGACGGGAAGCTGGGAGTCAGAGGTAATGTGATAGCCAGCCTGGTAGACAGCAGGAATCGCTGCAGCTTCTGTACAGGTCAGGGTTTTTCCAGCATAGAGGATTTTTTTAGCGTCCCCGAAAGAGATTTTAGCCAAAAGGAAAATCCCCCAGTGCCAAAATGCCAAAAATTGAGAATAAAAAGAGCAATAAAAATCCTCTCCAAATGTTGATGATGATTGATGATTGTTTTATTTAATTCAAACAGTGAAACTTTCATGTATTCTAGATCCATTACACAAAGTGAAATATTTCAAGCTTTTTTTGTTTTATGCTTTATGATTGTACAGTATGTTCAGCATGTTAATTTATACACTCAATAATTGGTCGGGGCTCCTTTTGCACAAATTACTGCATCAACATGGAGTGTGGCATGGAGGCAATTAGCCTTGAAATATTTCACTACATGTGTAATGAATCTATAATATATGAAAGTGTCACTTTCACGCAAGTGTCCAGCCACTGTGTAAGGGGAGATGAATGTACCGTTTGTCTCACGTAGTCTGGGTTGTTGTTGTCTCACGTAGTCTGGGTTGTTGTTGTCTCACGTAGTCTGGGTTGTTGTTGTTGTCTCACGTACTCTGGGTTGTTGTTGTCTCACGTAGTCTGGGTTGTTTTTGTCTTACGTAGTCTGGGTTGTTGTTGTCTCACGTAGTCTGGGTTGTTGTTGTCTCACGTAGTCTGGGTTGTTGTTGTCTCACGTAGTCTGGGTTGTTGTTGTCTCACGTAGTCTGGGTTGTTGTCTCACGTAGTCTGGGTTGTTGTTGTCTCATGTAGTCTGGGTTGTCGTTGGCAAGGCTTATTCCCAAAACCTACATATTTTTCTTATTTTTTTTGCTTAAAAAAATAACTCACTTTGCACTCCAGGGTTTTTAAATTATGTTTACTGCTCGGTATGTGTTCTTAGCCAATAGACAAACATTTTCCAGGAGCTTGCCCCCGGGTGAAACTGTTTTTTGCTTCCCTCTGGAATATGTTGGGGTGGGACCGTGTATGCCCACCCCCGATTGCTCTCTGTAAAGCACATTGTGTTCCCTCTGTGTATGAAATGCGCTATACAAATAAAGTTTCATTTGATTTGATTTACTTTTGAATTGTTTCCACCCAGTAACGTGTAACGAACTACGGTCCACAGAACTAGCCTAGACTTCTGTGTGTGTGTGTGTGTGTGTGTGTGTGTGTGTGTGTGTGTGTGTGTGTACACATGCCATGCAGTGCTGATGGTAATCGGTGTGAAGTCTGACACTTCACGCTCGCCTCCAGCTACAAGAGTGGCTGCTTGGTTTGTGATGTTACATAACATGGTGGGCTCCCTTGTCATCTAGTGTGGCTAAAAAATGCATACGAATCCTACTTAGCTTACAGTACACCACTTGTAGTAGTACATACTACAGTTGCCTTTGCTGGGATGAGGATGCTGATAAGTCCGGAAAAGGTCTTTACAGCCAAACATCACTCGTAGGCATTGATAGCAAATTATCCTGATTGGTCGACCACTGTCCCACTGCTGTCTTATTTCGCCATGGCAACAGTCATGGGGTCTGTTGGTGAGCCTGTGCCAGTCCTGAAGGTGCGGAGGCTCGGTCCCAGAGGGCCCCGACGGGGCCGTAATGAGATTCTAGAGGAAGAGGGCAGTGATCGTTTGGCCGCTTGCCCTCCTCACCCCATCCTGTCTGTGTTTATCTAGTCTTTAGTCCGCTGGTCATTTGACAAGCCTCCACCTCCAACCCCTGTCTGGGACTCTAGGGGCCATGGAGACGCCCTGAGTCAGCACTCCAGTGTGGAAACCATGCCAGTCTGAGCATTAGACTTATTAGTTGTCCCGGCTTAAGTGATTTATGCTTGTTGATTTGTTGTCTATCCTTGTGATGGGTTGTCTTGCCTCTGTGCTGTGTTCGTGGTTGAGATGGGTCTAAGCAGGCAGCTGACTTTCAAGTCAAACGTTTGTTAGGGGCCGGGCAGACTCAGCTGCCGGAACCCTTTTGCATTGCCAATATTCTTCTTCTTCCTCTTCTTCCTTTTTCTTCCTTCTTCTTCTTCTTCTTCTTCCTAAGAAGTCTGACTTCCCATGCATGAAAAATCACCAAAATGTGCGTATAGGTGCAGCCCTATGCCAGAAGTCCTCAACTGGCATTGGGGGCCAATAGTCCTGATGGTGGCGCTACAGCAACCGTCTAAAGTTTAAAACCAAATGACTATAGTACCACTGGATCGGTTGAATTTTGAAGCTGTTAAGTAGCCAAAGTTATAATTTTGCTACCAGTGAACTACAGTAACACTTCTGTGCATGTAATTGCCCCCAAGATCACCCCCAAGTTCTGCGCTCATCAGGATCAGCTGACTAGCAGGGTTTTTCCTGGCTCAGAATGGGTCTTTGGGAGGTGATGCACACACAATTTTTTGGGGAAACCTCTTTTATGCCAAATAGCCTTCCAGCATATATAGGCCTATATTCTTCGCTGTCGTTCTGACTGAGCACACTTTTCACAATTGTGGGAAATCTCCTGACATGACACAAAATGGATGTGAAGACAAAATGTTATAGATACTGATAACCTGTCTATTAATGATCTCGGTTACTAGTGGTCCAAATCATGAACAATGCAAGAAAGAGGGATGGGCTGCACTTGAAACAAGCCATCAAACACATTTGGAGAGGATTTGAATTGCTATTTTTATTCTACATTTTTAGCATTGTGGCACTGGGGATTTTCCTTTGGCTTTGAACGCAAATCCAATGCCCCCCCCCCCCCCCCCCCCTCAGGAAATTTTGAGCATCAAACACTTCATTTCCTGCACTCTGATGAATTTCTATGCACCAATTTGTGCTGGAAAGTGATTTAAAAAATATTAATGAGTTATTCATTTCCATAAATGTTTTTGTCAAAGCCAGGGGCTAAAGAGGCGCGGCAGGTAGCTCTGGGGCCTCAGGCTGCAGACCCCTGAGTTACGGGAACCGTCAATCGAAAGCCAAATTAACTGAAACTGACATCCTTAACTGATACAAATGGGATTTTAACTAATAACCAAAATAATCTGAAATTCATAGGCTTATGTCTGTCTCCCTGACATCTCTCCTAAATCATCACTGTAGTAGGTTTGGGAAATGGCCTAAACGCTACAATACCAAATATTTTTTTTGTTTATTTTGTTTTTCCTACTTGTTCCCCCTTGTGTGCCAGGGACACAAAATAATACATTTGAACTTCATCACACTATCTTTGATTAAGCACAAATTCAATCCAACAAATATGAAACAACCTTTAACGCGACACAACAGATAAACATCGGCCACTGCCATCTGTGAATGTCATCTAATTTGGCATCAGCTAGGCGTTCGACCGATACCGGTGTACGACCGATGTACCTGTATCGGTGCATCCCTGAATCCATCCATCCATTGAACTAGACTGTGAGAAACCCTTTCAAAAGGTGCATGCCTCCTAGATACTACTGTACTGATACTGTACATGTAATAAAAATGATAATTATCCAATTAATTACCTTGCGGAATAAGGCCTACATCTTTCTTGACCTTCTACTTTCATGTTTTCTCATATGATTTTCAGTAAAGTAGGCATGCTGCCAGCTACCTCCTCTATACCATACGAGAGAAATCACCTCTATTATCTACATACAGATGGTTTCTGTGAAGAGAATGAGAGGGAGAGACACAGATTGCCTGTAGCAGCAGCAGACAGTGAATCTAGCCATTATTAATCCCCCTACATCTCAATGATCAGAAGATAGATATATACTGTAAAGAAGATAGATAAGTAAATAAATAGATACAATAGATAGATAGATGGATAGATAGATAGATACCTATAAATAGATAGATAGATAGATAGATAGATACCTGTAGATAGATAGATAGATAGATAGATGGATAGAAAGATACCTATAAATAGATAGATAGATAGATAGATAGATAGATAGATAGATAGATAGAAAGATAGACACCTATAGATAGATAGATAGATAGATAGATACCTATAGATAGAAAGATAGATAGATAGATAGATGGATACCTGTAGATAGATAGATAGATAGATAGATAGATACTTTGAAGAAGAAGTAGAAGAACCAAATGACGTCCTCCACAAACAGCTTAATTGTGTTGGTTTGACAGTGACATATGGAATGTCTAAACAAATTAATAAATGAAAAATGAAGGCTTATTATTTTTTTGCTACAATCCATTTTTATTATGAAATACAGTGAGCTCTGAGCTGCCAAATCAAATTCAGAGTTTTAAGATGATCCCTCACATAGTGAGATGTGAGCTCTTAAACCTACTGCACGTGAAGCTCAGAGGCAATGCTTTTGCCCCATGTTATCAAGTATAGTGTGTTGAGGCCGAGAGGGGCTTCTCAGCAGGGGGCACTGGGGGTCCAGGGCCTGGAGAAGAGAGGCGAACCCAGCCAGACCAGGCTCATTGCACTGGGGGTCCGGGGCCTGGAGAAGAGAGGTGAACCCAGCCAGACCAGGCTCATTGCACTGGGGGTCCAGGGCCTGGAGAAGAGAGACGAACCCATTCAGACCAGGCTCATTGCACTGGGGGTCCAGGGCCTGGAGAAGAGAGGCAAACCCCTTCAGACCAGGCTCATTCCTTTTTCCTACTAGGCCTAGTTCTTTTCTATAGGCCTGCAATCAGACAGTCCACACTGTGAGTGAGTCCTGAACGAAGGCTTAAACTCTTCATTCTTTCTCTTTGTTGGGGGCGGCTGTAGCTCAGTTGGTAGAGCGTGTCGTTCAGTGTTCGAAGGGTCAGTGGTTCGAATCCCAGCTCCAACTGGCTACATGTCGAAGCGTCCTTGAGCAAGATACCTAACCCCAAATTGCTCCCAATGAGCAGGTTAGCACCTTGCATGGCAGCTACCGCCATTGGTGTGTGAATGGGTGAATGAGAGGCCATTGTAAACGCTTTGAGTGCCGCTAAGGTGGAAAAGCGCTATATAAGTGCAGTCCGTTTACCATTTACTATTTGTTCTTGACAATGCC
The DNA here is from genome assembly GCF_949987555.1 of Borostomias antarcticus. Lineage (NCBI taxonomy): Eukaryota > Metazoa > Chordata > Actinopteri > Stomiiformes > Stomiidae > Borostomias > Borostomias antarcticus. The sequence goes on from NC_140257.1 coordinate 15,761,059, forward strand.
AACATACCTAGTATTCAAGTAGTAATCCTCAACTGGAACAGCTGTAAATACATTTGAGCAGACTTGTTTGAGAACTCAGGAAAACAAGATGGATGAACATGAATATACAGACGGACAGACGGGGTGACATTGTTCAGAACCAACATCTGGAATGTTCTAGCCTACTGCTCCCCACAACAACGTTCCCCCAGCTGTGTCGAACACAGAAACGAGTTGTTGGGCGGCGCCATCGCCGTGCCCTCAGGCCATCGTTGTAAATATCTGCAGAACTAGACCGTACCCTGGTGTCGCTCTGCAGCTGTCGAGAGAACATATAGCTCTTAGCAGCAGAGACTGTTTTTAGATGACCAGGAAATGTGTCAGATTCACATTTAGATTCAGACGCAGAGCTTTTCAAATCCACGTGTCTTGTCTCTTAACTCCCCTCGCTCGTAGCAGCCGTAAAGATCTCGAATCTCAGCGGGCGGATTCCCCTTGATCAGATCCACGTTCAGCGCTGGAGAAGTAGACGTGTTATTTCCTCTGATGTATGATAGTAGGCTACAGTACTGAACCACCTGACAGTTCTTAACGCGCTCTCTTCCATGCTAAGCAGGCTAACGGCATCTCGTGTCTAGCTGTCATGGCGGACGTTGTTGTTGGCAGCTGCGGTAGGCACCCCAGGGTGTGGAACTGAGGAGAGAGTGGAAGGAGTTTGTGGGTGGATGGACTTAGACTGTGTGGATGGAATGAATTAGGTGATAGAGGGAATGCCACTGTAACCAAATTGACTTATAACATAACACAAGTGGATGCGGTAAAGTAACCCATATGCCCAGGGTGGGATTCGAACCCTGGGTCTCCGTTTTAACCGCCCACGCCGATGAAAAGCTCGCGCGGCGTTAATAAGGAATCGCTCTGAATTCTGGGAAGCACCGTAGCCCGCCGACCGTAGCTAGTTATGAGCTAACCGACGTAAAATCAGAAGCAAGATCATCACAGTACATATCCCATAATAAATAATATTTGGACGGCCTATTCACAAGCTTAATGAGTGTTTAATAGTGGGTATCCTTAATCTAAATCTATGCAAAGACAGCGTCATCTATCGGTACAATGACATGGGAAGGACCATTCTAAGAAGAGATAGATTTTATAAATCGGTATTGGTTATAGATTTTATAAATCGGTATCGGCTGATCCTGAGGAAAATAATCGCTATCGGCCCCAAAAATCCAGATGGGAACGTCCGCGGTCTGTCTTCCGTGCGTCTGGGGGTACGATGCGGTCTACCGGGCCACCTCAGGGCCTCGTCCTGCCCCCAGATACACACATATACCGGTCAGTGTTCTGCTGATTGTGGAAACATGCTGTCGAGGCGTTTCTCGTCTCCAGGCGGTCTCCTCACAGCGCCCCTGGCTGGCTAGCGCTGTCCCACAGACCCGGCCCAAGAGGCTGCTGGGAATAACGCATGGACATAATTACAGCCGGCTTCCATATCATAGCTGGGACTGAATTACAGTGGTGATATAAACAGAGCTAGCTAACTTGCACTTTCTTGCTGCAAGTTTGTCTGGAGAACTTATTGACTGTGCGCCAGCGAAGTGCAAAAAAAACAGGCTTTTTAAACATCCATTTGGTTTACTGTGAGGTTGTAGTGAAATATTCATCACATACCAGCGCACAAGAAGTGTCAGACTTAACAGTGCGGCTGCCATTTCAAATGGCTGGAGAGGGATAGCCTACAGGTCTCAGAACACCGAGCTAGCAACCTGGACTACACACCTCTCTGAGTCTGTCAAACATCAGGCGTCGTCAGCCATTTCAGAAGGCAATTCCAATACCCTTGCCAAATTGCTCAATGTGTATTGGGCAGTAATATGAGAGAGAGAGAGAGAGAGAGAGAGAGAGAGAGAGAGAAAGGGGTTTTGAGTTGCGTCTTGGAGAACTCAGGCTGACGGCGCTGTTCCATCTCCGTTGTCGACACCTCAGGTTATTTCCCCGGTGGTGAGTCCAGTCAGTCAGCTGTCGTCCACCAGGGGCCTCTTCCTGTCCAGCTGTGATAGCTCCGTCCTGCATGCCTAATGTCTCTACCTGTTTTCAGACCAGCGGAGCGAGGTTAACCCCCCCCCCCCACACACACGCACACACACACACACACACACACACACACACCCCGCCAGTGTACTGTACCGTCGTGATAACAGCCTGCAGATACTTTCTGACGGGCGCTTCTCCTCCCTGTCTCTTCCGTTGTCTCCCCCCACCTGACTCACACCCTCCGTCTCTCTCTCTCTCCCTCCGTCTCTCTCTCTCCCTCCCACTCTCTCTCTCTCTCTCTCCCTCCCGCTCTCTCTCTCTCTCTCTCCCTCCGTCTCTCTCTCTCTCTCTCCCTCCCGCTCTCTCTCTCTCTCTCCCTCCCGCTCTCTCTCTCTCCCTCCCGTCTCTCTCTCTCTCTCCCTCCGTCTCTCTCTCTCCCGCTCTCTCCCTCCGTCTCTCTCTCTCCCTCCACCTCTCTCCCTCCGTCTCTCTCTCTCTCCTGTCAGACCGTCTCTCTCGCCCACTCTCTCCCCGCCGGCGTGGACGTCTCTGAGTGCTTCTCAAATCCCCCCCCCCCCCCCGGAACGGACCTGACATTTAGACTTGACACGTTTGTTGCTGCGCTGTACATCGTCCTCTAGGTTGGTAGCACTACTACCAATATTTTGACAGGGTTTGAAGGGGTAGACACGCATTGGGCCGCCGCTAGTTTTTTTATTAGGCGGTGTTGACTGAATTAGCAGGCTGTGAGCTAGGAATGTGTTAAGGTGCAGCCATCATCTTCTGGGCGCCTTAGAAATGAAATGAAATTAATTTCTTGAGTTTTACTTGTCAGTAATAGGATTGAGTATAACTCAATAACAGAGGCAAGGCACTCAAGTCTCCATAAAGTTAAAAAGCCTTTATTAAGAGCGGCTAGTAACCAAACGCGTGTCGGCAAAATGCCTTCATCAGGGGAATAAAACGTAGTGGGAATAAAACAATTACTTGTCAGTGTTTGAGATTGAGTAACAGGTACAGCCTATTGTTCGGAACATTGTAGAAAGATTAGCCTAGTTGTAATAAAAATAGACACCTGTGCCACAGTTTGACCTTTGACCTTTTTTTTTTTTTTTATCTCCAAACGCTGCCCTCCTTGTCGTCCTGTCCTGTCCTCGTGGCGAAATGCAAATGGCTGCCATGAAGAGAGAGACAGATACCAGGGAATGGAACTTGATGTTTTCATCATTTCATTTCACTTATTGGTGTATTTTTCAGAGACAATGTGCACCTATCAACAACAGTCAAGCTGTCTTGTATACAGTATATATCCAGAGTTTCAGCTTTCATCTGTTGTCCCTGGCCAAGATGTTTAAAAGGCAAACGTAAAATTTCCTCCAAAAATAAATTTTGCCTCCTGTCCTTTAGGTCTGCGACTGAGTCCGGGGGGGGGGAGTGGAGGCCGGGCCCAGGGGGCGGAGCCTGAGTGACCGCATGCCCGTGGCTGTGGGTGGGGCTCCTCAGCGGCCCCGCCCTTCACCATGACCCGGCTGATGGTGGGCCGAACCCTGGAGCGCATCTGCAAGGCAGTCCTCCTCCTCTGCCTGGTCCACTTCCTCATCATGATGATCCTCTACTTCGACGTCTACACCCAGCGCTTCGACATCTTCAGCCGCCTGCACAACGCGCGCAACGCCTCCCGGGCTGGAGGGGGCGCCGCGGGACACCACTACTACTACTACAACCTGTCCAGGCCCAACGCCACGTTCGCCGGCTACCTGGCCACGGCAGACCAGCTGCTCCCCAGCAGGGGGCCGGCCGGCGCCCACGTGCCCACCGCCAAGCCCCTGCCGCCCTGCCCCGAGATACCGCCCGGACTGGGTAGGTACCGCCGCCGCCGCTGCTGTCTCCCCCCCTGCACCCCTCTCCCCCCCATTTTGTACACTGGTTCAGTGGTCTTGCGGTTAGAGTGTCCGTCCTGAGATTGGCAAGTTGGCGGTTCGATTCCCAGCCGAGTCATACCAAAGACTTTAAAAATGGTATCAAGGGTTGGATTGGGGGTGAGTCCCTGTGACATACCAGCACCATGTCCAGGGGGTGGACCTGGACATCAAGCTGCCTCACGCTAAGGAATCAGGAGATAGGCTCCTGCCCTATGGGCCACTAGGCTATAAAACCATTGGTTCTCAAGGTTACTTACTTTACATTAGCTCACTGTGGGGAAATGCTGGTCCCTACTGTCTGTGGACCTCGTTTTGAATGCGATATGTAGCTGTTTCACTAATGTTTTCAGAAGAATCAGCACCCTAGTCCAGATATGATACAGATTCATATCTGGAACAGTGTTAATTTCGTTGACGAGAACTATGACGAAAACTATTCGTCAACGACATTTTTGGGGGTCATCGTAACGAGACGATAACTAAATAAAAAATGAATGTATGATGACAAAAACTATGACTATATCTATTCACATTTTCGTCAACAAATAAAAACTAGACTAAAATGGTTATGGAGGGACGGTTGGGAAAAGTTCAAATCAGAACTTCCGGCGGGAAGTCAACTAACAGCTGCGCGTGAGCTGTTCAGTAAATTACCTCAGTTCAAAAATGTCTTTATCAACGGTCGCACACCGGGAGAAAGAGGAGAGCAGACATCTGGATAAACTTCATATTTGATGCAAAGGAAAACAAAACCATTTGTAAACCGTGTGGGGTGAAAATGACTGGCAAAAATACAACAAACTTAAAGCGACATTTGGAGAACAGTCATCCCGACCCCCACCCCCGGCTAACGTTACTGTATTAGCTAAACCCAAGCTGGTGTGTTTCTGAAATACTTCAAATACAATACAAGCTAAAAGAAACCAGTGTTTCACGTAGGTTTGTGGCGGGGGAGAACTGAAGTGTCTGATTATTGCAACGCTAACGTTAGTGGCTAGCTAATGTTAGGCACAGGTTAGCTAGCAACAAGTGGGGCTGCTTGTGGCGGCTGGCGGGGGTATCTAGCGTTAGCTAGTCTGGGTTAGCTAGTCTGGGTTAGCTAGTCTGGGTAAGATAGCTAAGCAACTACTGCTGCTGTCTAATGTTATACTGTAGCTAGATGGATAAGACATGAACAGTCAGCTACCTGGCTATCATAGCCCCTCTCCTCCGGTGTGACGTTAGCTAGCCTGTGCCTGATGTTAGCTAGCCTGACTAGCCAACTAGTGCTGACATGATAATGTTACAGCTTGCTATATCAGGCACAAACACAGTTAGCATCAGACTGGGGGAGAGGAATGCTTCATTATGAAACTGTGAGAGAAGCAGCCACGCTTCTGTCAGTCTGCCCCAGGGCAGCTGTATCTGTATCTGCCCCAGGGCAGCTGTATCTGTATCTGCCCCAGGGCAGCTGTATCTGTATCTGCCCCAGGGCAGCTGTATCTGTATCCGCCCCAGGGCAGCTGTGGCTACAGATGTATCTGACCACCACCGGTATGACTGTCTGAATGAATACTGGACTCTGTAAAGCGCTCTGGGTTTCATGAAGGGCGCTATATAAATCACACTTGATTGATTTAACTAAGCCTGTTAAATTTGAGTTGTCTAAATCTATGGTAGATTTTGTCGACTAAAATCGTAATGATATTTGTCAACTAAAACTAGACTAAAACTAAAACAAGTCAGATGACTATAATATGACTAAAACTAAATGGCATTTTAGACTATGACTAAAACAAAATCATAATTTGCTGTCAAAATTAAAGTGATTCAGATCCACTCCAAAATTTAAGAGGTTGTAAGTTGACCCATGCTACACCCCTTCACCGAGTTTCATGAAAATCGGTCAAGTGGTTTTTGTGTAATCCTGGTTCAAAAAATGAATGGGGGTGAATGGGCTGTGTTTGGGCGGCCTGTGGACCCGACCAGTGCTTCAGATCTGCTGCAAAATGTAATGGGTTGTAATTTGGACCATGCTTCAGTGTGCGCTGGCGCTGGGGCCTTTTTCTGATATGGGATTTGGGGAATAATGAATTGTCAGAGGCATTATCCCATGCCGTGTGTGTGTGTGTGTGTGTGTGTGTGTGTGTGTGTGTGTGTGTGTGTGTGCGCGTATGTCTGTGCTTCACTGTGTGTGTGTGTGTGTGTGTGCGTATGTCTGTGCTTCACTGTGTGTGTGTGTGTGTGTGTGTGTGTGTGCGTATGTCTGTGCTTCACTGTGTGTGTGTGTGTGTGTGTGCGTATACGTATGTCTGTGCTTCACTGTGTGTGTGTGTGTGTGGGGGGGGGGGGGAGGGGGGGGCGATTTGTTCATCAATATCCTGCAGTTTAGGTCATGGTGTGGTGATGCGTTCTAATATGTTAGCCAGGGGGTTGTGAAGTGAACAGACAATTACTCTCAGTAATTAGTAATATTGATGCAGTGCTCTGAAAATTAAAACCCTGGGAAAGACCTGAGAAGCGCTTGAAGTGCAGTCGGCCCAGCGCACTGAAAGTAATACTCCCATTACTGTAAAAACGGGTATTCCTCCGTGTTTTTCTGGGGCAGGGTGAAGTCTGGAAATGGATTTAATGTCAACACTCCCTGCTGTAATATTTCATCCAGGACAAACAAACAGCCGACGCTAGCCTGGTAGTGAAGCTGTAGGGTCCGTCTCTCGGTACAAACCGCAATTCCCTCTCTGTGGAAGTCTGGTACAGTACTGTAAACACAGCCAGCGGCAGATATGACTCTTTGGCGTTTGAGCTACGGGCAGCTAGCTGGAGGTTAGGCCCGTGCTCTGAGTAAAAAGAGGGGAACTCAGGGAAGCCCTCTCAGAAGTGACCTTCATTACGGGTTCCTCGTTGTCAGCAGAGCAGAGTCGACTCATTAGCCGGCGTGTCCCTGTGAAGGCCTGTTCATTACGAGGCCATTCTGATCCTCCTGCAGACCGTCAACACCCGTATCTCTCTCTCTCTCTCTCTCTCTCTCTCTCTCTCTCTCTCTCTCTCTCTCTCTCTCTCTCTCTCAGAGAACAACTCTTACACCCTCTGTCTCATGAACCCCCCCCCACACACACACACACACACACACGCACGCACACACATTCCGAAAAACCTTTTGTTATTGTAGCCGCCTGGCCTGGGTTGAGGTTTCCCCTGAGTTAGCATGAAGTTGTTGTTGACTCGGTCGAGAGCCACGTCAGCGTTTCGGAGTGGCTGTTTGGTGTTGCCGCCATCCCACGCACAAACACTTGCTGGACCGCACACACGCAAACACACAAAGGAAGGCACGAAGCAGGCACACACAAAGCAGGCACACACACACACGCACATGCAGCCTCCTCGAGTTAATTGACGGCCTATCTCTAAGCCCGTTACAAAGACCTGGCTTTACAGATCCATAATTGCACCGTGACACACTGGGGTGCTAGCGTTAGCGTTAGCCTTCGTTACTGGAACAAGCGGCCCTGGGTCCGCCTACCACGGCATCTGAGCATGCTCAGTTCACAGACTGTCCACATGTCGAAGTGTCCTTGAGCAAGACACCTAACCCCAAATTGCTCCCAATGAGCAGGTTAGCACCTTGCATGGCAGCTGCCGCCATTGGTGTGTGAATGGGGGAATGAGAGGCCATTGTAAAGCACTTTGAGTGCCGCTAAGGTGGAAAAGCGCTATATAAGTGCAGTCCATTTACCATTTTACCATTTATCATCTCCGCCGTTTGTTTGAACTGTCACTTTAAAGTGTGGCGAAGTAGAGCTGGTTTAATGTCATTGTTATGTACATATAGCTGTATATTGATCTGTAGTATAGTGTTCTATGATATACATTGATGGCATTGATTGATAATACTAGTATATCTAGACTGATTATACGCATATAATTTGGAGGTAGGACCCGAAAAGCCTTGGCTTCTTCCTGCCCCTTTTCGAGCAGTGAATATTTCTTGGAGGGTTTTTTTTTTCTCTTGTTTTTTTTATATCGTTTTAATGTTTTGTCTTTTAACTGTTTGAAAATAAACTTTCAAAAGATAAAAATAAAAATCAATCAATGTCCGACCACGCCGGCGGCAGACGGGGAGACAGATGAACGAGGTGATTGGGTCTCTCATTCAGGGAGAGGGAGACAGGCCGTGCTCGTAAGACGCTTCAGAAGCGCGTCTCTCTCTGGACGAGACCAGGGTTGTTGATCTAATCCATGGATCTAATGCTTGGGAGATGAATAAATTATTATTACAATGGTGTTAGTAAACATTATGGTAATTGATCCGATATTCTGTTGTGTTGTGGTTTGTTTTTCTCTTCAAGTTGTTTTTCTCTTGCTGAATTGGATTTGCGTCACCAGTGAGAGTCAAGCTGTCAAGAAAAAGATCTCCCTCCCCCCTTCTCTCTCTCCCCCCTCTCTCATCTCTCTCTCCCCCCTCTCTCATCTCTCTCCCCTCTCCCTCTCTCTCTCTCTCTCTCCCCCTCTCT
>NC_140257.1:15774492-15784492 GCF_949987555.1 Borostomias antarcticus
TTCCTTTTGTTGTTTTGTGTTGTTGTGTACAGAACGTCTAATATATGACCTATTGAATTTGACAGTGTCTGTTGATGATTCCCAGTGGCCCTACAGCAGGTTAGGTAATAGGACACATCGCCAATGTTTGAGATCCTGGCCAGCTGTGTCTAGAATTCACCTGTTTCTAGGCTTGTCACGGTACCAGAAATTCAGTAGTCGGTACCGGTACCAGTAAATTTCCACGGTACTCGGTACCAATTTCGGTACCACGGCGTACACGCGTGCGTGTGAGTAATACATGCATGCATGTAAAGTACAACGTGCATGGGTACCGCAAGCATGGGCGATTTTATAGGGGGGGCAAGTGACCCCCTGATTGGCCAGCCCAACTCTGCTCAAATTCTTAAAAAAAAAAAAAAAAAACTAATTAAAGCAATACATTGTGATATTTGGACCTTTACAAACATGTCTGGTGCTAATTCTCCAATTAGATTTACTAAAAGTAAGCTGAATCATCCAAACAGTCTACTCAGAACGATAATACATTGACATTTATTACCTTTTAAAACTCGCGCCCCCAGGACGCAGCATTCAGTCGAAGTGCGCATGCGCAACGTTGGGCTTAAACAACACAGTAGTAGCCAACTATTTCGGCGTCTATGGATATATGGATAATAAACATCAATCAATCATTCAATACGCTCAAAACCGGCTCATATTTTCACAAATTGAATCGCTGGCAAACGCTTGTCTTCTTCTACGCTGCTGTCATGGGTGGTGCGCTGTGATTGGACGGCAGAAGAAGACAAGCGGCAAATTAAATAGAAAACACGGTACCTTCAGTACCATGGAAAAACAGGTGGCGTTAGTACCACAGCAATGTAAGTACCGAATTAGTACGGAAGTACCGAGTACCGTGACGAGCCTACCTGTTTCTATATCAAACTGCACCATGCCGCCTTCCCTCTGCCAGGATCTCTCCTTTTACAGGACTAGTAGACATCGTTTCCTTCAGAGTTGAATCCTGACGTTTCCTTTGGTCTTAAACACATACAGTACAGTGGTTTGAAGCCTAAAGTCGATTCTGTCAGTGATTGAGACGGCGCACTGGCGCCGCGAGGAAGCCCCACGCTAGAGGAACGCCATGGGGGACATATGACGCCTCTGAGGAAACGTCTCATTTGCGTCCTCAAATTGACAAGTGTCTAAATACTGTAGGTGGGAACGATCAGACCAATCACATTGTAACCAATCACCCCCCCCATGTCGTGTCATCGCAGAGGGTGAACGTGAGGGAAAAAGACTGAACTGTAAGACTGCCTGTTAAAATATTTTAATAGGACTATTCCTATCTGATAGGAGAACTAGTGATGGCTTCCTCACAAATTTCTGGCATGTCAAGAAATGTTTGTTGTGACCCGATTCTACACATACAGCCACCTGAAACCATAATTGCATCCAGTGGGATTGGTGGAGCTTTGGAGGGAATGCAGTTGTCTTTTTGACGTCTCCTCCACTTCCTACCATGACAGAGGGATGGAGGAGAACAGTTGCAAAGACCTTGTATCGAAGTTCCCTTGAGCTTCCTGGCATGCTGAGTTTTGATTTCAATCAAGGCTCGTTTCATGTGTTGGTCTCAAGGACTTTCTCATTAAAATGTAGACTCACGTCAACAATGCACAGTCAGCATTAACATACAAGTTAAGAGCTGCGTTCATGAAATTACGGAATACATTTCACAACTGCATAAGCGATCAGGGCCAACAGCAAAAATGGCCGACAGCAATCATACAGTGTGAGCACGCGCGTCGTGAGGTCTGATCGGGTTTGAGACACGACTGAAATGCTAAAATTTCTAACATTTTCACAAACTGTCATTCACTTTCCCCGAAATTTCTCGGTTCGGCGCTTTTCTGTGCTTTCGTCTGGCTTCCACAGCGTGTGTGCCGTCATCTCCCACAATCCCACCACACATCGATAGTTAGCTATTATCCTCTGGCATTACAGTGATCTTCCATCAGAATTTAACTCTGAATGTCAGAGAGAGCTGGGAACCCAAGTGTTCGCTGATAAATGCCATTGAACATCATGTCCGGATTACGGAATCGAGTTTTAATTAGGGATTAGCTGAACGGATTACTTGTGTAGCCAGGGTCTCTGATGGACACGGGCTGGACTGAAGGCTTCGCAATGTGTCTGCCGCACGCCAGCCACCCCCCAATCCCCCTCATCATCATCATCATCTTCACACCCCCTCTACCGATAGCACAGCCATAGAGGAGGAGGAGGAAGAAGAGGAAGAGAGGGAGGAGGAGGAGGGGCGATGGAGGAGAGGATGAAGCTGATGGAGGAGAGGAAGGAGGATAGAAAGGGTAGGTCCGGGTGGGTCAGTTCTCGATGGGAACACACCAGTGGCATTTAGAGGTCACGTGGAGCAACTGGGGTGTGCATGAGTGGACAGGCGAGGCTAGATCATTTTCAGGCTGCACTATGTTACATAGATCACCGAAGGCCATGGGCAATTCAGAGTGAAGATCTTGTGAAAACATGAAGGTTGAAATGAAAGATGCAACATGTTCAGCTGAAGCCTCGAGTGGGGATCCCCAGTGAACGTCTTCCTTTGAGCCGCAAACAACGCCGAGTGGAAGCAGTCAGAGGAACTTCTTTGGGAAGGTTTTTGGGAGTCACTCTCGTTTACGGTACTGTTAGCGGTTGAGCACAGCTGAGGTTTGCTACTGGGAGGATGGAGGGAAAACGTTCAATTCCCAGAGCCTGCCGCTGACTGAGTCAGTTTGAAGACCAAAAACCTTCCATTTTACCGGCCTTCAGTCATCAGCGGAGACGCACCTGAGACAGAAGAACCTTTTCACCCTCTGTCTGCCCCAGACTGTGTCTAGAGTCCCAATTACAGGTCGTCAAACCCTCCCATTAACTCTGACATGGGGTCCATGTGGACGCTGCAGTGAGGAGAGCTGTCTCTCTGCTCTCAGTGTTCTCAGGCTGTGTTGATTTCCCAGCAGCGGTAGGCCTTGTCTGGGCTGTTGTTGATTGGGTCAGGAGAGGTTGTGTTCGGTCGCAAAATGTCTCAAGTTGATCTTTGAGTCGTTTGAGTTTTATTCTGTGGCTACTTTGAGTTTTATTCTGAGGCTACTTTGAGTTTTATTCTGTGGCTACTTTGAGTTTTATTCTGTTTTTCCTCCCAGTTCTCCAGGTTTAAACTCTTGTGTGTCAATATGATGCTTAAACAGTTGCTTGGGCGGAGTATTTCTGCCAGTGCTGATTCTCTCATAGGCATTCTCTACCCTTGTTCAAATATGGCCTTAATCCACCATCTCAACACGTCTAAAATCTGTCAGTATATCCCTGTCAGCCATCTTGTTCCAACAGCACAGTGTCTGTGAACTTTGAGTGAACTGAGCAAAGGTCACAATAGACATCCCTAGCTTGTCTTAACAGTTGTTGGTGAAATGTTCACGCCCCGGTGGTTCATTGGTTAAGGCGCGTGCCAAATGAAGGCTAGTCCTTATCGCAGTGGCCCGGGTTCGAATCCGACCCTGCGCTGCATGTCTTCCCCCCTCTCTCCCATCTTTCCTGTCTGATAGACTGTACACCTTACAACAAAAACTCCATTTTAGTTACTGTTTTTATATACCTTCCTGTGTGTCTGTCCTTTTGTTGTTACTGTTGTTGTTTATGTATTGTTCGCTCGTCGTCACTGTAAACGAGGGCCTCTCGAGCATAAATAAAGGTTTGAATGAATTAATATAATAAAACAAGCAGAAATGCCCCAAAAATATCTTAAGAACAAATGTTCACGCCTCCGCTGCCAAAATTCTGTGTTCGCCCCCTGCTTTGCCTCATGTCTGTTAGTTCTTTGTAGCTCAACAATGCTACAGATACTCATAGATGCTTAGCAATTGCCTTTGACAAGTGGAACATGTTTAATCTGAAATTAGTAGTCAGGTTTTGACAGATGTTGCCGAGGTTTTATTTATTTACTGCATGCAATTATTTTTTGACATCAGTTGCTAGAATTAATTTATTGGATTAGAATTACTAGTGTAAAGTGCCCCTTGAAATTGCATTTGCCATGGCATTATTGCGCTCCCCCTTGTCTTATAGTATATAAATACATAATTTTTATGTACTTGATACATTTTTATGTACTTGTGATATGGCAAACGTCCAGCAGACTCTTGTCAGGACTTACAGCTGGAATGTTCACCGAATAGATGAAGATGTGTTACAATTACATCAAATGAGTTTGTGATTTTTGTTTCATTCATTCATTCATTCATTCATTCATTCATTCATTCATTCATTCATTCATTCATTCATTCATTCATTCATTCATTCATTCATTCGGCTGTCAATGTGTTTCGCCTCCTGACCCTATAAGTCACCGCATGTCACACATATCTAACTGCAGTGAGCGGTTGGCGCGTCACGGCCTTGCTATGAACATGAAGGAGGCAGAGGGATGACCAAACTCTAGCGGTCGTCTCTCATGGCCCTACAGACATTCAGAGAGATTCTTTTTACTAGGCCATGTTGGCCGGCCTGCTGTTCCAGAGTGCCTCCATGTTGGCCGGCCTGCTGTTCCAGAGTGCCTCCATGTTGGCCGGTCTGCTGTTCCAGAGTGCCTCCATGTTGGCCGGTCTGCTGTTCCAGAGTGCCTCCATGTTGGCCGGCCTGCTGTTCCAGAGTGCCTCCATGTTGGCCGGCCTGCTGTTCCAGAGTGCCTCCATGTTGGCCGGTCTGCTGTTCCAGAGTGCCTCCATGCCCGTACCTCCTCAGCAGCTGTTCATAGACAACATTGCAGAGGAAGCAGAGCTTCTGCTTTATCTCTTCATGTAGAGCGAGAACGCCACGCCTGCTTGATCTGCCGACCCTGCTGGCCTCTGCTGACCTTTAGGGATGAAAATCTAGAGAATCAAAAGAACAGGCAAGTGGTCGATTCAAGCTGGTTTCAAACAGAGACAATAGATTTATTCTGAAATTACGTTTTGCAAAGCGGACTCTGAAAACAGGAAGTGTTTCCGATCAGTCAGAGTCCTGGGACTCAGTCGTGCAGAATCTCTCATAGGATGGTATGTAGGAAGTGACATAGACAAAGGATACAGGGGAGTGATGTCACAGACCAAATGGTCTTTCTAAACAGAGGGATTCTCTGGGAACAGATGAAAAGGAAGTTTCACAGAGGTTAAAACAAGAAACTGAGAGAAACTCAGAGAACATCAATCAAGTAGGAAAACAGAAAGAAACAAATTGGGGGGTAACACATTGGTGATACTTGAATTTCATTAACACCTTCTCCGTCAAGGCACATTCTCATGTGCAATATGGGAATGTGCAATGACGGAGAATGTGTAGTTGCGTGTGTTTTTGTGTACAGGTATGGTTGTGTGTGTTTTTGTTTGACTTAGTATATCTGTATTTATTTACTTATTTACCTTTTGCTATTTTTATATATTTTTATGGGGACTTGGTGCACTGACTGGTAGGCATTTCATTTTGTAATTCCTGTACCTGTACATGTGGCAATGACAATACATAAATCATATCTTATCTTATCTCCACGTAGAACTGACCGTGGCTGAAGAAGTCTCTTGTGCAGAAGACCCAAACACGGTGTAGTCACTGGCTGCCCCTGAGATTTATTTGCCGTCATGGCAAAGCATGGCCTCGTGACACCATCCTGATCCCGCCAGCTCACATTCCGTCTCTCTCCGCCGATCAGTCTGGACACTCTCCATAGAGCTCTGTTTGTGCGAGATCCAAAAATGATCCAGCCAATCAGCATTCTTTGAGGAAATACTAGCAGCTACGCCAGGTGTGGTTTAAGTGTGACGACAGTGAGAAGCAACTGTTCGTTCTAAAACAACAATGCCGGCTCCTAAAGAGGTTGGCGTAGGTGCTGCTATAGCATCATCAGCATCAGCACCTTTTTCCATACAGTTTCCAACGAAGAGTTTCCTGATGGTTCCCTGGAACAAACCAGCTGGCTTGTCAGGTTAGGCACCGGAAACTGCCGACACCGCAGAGTGAATGGGAAGCTGTCGTCAGGAGGGTAGCCACAATGTCATTTAAACCTAAGGATTGAATGAATGAAAGCTACTGTATGGCGATAATGTTGAGGGATTGAACACCTCCTCCTTCTGTTCATAAAACCGTCATGCTGCTATTGTGCGTTAAATTGGCCCGTTTCATTGTTGAGGAAATGTTAAGTGGCTGAGGTAACCAGTACAGGAACACATTTAGCTCTCTAAAAATAGAGACCTATCGCAAATACAAGAGCCAAGCGTTCTCTCTATAGACTGTACCTCAGTTACAGTCACAGTAGTCTTGCATATCCTGACCCATCTCCACGCTTCGTTTACGCTGTGCCAGCGCTGGAGAAAGGTCTGGCTGGACTCATTACCATTCGGGGAAAAGGAGGGGGGAAACGCTGTATTTCTTTAAACCAATCACAGTCGTCTTCGGTGGAGCACTTGCCAAGTTCTTGTTAATTCACATACTGTAGTCTGGATTCAATCTGATTGGGTGGATTTCCACTGATTGGACAGTTATAAATGAATGGCAAGGCTTATCCCCGAAACCTACAGCCGTTGAGTCACACTCCAGTCCCAGCGATGAGAGATCATTTGAGGCTACTGTAACCAGCTGAGCCGAGCTGCTTCACTGCTGTATTGCTAGGGCTTGTTAATTTCAGCTCCAGCTGACTACTTTCAAGGTAATTAGATTCAGAGTGCCTAGTGAAAGACATCCACCGGCAACAGACCAGGTCATAAATCAGACCGAATTCTGGACCAACATGCTGATAACGTCTGGGAAGTTTGTGCCATTAGAAAACCAGCACAGATGTAATGCCTTCAGAACGTAGAATTTTTCTAGAAACTAATTTCTAGAAACTTTTACTAACGATCTTAGAGTAAACACAGATGGCAAAAACCTCTCAGTCCTTCTACTTGTAGATTTGATTGCAGCAGTTGACACTGTAGGTCAAGATATCCTCTTTGAGAGACTTGAAACCTGGGTCGGCCTCCGGCAAAGTCCTAAAATCGGTCAGGACAGGCGGTTTTTTGTCCCCTTCGCCGAACAAATCTCTGGATATAACATGCAGTGTTTCATAAGGTCCAATTCTGGTCCCTTAGCATATACACGGCATAAAACGGCATTTTAGCACCTAAACGTAGCCAAGGTGTCCATTTTTCTCTTTAGATTCAGATTCATATTTGTCACATTTACGTATAGACAATGTACAGCGGATGCTATACGTATCCATGCTTTTATTACAAGCAGACTTGATTGTTGCAATACTCTGGCTACCTACAGTATGAGTTTCAGGATAACAGGTCCAAGACTGGGCTTCTACCTACACCAAGGCCCAAGACTGGGCTTCTAGCTACACCAAGGCCCAAGACTGGGCTTCTAACTACACCAAGGCCCAAGACTGGGCTTCTACCTACATCAAGGCCCAAGACTGGGCTTCTAACTACACCAAGGCCCAAGACTGGGCTTCTAACTACATCAAGGCCCAAGACTGGGCTTCTACCTACACCAAGGCCCAAGACTGGGCTTCTAACTACATCAAGGCCCAAGACTGGGCTTCTACCTACATCAAGGCCCAAGACTGGGCTTCTACCTACATCAAGGCCCAAGACTGGGCTTCTACCTACATCAAGGCCCAAGACTAGTCTTCTACCTACATCAAGGCCCAAGACTGGGCTTCTACCTACATCAAGGCCCAAGACTGGGCTTCTACCTACATCAAGGCCCGATACTGGGCTTCTACCTACATCAAGGCCCAAGACTGGGCTTCTACCTACATCAAGGCCCAAGACTGGGCTTCTACCTACATCAGGGCCCAAGACTGGGCTTCTACCTACATCAAGGCCCAAGACTGGGCTTCTACCTACATCAAGGCCCAAGACTGGGCTTCTACCTACAGTACATCAAGGCCCAAGACTGGGCTTCTACCTACATCAAGGCCCAAGACTGGGCTTCTACCTACATCAAGGCCCAGGACTGGGCTTCTACCTACATCAAGGCCCAAGACTGGGCTTCTACCTACATCAAGGCCCGATACTGGGCTTCTACCTACATCAAGGCCCGATACTGGGCTTCTACCTACATCAAGGCCCGATACTGGGCTTCTACCTACATCAAGGCCCAAGACTGGGCTTCTACCTACACCAAGGCCCAAGACTGGGCTTCTAACTACAGTACATCAGGGCCCAAGACTGGGCTTCTACCTACATCAAGGCCCAAGACTAGTCTTCTAACCACACCAAGGCCCAGGACTAGTCTTCTAACCACACCAAGGCCCAGGAATATGAAGAAGCAGCTTTTAGCTTTTATGCCCCAGCCTCTGGAATAGTCTGCCTGAGAGCTTGAGGGGGGATGAAACAGAGATTCTCTAAAAAGCTCTTGCTTTCGGATGCTCTTAGTGTGTTAGTCTAAGCTACACTCAGTTTAGTTTTCTTATGCTCACTGTTTTATTTATGTATATTATTTTATTTATGTCTTGTGGTCTTTAACTACTCAGTCTTGTTTTTATTTTGTCGTGAAGCGCGTTGTGCTGAAATGTGCCGTACAAATAAAGTTTGATTCTGCGACATCTCAGGTTTTTGGCCTTTTAGACCAAACAACGTGCCGAAAAGCTCCGAGCTCTACATTCGACTTGACTGTACATGGACTGCCCTACAGTAAGTGGTCCTAAAGCACCTGTGTGGCCTTTGGTGAGGCAGATCCCGCATTATATTATCCCGGTATCCGGCTGTATGTAGGTCAGTGCTCAGTATCTCAGTAGCGGGAGATTCTTTATTGATCTTACCCACACTCCACTCCACAGAGAATAGGCGAGTAAACCTGCTTTACATATATTAACATATTTGCCCAGTAAGTGTGGGCCTGTGTGGTGAAATTAGAAGCTCATGAGGAATGATTGAATCTGTGAACCTACTGTATGATGGAGACTACTTGCTTGATTTATCAGGGTCTATTTCCCCATTACAGGACATTTGCGCCCTTATGTGGTCGGGGTGCATTCATTACTACGTTCTTATGGTGGGAAATCTGTCAGCCCTGTGAACATCAAGTTGTTTTAAGCGTGACTCGGCGACTCGCCTAATCTGCCCCTCTCTCTCTCCTCCGTCAAAACAAGCTTCTTATGGACCCGACTCCAGAATAGCTTGAGGTACAGAACAGTACCAAAGGTCCAGTTTGGCGCCTGGGCGTCCAGCTATTTTCTGGTACAGACCTTCTGCTCACCCCTCCCTCCAGCTGGCAGGGTTCTGTAGCGAAGGCAGGACGGGCCGGTCCGAGCCAGATCCGCCCCCGGCCCCGCCCGCTTCCCTGCCTGTCTGTCCGGCCAGGGCCGCGGGCATTCCTGGCTAGCTGGCCGGCTTGGAGCCGGTCCAGTCCTCTCGTCCTCCCGTCCCGAACAGACACAGAGATGCCTCGCTTCAGCCTCCCATCACCGGGAACGGGCTCTCAATTCTGTACGCTAATTGTCAAGGTCAAGGTCAACTTTATTTATAAAGCACGTTTAAAATCAACCGAAGTTGCACCAAAGTGCTGTACAATATATAGAACAAACTAATACCAGTATAAAGTGCACATAGTCACAGAATAATATAAGGACAGCACACTGTCATTGCGGTACCATATTGATAAGCCGGGATGCACTGAAACGTATGGATTTCGTTGTGACTTTTACAGCCCATCTGGCGTTGGCAGTGATGATGATGACGGTTGTTAAATGATATTATGGTTTAGTGGCTGCTCTTTAACTGTGCCACCCAACTGCGGTACGGTACATGACAAACAATATCCATTTCTGTTAAACCGCTGGTTGATTTGATTCTCACCAGGGAGTTGGGTCTTTATGCAAACACTGCTATAATGTGAGTTACACATTTGGTTTGTTATTAGAGGGTTTTTGGCATAGAAAGCTAGAGAGAGAGAGGGAGAGAGAGAGAGAGAGAGAGACTGACTTCTCAATTGAAGTGGGATT
>NC_140257.1:15789492-15793545 GCF_949987555.1 Borostomias antarcticus
TTTTAATTCACTAATAAATTAATATAAATTAACCTATCAAAGATATTGCTTAGCAATGAGGAAGCACACGATTCCCGATGAAGCCGGTCAATTTTACATATGACTCGTGTGTGTGCCGGCAGAACTGTGGGAGGAGTAGCGTGGCAAACTTTTGGGGTCGCTCTAGATCCAAACAAACAAACAAACAAATAAAGTTGACCAAGTGCTAGAGTGTGTTGCCCTTCGGGGCGACCACACTAACTAGAAAGTACATTTCCTGGAGAAAATGTGAGGTGGGCTAGCTGCTGCAGCTGTATGTAACAGCTACTGCTAGAACTACTACGGACCGGGCAATCTCCATGCACCCACCGGCGAAGACCGTGCGTCTCCAGCCCACTCAGGGACTTAGTTATTGGTTCCGTGGTGTGGTTGGGAGACTCCCCCCCCTCAGGTCAGAGCCCGTCGTGGACAGTGTACCCCTCTACGGGCCAACCACCTGCCCCCACCGGTGAAGACCGTGTGTCTCTAGCCCACTCAGGGACTTAGTTATGGGTTCCGTGGTGTGGTTGGGAGACTCCCCCCCCTCAGGTCAGAGCCAGTCGTGGACAGTGTACCCCTCTACGGGCCAACCACCTGCCCCCACCGGTGAAGACTGTGTGTCTCTAGCCCACTCGGGCTGAGTTGTGGGTTCCATGGCATGGATAGTGGCGTGGTGGGGAGACTCTTGCATACAGTATGTTTGCAAACTTAAACAAATAAACACAATTCTACCCCCCCAAGAAATACGGGACGTTTTTTTGTGTAACTTTCCTCACACAAAAGGCTTTCGGGCGGTAGCTCCACCAAATAAGCTCCGATAGTGCCGGAATTCTGTATGAAACCCGTGCACTGTTATATGCACGTGCACAAGAAACCACGTCATTACATCTCCCGTAGTTTTCGAGAAAATGCGCATGTTAGTTTGGTCCCGCCCCCACCCCCCCCTACACTCGGGAGCTAGCCTGCCTCGCAGTTCATCTCTGACCCCCTGAACCCCAGATGACCTCTGAGCAGCTCGTCTCTGACCCCAGGAACCCCAGATGACCTCTGAGCAGCTCGTCTCTGACCCCAGGAACCCCAGATGACCTCTGAGCAGCTCGTCTCTGACCCCCCGAACCCCAGATGACCTCTGAGCAGCTCGTCTCTGACCCCCCGAACCCCAGATGACCTCTGAGCAGCTCGTCTCTGACCCCAGGAACCCCAGATGACCTCTGAGCAGCTCGTCTCTGACCCCTGAACCCCAGATGACCTCTGAGCAGCTCGTCTCTGACCCCAGGAAGCCCCTGTCTGCTCCGCGCCTGTTCTGAATGAGAGGAGAAAAACCGGGACATTGAAGTGAGATTAAAGATGGACGAGAGGAGCCGGCAGGGCTGGAAAGAGCCTTTAACGAGCCGAGCCGAGCCGGCCCTCGAATGCAGGGGACTCCAGAGTTTACGGGACCGATATCACGGAAACGTGCCGTTTTCGGTCGTGTTGTAGCCTATGGAAGCTGAGTGGTTGCTGGTTTGATTCCGGCATTACTCTGTTTCCAGCTGACAGCCGGCTGGTTTGCCTGTCAGTCAACCAGCCAGCCAGTCAACCAGCCAGCCAGCCAGTCAACCAGCCAGCCAGTCAACCAGCCTCTCTACCAGTCAGCCAGCCAGCCAGTCAACCAGTCAGCCAGCTCCAGCTCCCCCTGCGTGGTGCCTGGGTGATATCCTGGTTCTGGGACCGACAGCTCGGTACAGCAGCAGAGACACGGCCCTTCAGAACCTGCTCTGAGGTCAGTCCTGTTCTGTTTCCTCCTCCGGTACCGTACGCTGCTTCTGGGGAGGATAAATGGACCCCAGAGCACTGACCAGGGGTGGGGTCAGCCAGGGGCACCCCGAGGCCATGACGGTACGTGCATATATGTATGAGCAGCCTCGGGGGCGCGATGAGTCGGCGTCCGCCCCAAACCCCCCGCCCGCCCTGCCCGCCGGGCCCGTGAAGGGGCGACAGCCGGGGGCGCTGCCCGAGGCGGCAGACCGGATCAGGCGGAGGGAACGCCCCCCCCACCGCACGGCGCCACAGCAGGTCACAGCTCAGCTGTCCAATCAGCCGCACCGGCCGAAACAAGGCATTCATCATCAGAGTCCTTCCCTCCTGTGTCCTCAGGGGTGTTCCTGGCTCAGAATGGGTCTCTGGGAGGTGAGGCGCACGCACGTTTTTTGGGGAAACCTCCGTTTTATGCCAAGTAGCCTGCCAGTATATACAGGCCTATATTCTTTGCTGTCGTTCTGACTGAGATCACTTTTCACAAGCACGGGAAATCCCCCGACATGACACAAAATGGATATGAAGACAAAAGATACTGATAACCTGTCTATTAATGATCTTGATTACTAGTGGTCCAAATCATGAACAATGCCAGAAAGAGGGATGGGCTGCACTTGAAACAAGCCATCAAACACATTTGGAGAGGATTTGAATTGCTATTTTTATTCTAAATTTTTACCATTTTGGCACTGGGGATTTTCCTTTGGCTCTGGCTAAAATCTCTTTGAGGAGGGGGGGCGCCAAAAAATCCTCTATGCAGGAAAATCCCTGGTCCTGTCCTCCCCCCTGTCCACTCCTCTTTTTTGATCTCTGTCGTTCTTTTATCTGTTTTCCCCCAACGTGTGTTTGCTCCATCTGTAGCCTCGGTTAGCATCTCTCTCTCTCTCTCTCTCTCTCTCTCTCTCTCTCTGTCTCTCCCTGTCTCTGTCTCTCCCTGTCTCTCTCCCTCTATCTCTTGTTTTCTCTCCTCCTGTTCCCCTGTTTTCCGTATTGTGTTACATCCCTCCACCATCTGCCTCACAAGGACCTCCTCCCTCTCTCCTTCTCCTCTCCCTCTCTCTCCTTCTCCTCTCCCTCCTTCTCCTCCTTATCTCTCCTCTCTCTCTCCATCTCTCTCCTTCTCCTCTCCCTCTCTCTCCCTCTCCTCTCCCTCTCTCTCCTTCTCCTCTCCTTCTCTCTCCTCTCCCTCCTCCTCTCCTCTCCCTCCTCCTCCCGCTCCATTGCCATGCTTCATCTGTCCCACACTGCGCCATACTGTCTAGCGCGCACACACACACACACACACACACACACACACACACACACACACACACACACACACACACACACACAGAGAGAGAGAGAGAGCATGCCAAACTACCACACCAGCTTGAAGCTATACAGTACAGGCCGGTGCTGATGGAGACACAGCCCTCGTCCAGATGTGACCTCAGCGGGACGTCCGTCCAGACGTCCTCCATCCAGGTGTGTGGACGGACGGACGGACGCCACCCCGTCGCCCGAGGGGGGAGGAGACGAGGGGGGGAGGAGACAAGAGGGGAGGAGACGACCAGATACGACTGATCTCCTGCTGTGCAGAACACGCCTCCCCACGCACACACACATATTCACGCACACACACACACACATTCACGCACACACACACACACACACACATATTCACACACACACACATTCACGCACACACACACACTATGGGGTGTGATTAGTGCCAGCACACCATACTGAAACGCTTGACTTGCGCCTACTTAAGAAGACGCGATGACATCAAACGTCTAAACGCACGTGTATAATTTCCATTGACAAACAATGGAGAGACAGACGTCTCATAGCTGTAACGTACCTGTCACGCAGACGCAGTGCACATGTTGTTTACACGAATTGCGCATCGTGTGCGTGACGGCAACACTACAGGTTAGATGCGCCTCACATATGCGACACCAACACTACACATGACAGTTTGGTAAAATCATAGATGAACGTACGTACGTTCGCTTGTAATGTGTGCAGAAATTGCATAGCGACGTGTCAAACGTGCCAGTGCCTTGCTTGCGCAGCAGACGTGTTAGCGGCCGCACGTGTAAGGTCAGTTGCCTTTAAATCATAGCTGGTTCTAATCTCGTCCTTGCCAATTGGTAATGCATTCTCAATAAATGGAATTCGCACATGTTAAGCAACTTGTTTTTAATAAAGCCTAATATCTGAATGACTCTTTCTTCGCAATTTAAAACAAATGTT
>NC_140257.1:15798745-15811245 GCF_949987555.1 Borostomias antarcticus
AGGGGTTAATATGAGGAGTTAATATGAGGAGTTAATATGAGGAGTTAATATGAGGGGTTAATATGAGGGGTTAATATGAGGAGTTAATATGAGGGGTTAATATGAGGGGTTAATATGAGGGGTTAATATGAGGGGTTAATATGAGGAGTTAATATGAGGGGTTAATATGAGGAGTTAATATGAGGGGTTAATATGAGGGGTTAATATGAGGAGTTAATATGAGGAGTTAATATGAGGAGTTAATATGAGGAGTTAATATGAGGGGTTAATATGAGGAGTTAATATGAGGAGTTAATATGAGGAGTTAATATGAGGGGTTAATATGAGGAGTTATGAGGAGTTAATATGAGGAGTTAATATGAGTGGTTAATATGAGGAGTGAATATGAGGAGTTAATATGAGGAGTTAATATGAGGGGTTAATATGAGGGGTTAATATGAGGGGTTAATATGAGGAGTTAATATGAGGAGTTAATATGAGGAGTTAATATGAGGGGCATGGTGAAAGAATGATGCATTCTGGGAACTGAAGTGTTTTTTTTTTTTTTTGTATTGGCGTTCCAGTGTAGTGTGACGTGATGTTGCTGGTCTCTCTTTTCTACTTGCAGAGGGTGGTCTCTCCTGGACACAGACACGGTCCGTTCCCTCCGCCGTCGAGACGAGAGCAGATCTCCCCTCTTTTCTCTCCCGCTCCTCTCTCCACCACTCCTTCTCCTCCTTCTCTCCATCTCCACCTCTCTCTCCTTCTCTCCATCATCTCCACCTCTCTCCTTCTCTCCATCATCTCCACCCCTCTCTCCATCATCTCCACCCCTCTCTCCTTCTCTCCATCATCTCCACCCCTCTCTCCTTCTCTCCATCATCTCCACCTCTCTCTCCTTCTCTCCATCATCTCCACCTCTCTCCTTCTCTCCATCATCTCCACATCTCTTCTTCTCTCCATCATCTCCACATCTCTCTCCTTCTCTCCGTCGTGTACCCTTTGTGAATACAAGTTTTTTTCTGGAATCGATGACATGCACACAGCTGTCCGAAGAACACTGCTCCTCTCTGTCTCTCTCTCTCCTCTCTCACTCTCTCCTCTCTCTATCTCTCCTCTATCTCTCTCTCCTCTCTCTATCTCTCTCTCTATCTCTCCTCTCTCTCTCTCCTCTCTATCTCTCCCCTCTTTCCATATATCCTCTCTCCATCTCTCTCTTCTCTTCTATCTCTCTCTCCTCTCTCTCTCCTCTCTCTCTCTCCTCTCTCTCTCTCCTCTATCTCTCCTCTCTCTCTCCATATCTCCTCTCTCCATCTCTCTCTCCTCTCTCTCTCTCTCTCTCTCTCTCTCCATCTCTCCTCTCTCTCTCTCTCTCTCATATCATTTGTTGCCTTTTGTTTTGAGTGCATTACTACTAGTGTAAAAGGCTGCTGGTGACTAAAGCAAGCTGCGTCAGTAGTAGTATGAATCAGTTTGAGTCTCCTATCATAGACTTGTGTGCTGTGTACTAGTACAGGTTTGCTGTTGTACATATTGTCCAAGGCACCCTCCGTTGCTAAAACAAGGTAAACTATATAGCACAAGTCTAGAGACATGCCCGGCCATGGAATCTCTCGCTACAATACACTTTAATACACCGTTCAGCTCCCGACAACGCTACCCACAATTCCCTTCAAACAGCTGGTCGCCATCTCATGTCTAGTCCAAGTAATGAGAGGAATTGGACTGAGGTGCCCCAGGACAGGACGCTCCATTTGAAACTGCTATTATCGCCGGGCAGGACATCACAGCTGTCACCCCGGTCTTTCATCCTCGCCCGTGATTGGGTCTGGAGACGACGTGCCCAGGCTTATTCCAGCTCCCATTGGGTGCCTCTTCCCTCACTGTCAGGGGGCCCTGAGAAGGAGGTGAGGCAAGGGCCACTGAGAGAGGATCATGGGAAAATTAGTTCTGTAAGACCATGGCAGCAGAGGTCCACTCAACATCCGACTGACGGCATCAGGCCTTCATGCCTGCGTGCATTTTTAAACGTTATTGTATCTAGGTTTTTGTACACTGAATGTTGAAAATGTTATATCTTATATAGAATGCATACTGTCATATCAAACCTACTTTTTCTATACAATCAATAAATCTGATGGTAAAAAGGTTGTACTGGTGATGTGTGGTGCTGTTGTTGTTACAGCTATGGATTGAATTGAGATTCAGGTGGCGTATCCGTGTGTGTTGTCTTATTTCTAGATTCATCGGAACACTCCGTGACCCAAATCCACACTGCAACACGAGCAGGAACCAGAATAGATATTGTTGAGGGAGAACCACGGTCCCCGGACTGTCAACAGCACGGAGCGCCGACAGAAATTGAACAATAACGCTATTTCATCCCCATGGAGACGATGCATCCACTTTTGAAAGTAAACATCTTTTTTACTGGCAGATACAAGAGGCAGAACAGTACAGTATTTTAGCCAGAGGACATACTGTTAATAATAGTCAGAGGAAGGCTGTTTATGTGCTTTATTGGCCCCTAATGAGAAATAGCGAATGACATCAGGCAAAAGAGAATCACACAGCGTTCTACTGTAACGTCGTCAACATCATAATCAAGAGGAGCTTTTTTATCCTCTCCTGTGGATTCAGACCAGCTCTGCACTGAAGTGTGCTTTTCAAAGGACGGCGGGTTTTTAGGGGAACATGTCTATGTTCCCCGGGTTCTATGTTCCCCCCAAAAAAGGGTCCTATGCTCCCTGGGTCCTATATTCCACCCGAAAAAGGGTTCTATGTTCCCCGGGTCCTATGTTCCACCCAAAAAAGGGTTCTATGTTCCCCGGGTCCTATGTTTCCCCCGAAAAAGGGTTCTATGTTCCCCGGGTCATATGTTCCCCCGAAAAAGGGTCCTATGTTCCCCGGGTCCTACCTTTCTAAAATAGGCACCTAATCTGCCCCTTTAGGCATTAAATCATGCGATGGCATGATCACGTTTATCTTTCGCGTTTCGGGGGGAACATAGGACCTGGGGAACATAGGACCCTTTTTCGGGGGAAACATATAAGACATGGGGAACATAGGACTCTTTTTCGGGGGGAACATAGGACCCGGGGAACATAGGACCCTTTTTCGGATGGGAACATAGAACCCTTTTTCGGCGGGGAACATAGTAC
The DNA here is from genome assembly GCF_949987555.1 of Borostomias antarcticus. Classification (NCBI taxonomy): domain Eukaryota; kingdom Metazoa; phylum Chordata; class Actinopteri; order Stomiiformes; family Stomiidae; genus Borostomias; species Borostomias antarcticus. The sequence continues at coordinate 15,801,886 of NC_140257.1, forward strand.
CCTTTTTCGGGGGGGAACATAGGACCCGGGGAACATAGAACCCTTTTTCGGGGGGGAACATAGGACCCGGGGAACATAGAACCGGGGGGTCGGTCGGTGCAGTCTGTCCACGCCTGCATGGATGGACCTGCCCACACACAAACACACACAGGGTCTGGGCAGCTGAGACTAACTAGACTGAAAGATTGTCTTTTTGGTTTTCATGCAACGGTCCCTTCTGGGCTGGTCAGGGCGCGGTCTCCACAAACCCAGGTTACAACCTCAGTCCAAAACATGACCTTTTATTAGCCCATGAGTAGCCTACGCCTCATCTGTGTCCTGGTCAACTGAATCTTCTGGAGGCTATCGGCCTACAGCTACTGCTAAAAAAGACATTCTGTCACAGTCATTGCACAAACTTTAAAATTAACGAATCAAAAAACTACAAACTACTACAAAAAGCACTACACACATCCCAAAATCGGACTTTGGGACGGTCTTCATAGTCTAACCTACAGTACGTTTGAACGTTGGCATGGGTGTAGGCCTACAACCAGCTACTCCACCTGCTACGTTGTTGTCATTATCATTATCACACGCTAGATTCATTCAACTCGCTCATTCTTCCCAAGTCCCGCGGATAGCCACCAGGGGGCAGAGTTGCGTCCCAGATCCGTCCCGAACCTCTACTGTCATGTCCACTATGCCTACAGCATGCACTATAGGCCCTGTGCACCAGCTCCACTACTTCCTGAAAGTCACTTGGCATCTTTATTTCCTGTCCAATATGATTGGATTAAGTGATTAATCAGTTGTGCGCTGGGTCTGCCGCACACCTGATAAATCACTTAATCCAATCATATAGGACAGGAAATCTAGATGCCAAGTGACTTTCAGGAAGTAGTGGAGCTGGTGCACAGGGCCTATTAGTGGAGATCTGAGTGGACAGGACAGGTGTAAGCTAACATGGCAACCATTCCAAACAGCTCATCAGTCAAAGTTGGACAGAACATATCAGTATACACTATATGGACAGAAATATTGGGCCACCTACACACCATTACACCTACAGGAGCTTTTATGACATCCCATTCTAAATTCATAGGCATAAATATGAAGTTGGTCCCTCCTTTGCAGCTATAACAGTTTCCACTCTTCTGGGAAGGCTTTCTACAAGGTTTTTCCAACATCAGTGTCTGACCTCACAAGTTTATTCTGGATGAATGGGCAAAAATGCCCACAGACACACAGAAAGCCTTCCCAGAAGAGCGGAAGCTGTTATAGCTGCAAAGGGGGACCAACTCCATAATAATGCCTATGAATTTAGAATGGGATGTCATAAACGCTCCTGTAGGTGTTATGTGTAGCTGTCCCAATACTTTTGTCCATATAGTGTATCTCTAAAACAATGGCTGTGCTCTTATTACAGTACATCCCTTTTAACCTGTAACATCCCCTCAGATCTTCACGTGTCTGTGTTTATTGATGGGATTGAGGGTGCAGGGGCGTTAGGTGTTGATTTGGGACTGGAATGGTCCGAGGTGTCCTGTAGGGGAGGGGTTGATTTAGGATGGGTCCAGCCCGTCCTGGGGGGTCAGTTCTGCTGGGCCGGGTCGTCGGGGTTGCAGTGACGGACCCGAGCGCAGGTGGCCAGCCGGTTGCCCTCCCAGTAGCCCGCGTCCTGCCCGTCGTGACAGCGACACTTGGTGCAGGTGTCGACCCACACGGACCCGCCGGCCGGGATCACCTTGGTCCTGGAGGAGTCCACGTAGCAGTTCGGACCTGAGGAACAACAGGAACCGGATGGTGAACAGGCTACAGAACCGGTACCGAGGCTGTAAACGCAGGGGTACGTCTTTGTTTTGGATCTTATATCGTACTGGAATCCTCTCTCCATCCACAGATAATACTGTGTGTGTGTGTGTGTGTGTGTGTGTCAGTCAGGGTTCATGCTGAATGTTAATATTAATCATGAATATGGGCGTTAATTCGCTACAGTGGGGAGAATAAGTATTGAATGCGTCAACTTTTTTTCCCAGTAAATACATTTCCAATGATGCCATTCCCGTGCATTTTTTACTAGACATTAACTCAAGAAATCCCCACATGAAATAACAAAAGTAAAGTCCATAAATAATTTAATGTGGAATAAAGTAGAATGACACAGTATTGAACACACCAAGAAAAAGCAGTAAACCCAGGCCGGAAAGGCAAGGCACCAGCTGACATCCCCAAGTCATTCATATTTCTACCTGCTATCTGTGCAAATCAACATCAGCTGGGTTAGTGCAAATTGACGGGCTATAAAAAGGTTTTGTTGTTACCAAGCGGTCACACTAGAAATCTCGTGATGTAAAAGCAATGAGCTCTCAAGATATTCACAACCAGTTTGTAGCTCAGCATCCAAAAAGAACTGGTTACAGACGTATTTCAAAACATGGGGATATTTCAGTGAGCGCCGTTGGGGCCGTTATCCGCAAGTGGAGGGAGCATCGCTCCGCCATCAACAGGCCTCTCACAGGAGCTCCTCACAAGGCCATTTTAGGCAAGCTCCCTCGGTACATATGTTAAAGTTTTGTACCAGTTTGTGACTCTCACAACCTCAGATCCAGTGCCTGGATACGGTTCCAGGTACCTGCTGTGCGGACTGAGGCTGGAAAAAGGAGTCTTTTTTATTCTGGTCCTTGGTCTTGGAATGACTTCAGTCAAGCCTCAAACTGATGGCACTTATTCCTTTAGCCAGCTTTAAACTGAAACTATCAGAAGTCCTTACCACCAGCTGCTCATGTAGTAATATACCTTCATTTCTTATTGTTCCTACGTGCTCTACGCCTTTTGTATATTTAGTTGTGTTGTTCTCTGTATTTTATATGTTATTTGTTGACATGAATCTGCTGTCATCCACCGGGATGATGAGGATGAGACATGAGTGGACCTGCTGTCATCCACCAGGATGATAAGGATGAGACGTGAGTGGACCTGCTGTCATCCACCAGGATGATGAGGATGAGACCTGGGTGGACCTGCTGTCATCCACCAGGATGATGAGGATGAGACATGAGTGGACCTGCTGTCATCCACCAGGATGATGAGGATGAGAAATGAGTGGACCTGCTGTCAGCCACCGGGATGATGAGGATGAGACGTGGGTGGACCTGCTGTCATCCACCGGGATGAGGAGGATGAGGGTGAACCCTCCAGCAGGACAACGATCCAAAGCACAGAGCAAAGGAGACTCAAGTGGTTTCAGAGAAAGGAAATTGAGGTGTTTGAATGGCCCAGTCAATCACCGAATGAGCATTTGTGGAAAGCAGTAAAGATCAGGGTTCACAAGAGGACCCCCAAGAATATGTGTAGAGGAATGGGCTGAAATCACCCCTGAGCACGGTGGAAGATTAGTTTCTTAAATGGTAAATGGTAAATGGACTGCACTTATATAGCACTTTTCCACCTTAGCGGCACTCAAAGCGCTTTACAATGGCCTCTCATTCACCCATTCACACACACACTAATGGCGGTAGCTGCCGTGCAAGGTGCTCATTGGGAGCAATTTTGCGATTAGGTGTCTTGTTCAAGGACACTTCACATATGAATAGCATCATTGGAAATATATTTACTGGGAAAAAAAGTTTTGAGTTCGAGTCAACTGTATGTGATAGAGTCCAGTAGATATTCCCATCAAAGTGTTCCAGGGACTGTTGACTGTTGCTTGTGTGACCGAGAGGAAAATATCAACAAACAAACAACCATGACTGGGTGTGGCCGTTAGCCTGGCTCCAACCCCTGAATGCGATTCAAGGTCTGGACAAGCTCTCGTCTAGAGGGATTTCTCGGTTGGAATTCCAACCAGGCCAATCAACGTCCCGTGTTTTGTTTTTTTTGCGTGCTGTGATTGGTTAGGGGGATGAACTAATCAGTGAGGGACTGCCTCTTTGGCGACGCCCATCTGGGAAAATGGCTGCCATGGGAGCCAATTCAGACTGGATAACGACGTGAAACAAAATGGCAGTTCAGACGGACGGACGGACGGATAGATACAGTAGATAGATAGATAGATAGATAGATAGATAGATAGATAGATAGATAGATAGATAGATAGATAGATAGATAGATACTTTATTGACCCCCCCAGGGTGAAATCTGGCGTCCCAGCAGTTGAAATTACAGAAAGGCTGGAAAGAAAATAAACACTAGATACAGAGTAACAAAAAAAGACACTAGATAAGGCGGGGGGTGCGAGGGGAGGGGGGGCGATTGACTGGGTAGCAGCATAACAAGAGGGATATCAGGGACTATATACATCCACATGTATAGTGACTTTACAGTATCGAATATAATAGAAAATTATATATATATAAATATAGCTATACAGTAGCAGAAGATATTATATATATATATATAGTCATGGTGAGAACAGGCTGGGTGGTACTTATAGGTTCTGGGCTGATCACCTGGGCGGCCATGTTATTGAGTGTGAGTGCGGCGGTGTGGCTCTACTCACCCTCCGGGCACTCTGGGCAGCAGCGGCCGGGCGCGTACACGGCGTTGACGCAGGGAGGGGGGGCGCAGTCCGCCACCAGGCAGCGGGCGATACCGTCCAGGTCACAGGTGCACTGCTCACACTCGGACGGCTGCACACACACACACACACACATATATATACATAGACACACATACACACACACACACACACACACACACACATATACATACACACATATATACATACACACAAATATACATACACACATATATACATACACACACACACACACACACATATACATACACACATATACATACACACACACACACACATTACACGTATACATACACACATATACATACACACACACACACATATACATACACATACACACACACAAACACACACACACACATTACACATATACATACACACACACACACATTACACATATACATACACACACACAAACACACACACATTACACATACATACACACACACACACACACACACATGTGCGCTGTCAGATACATAGTAGGTGTGTCCTTGGTGCTCTGACTGCTTCAGAGAGCACACTGACAGTAAATGCATTCCGTCAATCAACAGCTCGATGTGTGCTGCATTGTGCAGATACAATAGACCCCAACTGCCACCGTCACGCCGCTTCTAGGTCTGGCCACAGGGGGGCGCAATGCATGCATATTCCAACAACATCACGTCATCTGCAAATCCAGCTGTGGCCAAAAAGGCCTTTTCTAAAATGCTTTCAGGCCAAAAAGGCCTATTCTAAAATGCTTTCAGGATTTTTTCTTAGTTATTCTATGGAACAAACCTTTTTAACGTCGACTTAAAACAGTGAAGAAGGGCGGTGAATGTATGTTTGGATGCGCGTAATTACGCAGAGGAATGCTGTCTGGAGATCAACCAGTTATGGGGTTTGGCAACTATAGAGGAGCAGCATTTTACCACGGTCCAAATATGCACAAACCCACAACTAGCCTATCGATCTACATGTGGCGCTACAACTTAGCCCACCTCTCACCGTCGCCTACCTGAAAGTGTTGTCCCAGGTCGTAAACCTCTCCCCGGTACTCGCAGCCTATCTTCTCGCACCTCGGGCAGCAGTCTGTAGGATAGTGGCTGACATGGATGCAGGCGGCCGGCAGAGAGGTGCACTCGGTCCGGGCGCAGGCGGATCCCTCCGGCGTGCACTCACACTGCGTGCAGTGGTCCGAGTCCAGAAAGTACCACTCTCCCACGTAGTAGACGCTGCCGTTGGCGTCGCAGGTGTTCTCTTGCCCCGCCACGGAGAACCCGGGAGCGGACCGGGCGCACAGCAGGAGCGCGAGCAGGGGCCGCAGAACCCGCAGAGAGAAACGAGCGGATGAAGGCATGCTCATAATAAAAGTATTCCAAAACGACTGTATCCTCGCATACAGTACTATGACGGAAAGATCTCCTACACACCCGTCTTCTGGATTCTGACCTTTATGAATTACGCGGTTTCTGAATAAAACCCTCCACAATAGTTCAAGTTTGCACCGAGCTGGTGCGCCAGATCTCTCCAGGTCTTGGGGGGAATGATGGGAGGTTAGTTATTACGACTCTGTAGGGGTTAGATTTCAATCTACACGTGACTGCCAGTCTTGAAGTCCGTCCCTTCGGCTGTCTGTGCGAAATGTTTGTGAAAGGGGTGTTAATGTATGAAATGTGGAAACAATCTAAATTCTCGGGGGATTTTAAAACATATATTGGCCTTTATTGTTTCACGTTGTCCTCTCCTTGCGGGAAATAAAAAATACTTAGTTGGCCTAACTATAGCGCAATTGGATTGTTGATGTAAATAAAATGTTTTTAAAAAATGAACTGAACATTTATCGATTTATGATTACATTGTGATATGTCTTTTCACTTCGAACTTTAATACCAAGTGAATATATTCCTTATTGAACAAACATACATTCGTGTTAGAAATAAGATTATTATAAGGAGAGTTGGGAACTCTAGATAATCTCGCGATGTTTTGCACACGCCTTGGAGACCACACTGTTTACATGGATACCGGTGGAGGCAACACGGTGAGTTTGTCGCTGGGAAGCATGATCAGAAACACAACACAACTCGGGGTTTCTGTAACATCTCACTGACTATCCTAAATCATTATCTTTACACCCCCAGACCCCTAAAGCGTCTTCTCTTCATGGAAGATCCCGAAGCCCCGCAGTCGTTGTGGGACCTGGTCGTGGAGCATGTCCCCGGGGCGGAGATCTCAGAGGTCCGCAGGGTCCTGGGAGATGGCCTGATTGACATGTACACAGAAATACATACTGAGGTGAGATGTAGGCTACAGTCATACTGCCCAGCATTGCATAACAGTATTTGTTCGCATTAACTTACATTACATTACAGTCATTTAGCAGACGCTTTTATCCAAAGCGACTAACAATAATTGCATTTAACGTAGGAAGAGCCAATGTACTACTACTTGCCAGAACTCACAAGTGCATCTTCTTTCTAAAACAAGTGGCTAAGAGCATAATCTAGTGCTGAAGGCAAAGTGCAAGAATCACAATCTAAAGTACAGTGCAATATAATATAATAAGTGCTTAGGTGGGAGGATTGTTGTAGTACTTCTTGAAGAGATGTCTATGTGTATGCTGCAATTACAAACATCACATTACTCGGGAAGCTGCATTCATCGGTCAACAATATGGCTGTTGTTCCAATGCAACAAGTTATGGCTTAGTCCAAATGGCCCAACGTTTAAGAACCTAGACAGCATTCCAGGCGGCAGACCTAAGTGGTTCGTCTGGCACAGGGCCAGGCCTGAGCTGTGAGCAGACATCAATGTTTACTTTAGGATGGCTGGAACATCAAGGATGTAGGCTAGGAAAATGTAGGACCCAGCCACAAAGACCTGGATGTAGCCTAGCTCTGGCCCTCACTCACGCCCTGTCATTTCTCCATAGCTTATTTTTTTGTTATATATATATATACACACACACACACACACACAGCTAGAAAGCCTAGATTACATGAGTCTGAAACGCAACAAGTGAAATGAGCATGAAAAGTGTAAACAAACCTATAAGTAGCTTATTTAGCACTTAATGAGTTGTTTTATGTAAGGTTAGGCTGGGTGAGATATGCTAGACTAATTAAGACAATCTAGACCCTGTGATTAGTCTAAAACAACTCACTCACACACACATAGAGAGAGAGAGAGTGTTGTATTCCTACAACTCTGTCCCTCTCTCTCCCCTCTCTACCCATATCTCACTCTTCATCTCTCTCTTTTTCTTTCTCTCTCTCTTTCTCTCTCTCTCTCTCCTTGACTTTCTCTCTCTGGCCCACAGTATTCTCTCTGGTTTTGTTGCAAGACTAAACACTGTCTGGAGATGTTATCTGTATAAGAACTCGAACAGCAGATTCAGAACAGCCATGTCTTCAAACTGTTCCTCTTGAAATGAAACATTGGTTGGTTCTGAGTAAACCAATTATATATTGTTGATTCCTACTATGGCACATAGAAGATGGGAAAAAGTTAGCTCAGCCTGACAGAATGCGTGTGTGTGTGTATGTGCTTGCATGTGTGTGTGTGTGCTTGCAGCGTGTGTGACCATATTCCCTGACTTATACTTGTCACACTGACATTTGTGACCGACCCCTCCAACTGCTAAGTACCTTACATCCAAACATCCCTCCCTCCTCGTAAGACGTAGGACCCCGGACTTGCTAGAAGGATCTGGAACAAAACACAGAAGCCTATTCACTCCGGCTCTGTTCTGGTGTTTCCCTCAGTAATGTCACTGAGCCTCTACACCGGCTCCTAATTAAAGCCTTCCCTCAGCCCAGCCTCAACCCAGCCTCCCCCCAGCCTCACCCTAGCCTCACCCCAGCGTGTTCAACAGAAACCCTACCCACGCTGCCCCTCTGCTTCATCAAGGTTCCCATTGTCCTCCAGCTACCTGGCTGGTTCAGATAAAGTACCAGCCTCCTTTCAAGTCCCACACACAGGATGTTCGCTGGGGCCGGCAGCAGCTGCAGCTCTCTCTGCGTTCTCTTGGCTGGCGGCCAAACCCACAGGGGTCTTAGATATCATACTGTTTATATGTTCTCCAGAATCTGTGATGTGTAACTGAATGCGGTAGCGTTAAGTCTAGTAGAAGACTGTAAATTCGGTACTTTATTAATCGGAAGGGGGGGGGGGGTTGCGTTGTTACAGCAGCCACATTCAAAGGACTTGAAAAAGCGCCATCACAATGAAAATTACGATATATAACGTGAATATAGTATACAAGAAATTCAAATGTGCAAATGTACTGTGAGAGAGAGAGAGGGTGAACAGGAAGGGGCCCAGGACAGTCCCTTGGGGTGCCCCTGTGTTGTTGACGGCCCATTCTGACACACACATCCCTGGAGCCTCACACTCTGTGGTCTGCCAGTCAGATAGTCCGTAACCCAAGTCACAAGGGGGGTAAACGCCTGCGTAGACTGTACTGTAGCTTATCTCCTAAAAAATAGGGCCTGTATGGTGCAGAAGGCCCTGGAGAAACCAAGGACCTCGGTCCTCACAGAGCCACAGCCGGTCCTCACAGCGCCACCGCCACGTCCAGATGGGAGTGGGCCCTGTGCAACAGGTACAGTAGATGATGGCGTCGTCCGCTGTGAGGCAAGGCTAGTTTATTTGTGTAGCACATTTCAGCAACAAGGCAATTCAAAGTGCTTTACATGAGACATTAAACGCATCAAGACAAAGTGCAAGAAACACATAAAAGGTCATGAAAAATTAAATGCAAAAAAAATAAAGGACATTAAAAATGAAATGCAGGAAAAATAAAATACAGGAATAAAGTTACAGTGCAGTGTATGAATGAATAATTATTTGATTTA
>NC_140257.1:15816245-15843745 GCF_949987555.1 Borostomias antarcticus
TCTATAGGAATTCCATAGGTATTTTATTCTATATTTAATAGGAGTTTTTATGCTCTTACAGTCTGATGAAAGAACACTACAAGAGCAGCAAGTTATTCTGGAGATTTAAGTTTCTCCCTTGTAGCAAATCCTTGAAACGCAATGGATTTGAACACAAACATTACAGTCACACACAAACACATATAACCACACACAAACACATATAATCACAAACAAACACACATAATCACACAATCCGGGGGCGTTTCCACTTGAATCCCACTTAAAACGAGCCCAGGCACGTCCTGTTTCTGGTCCGAGGGCGACGATGGCAGCTCTTCAGAGTACCGGCGCCACTTTGGCCCTCGCCGACACAAAGTCCCTTCCCTTTGAAGCTCTGCCCGCCGCCGCCGCCCTGCCATTGGCCCAGAGCCGCCCGCTTGTTCGTGTGTGTGTGTGTGTGTGTGTGTCTGTCCCTCATTAGACCCCGGGGTCTTTGATCGTCCGATCGCAGAAAGAAAGAAAGAAAGAAAGAAAGAAAGAAAGAAAGAAAGAAAGAAAGAAAGAAAGAAAGAAAGAAAGAAAGAAAGAAAGAAAGAAGAAGAAAGAAAGAGACTCTTGACTGTAAATCAGCTGATCAGCTTGGAGGACAAAGCTGATCATTTCCCTTTAATATCGCTTCCTCCTCGCTTCCTCCTACACACACACACACGCACACACACACACACACACCCCCCACAAAGCAGGGGAGCTGTCGAGTCAATGGGGGGGGGGGGGCTGCACCAGGACGGATGTTTGGGTTCGGGATCCGTCTGGACAGATCTGTAGCCGAGTCGAGCCGGCTTCCTCTTGTGTGGTCCCCCCCCCCTCCTCCCCCCCTCCCCCACGGCCCCCCCCCCCTCCCAGTCTCAGCCCTGTACATTATTGTCTCAGTGATTGGTGGCCGGCACCCTCGCTCGGAGGCTGCACCTGTCCCATTATGCTGAGGGGGCCGCTCTGAAAGGCCATTGAGGAGAAGGCCGTCCCCTGAATGAGCGGTCAGGGAGCGGCCCCTCCGTCTGAAAAGACCGGCCGACGGAGGCCCTGCGCCTCTGGACGGAACTGCCGGAACAATCCCAACAGCCAGGCGGGCTGGGAAACGTTTTTGTTTTTGTTTATTTAATGACACCGTGTTTGTGTGTGTGTGTGTAACACATTTGAACATCCGTAGTTTATCAATCTTCCAGGCGGAGGATTTGAATGGTCTTTTTGCGTGTGTGTGTGTGTGTGTGTGTGTGTGTGTGTGTGTGTGTGTGTGTGTGTGATGGTGCGTGTGTGATGGTGTGTGTGTGTGTGTGCGTGTGTGTGTGTGATGGTGTGTGTGTGTGCGTGCGTGCGTGTGTGTGTGCGTGCGTGTGTGTGATGGTGCGTGTGTGATGGTGTGTGTGTGTGTGCGTGTGTGTGTGTGTGTAGATTATGTCTCCTCCTCTGGCTGGGAGTAGCTCTAAGCTGCTTACTGATCTGGCCTTCACAATGCAACCTCTGTTCCAGCCCTCACACACACACACACACACACACACACACACACATCCGCATGAAAGTGTAGACAACCACACTGTGGTGATCTGAGCGATAATGAACGTTGGCTTGACGGAGTATGAAGACGGGGCAGAGAGATGCCGCTGCTCCGGCCTGGTTGTTTGTTAAAGGAGTAGTAAAGGGAAAACGCATGTTTAGCCCTGTTGTAAGGTTACTTATGATCATATACAATGGTTCAGATCAAAACGTTGACAAAACTAGCACTTTTGAGAAAGTCTGATAATTGCTCTACCACCGTTTTGGAAAATCATTCAATCAATTCCGTGAAAAATCATTCAAAAAACAAAACAAACTCTCAATTTGGTCTGGTCTGGTTTGGTCTGGTCTGGTTTCGGTATGGTCTGGTTTCGGTCTGGTCTGGTTTCGGTCTGGTCTGGGTCTGGTCTGGTCTGGTCTGGTCTGGTCTTAATAATAATAACTACCCCCCTACCATCTCAGCACACCTAGAATACCCCCCTACCACCTCAACACACCTAGAATACCCCCTCCCTCTCTCCTTCACCCACTTCTCTTCTCCTCCCTTTCTCTCCTTCATCCCTCCTCCTCCCTCTCTCCTCCTCCCCTCTCTCCCTCTCTCCCTCCTCTGTTGGTGGATGATCAGTGTGTCTCTCTTGGCGTCCAGGGATGGAGATGTGGCCGTGTCTCGGTACAAGCCCGCCGTGGTGACCTACGCCCTCGGCGCCCCCGGTAGCCATGGTGACGGCGTGGACGCCCGCGGGGGACGGGCATCCGGTCCAAGCCGGCACGGAGACGGGTGAGAGAGACACACACACACACCGCTGTGGAGGTGAGAGAGACACACACACCGCTGTGGAGGTGAGAGACACACACACACACCGCTGTGGAGGTGAAAGACACACACACACCGCTGTGTAGGTGAGAGAGACACACACACACCACTGTGGAGGTGAGAGACACACACACACCGCTGTGGAGGTGAGAGACACACACACACCGCTGTGGAGGTGAGAGAGACACACACACACCGCTGTGGAGGTGATAGAGACACACACACACCGCTGTGGACAGACGACAGGACTGTGTGCAGCATATCTGTGGATCTTAATGCCGGGCTCACGCTACAGGGTTTTCGGGCCGATTCATCCTCGATTCACCCCTCCCGACAATGAGGAGAAATCTGGTCTGGAACGTTGGTCAGTACCGATGTTCGGCCCAGATGATCTTGTAATGTGAGGGGTTTACAGATCCAATCTTAAACCTCCCGATCAGCTCGCAGACCCATCAGGGCTGATAATATCAAACACGTTTGATATTTAGATGATTACATCACTACTTTACAAGCGAGGCAGAGGTTCGTTGCTCCCTCGGGCACCATAACATCCTATAGTGTGTGATAAGCTGTTATTTTCAAATCTTGTTGTGTGTGCTTGCTTGAGATTCGCAAAAAGAACATCTGTTAAGATGCGACCCGATTTCGAAATCAGTTAGGTTTTTAAATATCCTGTCGTGTGAGCCCGTCATAAAACACATGCTTATGTGTCACTTTTTTCACTTTCTCTTTACAATAAAGCTCTACTCTAGAATGTTCCTCATAGACCGTTTCATGGCACGTTCAGGGGTAGCTAGTTAGCTAGGGTAGCTAGCTAACGTTAAAAATGATTATTTTCTTGAGCCTCTCAGTCAAGATATGTAAATAATAATCCCACCACCGAACAACAAGGCCTCAAAGTTAATTTGGCCATTTTGTTTTTGACCCGCTAGCGTTTGACGCACCGCAAGTTTACTTGGACCAAGTGCACTAGTGACCGGAAATCCCATTGAAACTCGATTCCATTCTATCCTATTTTATTCTGTTCTCTTCTCCTCTCCCAGGTCCAAAAGTTCTCTCGGTTCTTCCAGTCAGGAGGAGATCGAGGCCATGAGGAACCAGCTGAACGTCTGCGGTATCGACCAGGTGGTGTTCCACCTGCAGTGAGTGACCTGGCTCCAATACAATCCAATCCACTGTATTTAGAAAGCACATTTTACAAATCACAAGGATCACCAAAGTGCTGTACAGACCAAAAAACAAACACACAATAGCCTATAGCTAAGATTAAGACACAATATAGCTAAAGCTAGGCTAGCTTATGGTTAGCTTATATGGCTAAGCTAGAAGAGAGAACAGTGGTCCACTGTGGGACCGTCTGAGCCATGGTGATGCTGTCCTGAGATGGACGCACACACACGCGCGCACACACACACACACACACACACACACACACACACACACACACACACACACACACACACACACACATTCCTGCTGACCAGATCTGAGATCTGCCCGGCTGTACACTCCGGCGCTGTTTGTCTGTCTGGAAATACCAGACTCTTCTCAGTGGACAAACATGAGGTCAGGCCGACAGCGCCAGGACAGGGGGGGGGGACAAGGACCAGGACAGGAGGGGGGACAAGGACCAGGACAGGAGGGGGGACAAGGACCAGGACAGGAGGGGGGGACAAGGACCAGGACAGGAGGGGAGACAAGGACCCTCACACTTCTGACCGTCTAGTGGTCTTTATCAGACAGACAGACAGAGAGAGACACACAGACAGACAGACAGACAGACAGACAGACAGACACAGACAGTGAGAGACAGACAGACAGACAGACAGACAGACAGAGACACACATAAACAGACAGACACACACACACACACACACTGTAGACAGACAGGCAAACAGACAGACACATACACAGACAAACTGAGGTACAGACACATAATCAGACACATAAACAGACAGACAGACACATAGACAAGACAAGCAGGCAGACAGACAGACAGACATAAACAGATAGACCCATAGACAGACCAGCAGACAGACACACACAGAGACACACATTAACAGACAGACAGACACATAAACAGACAGACAGACAGACAGACAGACACATAAACAGACAGACAGGCAGACAGACAGACAGACACATAAACAGACAGACAGGCAGACAGACAGACAGGCAGATGACCGGCAGAGCGACCAGCCAAGCAGCAGGCAGACGAGCAGAAAGGCGTGGAGGGCATCGCAGCCAGGGGCCCTGCCTTGGAGGGTAGCTGGGCTGGGCAGATACAGAGGGGCCGAGGAGGGTGGCTGGGCTGGGGGGGGTACGGGGGTACGGGGGCTCGGAGGCGGGGGCTAGCCCCTCTCTCCATCCCCACCCCGCACAAAAGCTCCCATTGTAAGAAAATGAATGCCAGACCTCAGCATGCAGAAGATTCCTTTGCTCTGAAAAAGGAGCGAGTTTGAGCGTACGATAGTTACGCAATCTGGGAACCGGAGAGAAATAGGCCACTCGGTTCCCCTGACACCGCCAGAGAACCTCCAGACGGAGAGTCGACGAGCAGACCCTCCGGTTCTCTGCCCCGGGCCAGCTCCGGGTTCCTCCCGTTCTCGGGTTCTGGGTTCCTCCTGTTCTGGTGATCCTCCACCGCGTTTTGAAATGTGTGGATTTCAACCTGTTGTTTTGTTTTAGGCCACACTGCAACGTTGGGTTTAGTAGAGGGATTTAAAGGTATCTCACACTGTCAACCCCCTCTCACTGAGGTGGGGGGCGGGGTCTATAATATACTGACCTATAGCTGTCCTTCCACTAGATTTTATTTTCAGGTGGGGGGGGGGGGGGGGGGGGGGGGGGGGCACAGGGGGCCCCAAAAACAACATCCAAGCCCTCTAGCTCTCCAAACCTAACATTGGTTCTATGTGTTCTAACTGTGGTTATGTGCGTTCAAACTTTGGTTCTATTTGTCCTAACAGTGGTTCTCCATGTTTTAACTTTGGTTTCCATGTTTTCCAGCCGCGGTTTGCGTTCTCTGTGTTCTGTGGTTGTAATGTGTGGTTCTGCCTGTCTGTGCTCTATCTTCAGGGTAACTCTACATCTGTGTGTGCAGGTCGGTTCTGGCCGGGGAGTGTGAGCAGCTGAAGAGCCTGGTCCAGACGCTGCAGGTGAGGGGCGTGGTTAGTTCACCTGGTCCAGACGCTGCAGGTGAGGGGCGTGGTTAGTTCACCTGGTCCAGACGCTGCAGGTGAGGGGCGTGGTTAGTTCACCTGGTCCAGGTGAGGGGCGTGGTTAGCTCACCTGGTCCAGGTGAGGGGCGTGGTTAGTTCACCTGGTCCAGGTGAGGGGCGTGGTTAGCTCACCTGGTCCAGGTGAGGGGCGTGGTTAGTTCACCTGGTCCAGGTGAGGGGCGTGGTTAGCTCACCTGGTCCAGGTGAGGGGCGTGGTTAGTTCACCTGGTCCAGGTGAGGGGCGTGTTTCGCTCACCTGGTCCAGACGCTGCAGGTGAGGGGCGTGGTTAGCTCACCTGGTCCAGTCGCTGAAGGTGAGGGGCGTGTTTAGCTCACCTGGTCCAGGTGAGGGGCGTGTTTAGTTCACCTGGTCCAGGTGAGGGGCGTGTTTAGTTCACCTGGTCCAGAGGCTCCAGGTGAGGGGCGTGGTTAGTTCACCTGGTCCAGAGGCTCCAGGTGAGGGGCGTGTTTAGTTCACCTGGTCCAGACGCTGCAGGTGAGGGGTCGTCATGTCTCAGACGGGCCTCCTCCTGGGTTCTGTCTGGCTGGCCTGGCTCGGTCCACTGGTGTCAGTGTTTCCATGGGTCCGGCCAAGCGCCACGCTCCGCTCAGCAAGACGGATCTCCCTTCAATCAGCCCCGGCTCCTACTGTACACACACACGCACACACACACGCACACACACACACGCACACACGCACACACACGCCACACACGCACGCACGCACACACACGCACGCACACACACACACACACACACACAGATATAAACATGCATGACACGCACACAGATATATAAACACACACACACACGGGTATATAAACGTTCATGACACACACACACACACACACACACACACACACACACACACACTTCTGACTCTCTTCCACTGCCCTCCATGTCTGGTATTAGAGAGAACGAAAGACCAGATGGGGAAGTCATCATTCTCTGTGGAGTGTGTGTTCCACACACACACACACACACACACACACACACACACACACACCTCGACGTACTAGTGTGTATTCTCTACCATTGTAAAGGCTTGAGCTCTGGCATGTAGCGTACTGAAGTAGCTGTGATCTCATTCTCTCTCCCTGGACTCGGCCATGTGTCACGGGGACCTGTGTTAATAACCTCCCTCAGGACAGTCCCCCCGCCCCCCCAAAAAAAAAGAGGCCTTTGCCCATGTGACTGAGCACATGTAGGGGTGAGAATGCTCTCTCCGCGGGGGGGGGGGGGGGGGGGGGGGGGAGTAAGGCTTTCACTGGCAGCGATGTTTGAGCAAGGCCAGAGAGAGAGGCTGTGGGTTCCTGAGCGAGGCCAGAGAGAGAGGCTAGGGGTTCCTGGTCTAGATGTTTGAGCGAGGCCAGAGAGAGAGGCTGGGGGTTCCTGGTGTAGATGTTTGAGCGAGGCCAGAGAGAGAGGCTGGGGGTTCCTGAGCGAGGCCAGAGAGAGAGGCTGTGGGTTCCTGAGCGAGGCCAGAGAGAGAGGCTGTGGGTTCCTGGTCTAGATGTTTGAGCGAGGCCAGAGAGAGAGGCTGTGGGTTCCTGAGCGAGGCCAGAGAGAGAGGCTGTGGGTTCCTGAGTGAGGCCAGAGTGAGAGGATGTGGGTTCCTGAGCGAGGCCAGAGAGAGAGGCTGTGGGTTCCTGAGCGAGGCCAGAGAGAGAGGCTGGGGGTTCCTGAGTGAGGCCAGAGAGAGAGGCTGTGGGTTCCTGAGCGAGGCCAGAGAGAGGCTGGGGGTTCCTGGTCTAGATGTTTGAGGGAGGCCAGAGAGAGAGGCTGTGGGTTCCTGAGCGAGGCCAGAGAGAGAGGCTGTGGGTTCCTGAGTGAGGCCAGAGAGAGAGGCTGTGGGTTCCTGAGTGAGGCCAGAGAGAGAGGCTGTGGGTTCCTGAGTGAGGCCAGAGAGAGAGGCTGTGGGTTCCTGAGTGAGGCCAGAGAGAGAGGCTGTGGGTTCCTGAGTGAGGCCAGAGAGAGAGGCTGTGGGTTCCTGAGCGAGGCCAGAGAGAGAGGCTGTGGGTTCCTGAGCGAGGCCAGAGAGAGAGGCTGTGGGTTCCTGAGTGAGGCCAGAGAGAGAGGCTGTGGGTTCCTGAGTGAGGCCAGAGAGAGAGGCTGTGGGTTCCTGAGTGAGGCCAGAGAGAGAGGCTGTGGGAGTGAGGCCGGGTGCTGATGGAACACTCCTGCTGTGTCGCTTAGTGCCCCGAGACTCCCGTCTGCTGCATGTAACACTGAGCCACCAGGCCCTCCTCTCCTCACCCTCCTCCCCCCCCCGAACTCCTCTCCTGTCCTCTCCTCAACTCTCTCCTCCTCTCCTCACCCTCCTCCCCCCCCGAACCCCTCTCCTGTCCTCTCCTCAACTCTCTCCTCCTCTCCTCAACTCTCTCCTCAACTCTCTCCTCCTCTCCTCACCCTCCTCCCCCCCCCCGAACTCCTCTCCTCTCCTCAACTCTCCTCCTCTCCTCAATTCTCTCCTCAACTCTCTCCTCAACTCTCCTCTCCTCAACTCTCTCCTCCTCTCCTCAACTCTCTCCTCAACTCTCCTCTCCTCAACTCTCTCCTCCTCTCCTCAACTCTCTCCTCAACTCTCTCCTCTCCTCAACTCTCTCCTCCTCTCCTCAACTCTCTCCTCAACTCTCTCCTCTCCTCAACTCTCTCCTCCTCTCCTCAACTCTCTCCTCAACTCTCTCCTCCTCTCCTGAGCCCTCCTCCCCCCCCCGAACTCCTCTCCTGTCCTCTCCTCAACTCTCTCCTCCTCTCCTCAACTCTCTCCTCCTCTCCTCAACTCTCTCCTCCTCTCCTCCACTCTCTCCTCCCTCCTCTCAACTCTCTCCTCTCCTCACCCCCCCCCCGAACTCCTCTCCTGTCCTCTCCTCACCCTCCCCCCCCGCCCCCGAACTCCTCTCCTGTCCTCTCCTCACCCTCCCCCCCCCCCCCGAACTCCTCTCCTGTCCTCTCCTCACCCTCCCCCCCGCCCCCGAACTCCTCTCCTGTCCTCTCCTCAACTCTCTCCTCCTCTCCTCACCCTCCTCCCCCCCCGAACCCCTCTCCTCTCCTGTCCTCTCCTCCCCCTCCTCCCCCCCGAACTCCTCTCCTGTCCTCTCCTCAACTCTCTCCTCCTCTCCTCAACTCTCTCCTCAACTCTCTCCTCCTCTCCTCACCCTCCTCCCCCCCCCGAACTCCTCTCCTCTCCTCAACTCTCCTCCTCCTCAATTCTCTCCTCAATCTCTCCTCCTCTCCCTCTCCTCAACTCTCCTCTCCTCAACTCTCTCCTCCTCTCCTCAACTCTCTCCTCAACTCTCCTCTCCTCAACTCTCTCCTCCTCTCCTCAACTCTCTCCTCAACTCTCTCCTCTCCTCAACTCTCTCCTCCTCTCCTCAACTCTCTCCTCAACTCTCTCCTCTCCTCAACTCTCTCCTCCTCTCCTCAACTCTCTCCTCAACTCTCTCCTCCTCTCCTGAGCCCTCCTCCCCCCCCCCGAACTCCTCTCCTGTCCTCTCCTCAACTCTCTCCTCCTCTCCTCAACTCTCTCCTCCTCTCCTCAACTCTCTCCTCCTCTCCTCCACTCTCTCCTCCTCTCCTCAACTCTCTCCTCTCCTCACCCCCCCCCCGAACTCCTCTCCTGTCCTCTCCTCACCCTCCCCCCCCGCCCCCGAACTCCTCTCCTGTCCTCTCCTCACCCTCCCCCCCCCCCCCCCGAACTCCTCTCCTGTCCTCTCCTCACCCTCCCCCCCCGCCCCCGAACTCCTCTCCTGTCCTCTCCTCAACTCTCTCCTCCTCTCCTCACCCTCCTCCCCCCCGAACCCCTCTCCTCTCCTGTCCTCTCCTCACCCTCCTCCCCCCGAACTCCTCTCCTGTCCTCTCCTCAACTCTCTCCTCCTCTCCTCAACTCTCTCCTCAACTCTCTCCTCCTCTCCTCACCCTCCTCCCCCCCCCCGAACCCCTCTCCTGTCCTCTCCTCAACTCTCTCCTCCTCTCCTCAACTCTCTCCTCCTCTCCTCAACTCTCTCCTCAACTCTCTCCTGTCCTCTCCTCACCCTCCTCCCCCCCCCCGAACTCCTCTCCTGTCCTCTCCTCAACTCTCTCCTCCTCTCCTCAACTCTCTCCTCCTCTCCTCAACTCTCTCCTCAACTCTCTCCTCCTCTCCTCACCCTCCTCCCCCTCCCGAACTCCTCTCCTCTCCTCAACTCTCCTCCTCTCCTCAATTCTCTCCTCAACTCTCTCCTCTCCTCAACTCTCCTCTCCTCAACTCTCTCCTCCTCTCAACTCTCTCCTCAACTCTCTCCTCCTCTCCTCAACTCTCTCCTCTCCTCTTCTCCTGTCCACACCTCTCCCCTCCTCTCCTAAACCCCCCCCCCGAACTCATCTCCTCCCCTCCTCTTCTCACCTCTCCTGCTCATTCTCTCTCTCCTCCTCTGTTCTAGAGACTGAGGACATTCGTCCAGGTTTGAGTCAGTCTCTTAACGCTGCTCAGCTAGACTGAGGACATTCATCCAGGTTTGAGTCAGTCTCTTAACGCTGCTCAGCTAGACTGAGGACATTCGTCCAGGTTTGAGTCCGTCTCTCAACGCTGCTCAACTAGACTGAACACATTCCTACAGATTCCGTCACTAAATCAGTGGAAACCATTTGAGAGATTGAGAGAGAAAAAAAAGCATTGCAGAACCAATCCAGCGTCTTTAGGGCGGTCCTTCCTAACAGGGCGGTGAATGTTCTGTTTTGATTCTCCGGTCCAGTTTGATTGGAGGACATCTTTATTGAGGCGGGTCCTTCACCCTAGTGGAGACGAAGGCAGTGGTTCTGATCGGTAGCGTGGGTTCTAGCGACGGAAAGATCTGGAACGTCCGGCATCCCCAGACTAGCGTGTGTAGAGGGTAACCGCTCTGTCTTTCTCCACGTTCCCCCGCCGGTTCTAGGAGAGAGTGGAGCAGGAACACAGAACCCAGGTCGCGAGCGCGACGCCGGAACCCACAGTAACAGGTACGTACCGTACGGATGTAAACGGAGGCGGTTTGGTGAGCGGTCACTGCGCCAGGAGAGCTGAGGCTGCAGGTAGGCCTGTGTCAGTTAGATGACGGACTGGAGAGGCGCTCAGATGAACACGTGGGTTGAGCCTCGCCGCCATCTAGTGGTGGAACGCTGCAACGCCTCTTAACATCCGTGCCGTTTGTGATGAGTGATAACTGGATGTTTGAGTGGTTAGAACTAGCGAGTGTGTAGGAGACCACGCAGCAGCAGAGAGTAGGGAAACGTGCGTGTGTGTGTGTGTGCGTGTGTGTGTGTGTGGTGAATCTGTGTGTGTACGCATGCTCACACATGCATCCCTGTGTGTGTGTGTGTGTGTGTGTGTTGTTCTCCTGGTGTGGTTGTGCAGAGCTCCGGGAGGAACGGAGGATGATCCGGATGGACTTAGAGCGTCTCAGCCTCCCCCCCCCTCCCCCCTCCCCCTCCCTCTCCCCCTGGGACCAAGCACCACCCAGCTGCCCCAGGTCAGACCCACACTCCTCTCCTCTCCTCTGTTCTCCTCTCCTCTGTTCTCCTCCTCTCCTCTCCTCTGTTCTCCTCCTCTCCTCTCCTCTGTCCTCCTCCTCTCCTCTGTTTGAGAGAGGTCAGGGAAGAATTTTTACAGCTCACTTTTCTGGCCCCCGGGTGAAACTGTTTTTTTGCTTCCCTTCTGTAAAATGTAGGGGTGGGACCTATGTCCTTAATGCCCTCTGTAAAGTGCAGAAATGCGCTATTTTGATCTTCAAAATGTCTTCTTCTTCTCCTCAAAATGTCTTCTTCTTCTTCTCCTCAGAGCGGCAGGGAGGAGTGGTCGGTCTGCAGGCGACAGGAGGACACCATCACCTTTGACCTCCACTGTAGCGACCCCTGGACCCCGCCCTCCCCTCCGCGCCAGGCCCAGCCCCCCTCTGGCTCCTCCCAGGGCGGGGGGGACTCCTCCTCCTCCTCCTCGCCGCCCCTCGTCTCCGGACACGCCCCCGGAGCGGATCCCTGACCTCGCCGCCGAGTCGACCCGGAAGCCCCGCCCTCTCCGGGCCTCTCGCCCGCCTCTCTCCCCCCGAAACGGAGGGGCTACCCCCCCCTCGCCCGGCGCCGGCCGCCCCCTCAGCTCGCCGGCCCCGGGAGAACCGGGCTCTCTCGCGCCGGCTCGGCGCCCCAGGACGACGGAGGCTCCGCCTTCGCCTGCTGGGAAGCCCTGCCCCCCCCGGCGGACGCCCGAACACCACGCCGCCCAGCCGTTCCCTCTCCGATCCCCCGACCACGTCAGAACCGCTAGCCTGGCCGGGGAGGCGGCGTGCCCCCTCCTCCTCCTCCTCCCCCCCTCATCCTCATCCTCCTCCGTCCCGGCCGCCTTCCTCCCCGCCCCCCCCGCGGCGCAGAGGCCCGCCAGCAGGGGGCGGAGCGTCGCCAGGCGCCTATGCGTCCCCCAGGGGGACGGCCTGGTCAGAGGACGCCATGTTGCCACCGAGCTCCACATGACGTGACGGTGACGGAGTGGACAGGGGGCGTCCCGGGGACACGTCCTCTCCTGAAGCTCGGGGACTGGCTCCTGACCACAGAGGCGTCCTCAGATGAAACACTGTGAGTAGCCTATGCACTGGACTGGGTTTGATAGTACAGTAGGTGTCGGCTAACTCAAATGTGAACGTACTATCTGCGCTGTACTCACTCACGTTGTTTAACTAGTGTGTCCACTCTTGTACAACAACCAGACGTTTAAGGCACGTCAAACGAACCTGAAATTAAATACACATAAATATGAATCAATCGCAGACTGTGACACAAGACGGGCCCACACACTAAGTTGATCTTTAAAATAGATTTTATTTACCATTTTTGTAATTGAACAGTTTACGATATACAGCTGACATGACTAAGACAATCCAAAGGGTTTTGGCCCTAGAGGTTGAAGAGAGGAGGTTAGATAGAGAGACGGGTGGATATGACGATCAAAAGAACCAGAAGGTGTTTTTATTTGATTTGTGCTTTTACTTTCGTCCGTGATAGAATGTGCCCCGGCCCGACAACGCCAGACAACGAGACGACAGCAACTTCTACCAGTTTACACTTATTTATGAATGGAAGCTTGTATTATTAATTTCCTTTTGCTTATAAACACAAATGACCTATTTAAAGTGCTGAAAATAACACGAGAAAACATGACATTTTCCAGTAAGAAATTCAAGAGATCTCTTCAGTGATCGTAGAGTCACCGAAAAGGAATCACAGTTTTAGTACAGTACTGTAGGGGGCGCTAGCGCTTTCCAGAGCAGGTCACGTGTAGCACACATCCTACATCCACAGACTTACTACAGCAATTTCAAGGAAGTGGCAGTAAATATGAGTCTCTACACAATGTAAATATGTCATATTGATCCAGTGTGTCTTATGGCGACACATTTAAGACTACCTGTACAGACGCTTGAGGGAACGGGGCTTTCCAAATGGCAGAATGTCACACTGGGAATTGGCACATTGGTAACAGAGACATAGCAGGATGGAACTCGGTGTGACTTGTGAGTCGTTACAAGAAAGAAAATGAAACCGCTCTTTCCTTCATTTGGTTAAACCACCTCGTAAGACTCCGGCTGGCTAGTTCTCTGAAACACTTCATGAATACGGTATCATGTAAACATGCAGCCAGAAATGTTAGTGTCTTGATGTACTTTTTTTTTGACACATATGCACACATATATGAAAATTATGCCCCAGCCCCCTAATTTACTAGGCCAATCAGTGTGTTCGCTGTGTAAAGTATTACAACACAGCATACTGTAAAGTGTAAAGTATTACAACACAGCATACTGTAAAGTGTAAAGTATTACAACACAGTAAAGTGTAAAGTATTACAACACAGTAAAGTATTACAACACAGCATACTGTAAAGTGATCGACTTCCAGAGACTGCAGCACGATATCAAAACACTACTATTGGCTCTGGACTGTGTGAAAGAGTTTAACACTGTTGTACACCAACGTTCCCCGATAGTCATGTAACTGCAGTCGGCTTAATCAAACACATACTGTAAAAAGCATTCTTTTGTAGTTCAAGTTTCAACCCAAAGCTTTAGTTTGGCTCTACTTTTGATATCAGCTGGCCTTTCTAAGAACTTCAAAGACAAATGTAATGTCACTGAACATGAATAAAAGATGATTAAAATCAGACAATACGGTTTTTTTTTAGTACAAAAATCTCTTAAAAGGTAGATTGTGTATGTTAGATTTACGACATGATAGTTACTGTCTGATTAGAATTACGTGACATCAATACTGCTACTGTCCTTCACTAAGTATAGACTCAGTAGGATACCCACTACACACAAAATACACAGTAGTACACTCAAACACTGGCTACTTATACTACAGGGGATAATAATCCCTAACAAAAAATAACAAAAAAAACATACACACATCGGTCCGATTATTAATGTTTTTTACATTACTGTACAAGTAACTGGCTGAGAAGAGTTGTGGGGATAATATCATGGGGGCCATCCTTACCCATACTCACTACTGTCACCAAGACAACCAGTCAAATAGGTCAACAGGAAGAGGAAGTGAACGTCCAAACTGCCCCACTGTAGAGCAACGTCCTGTTTACAAAGTCATCATGAAGCCTTCATAGACCCCATAATAAGACTAGACCCTGGGGTCACACAGGTCATGCCACTCTGAGCACAGCACCGGTTATTAAACACGACCTTGACCTTGATATGACCTTGATATGACCTTGATAATGATTTTTTTTCACAAAGCATCTATGCAGGTGTTATTAATGAAGAAGGCTTCTTTATGACTTTGCAGCATGTCGTCCACACAGGGGAAGTCTGAACAGCGTTGGCATGGCCACAACTACGCATCATTTTACACTGTGCTCAAGGTCATAAAACTAGTTCCAACCACGTATTCCCTGCAAGTATCAGCTTCTCATCATGAAAATGGTCTGTATGGAAACTCCCAAGACACACTGGTTACAAACATGATTAAAAACCCTGTGCTAGAATCTTTCCAGTAACACTAGTCTGTGTAAAATGTGTGCCGTTGTGCTTTTTTATCACAAACATCGTCCTCAGCATGCAGACTGGTCTCTGAGGTCTCTACAGTAAAGCTGGGGTGTGTTGGGCTGTCTAACCTACCGTACCGTTGTGCTTTAGTCCTTTTATCCCTAATCACCAAACACTTGGACCGCTAGCTAGGCTACTCCTGAGTGTCAGAAACCCCCTCCTATTGGACCACAACGTTTGCTTGTTTGTTTGTTTGTTTAGGTTTGTTTACTGTCTGAAGGGTACCTGTCACGACATCTTGAACACTAGAGCGATAGTGGAACCTTGGCGGACGCAGTCGAGGGTTGATATACAGTGACCATACTGTCCAAAGTGAAATCATAACATCAGGAGTTTTGCCCCTCTGCGTTTTTAGACCACCCCTCTCCACCAGTCAAGGTACGGGGGCATCATCAAACCCCCAAAGTTGGACTGGAACAGATAGGAGGCACGCGTCCAAACTGTGTGGAAAGAGGGAACTTCTTGACGATTGACAATCCCAGGAGCCTATCAGAACGCTGCGCCCTACTCTGAAGCCCCGCCCACTCCAACTCCTGTCATAACTATAGCCCCTCCCACTACAACCCCGCAAAAAAATATAACAATTACCAACAAAAATCAAGTCATGGATGAGGAATGGTAAACATTACGGTTATTTTCTGTAGCTTCTTTACAAAATAAACATGTTTTCCATATAATGATTTACTATGTTACTTTACAATAATGAGAGGTAAAAGAAGACATTTCTATTGCGAGCAAAACTCTACAACTACATATAAACTACAGAATTCAGTAAAGATGACTTTTTTTTTTTTTGCTTTCTTTTTTTCTCTTCTTCTGGAGACTAAAAGCTCCATCTCCAGGCCAACCAATGGCCCCTCCCCTTCCTGTTCCCACATCCAATCACACGAGTACTTGGCTCAGAGCTTCAAAATGCCTGTAGATACATTTAGTTTCCACCGCAAAGAGACAAGCAGGTCTCTCAATTCGAAAAACAAAAAAAAGTGAAGAACGGAGACGCGCTCCCCAGCTACATGTCTCCCAGGGGTTAAAGTTCATGCACGTTGAACATGTTTTTGGTAACATGCCTGATTAGGAGAATCCTACTGTTGAGCCAGAGAGAGACACTAGGGAGAGAGGCATCGTCACCATAAAGCCACGGTCCAATGCTAGCTGCTTCTACCGACGAGCTGTGACTCGCTTCCACAAACACGCATTTCACCCACGAATGCCTGGAAGACGTCAGAGAGATGGCACTTTATGTACAGAGTTGCATTCACCCATGTGTTTATGTGCTTGTTTGTTTGTTGTGCGCGTGATAATAACAAAAATGTGCTATAATATGTGTTTTTTAGTGTGTTATGTTGAGCAAAGCCCACCTGCGATCGAAGAGGAGTTTGCTCGGGCGGACGTAGCTATGAGCGGTTCGGGACCCTGAGTTTGGGGGATGGGAGGTCTTGTCCTCGCGTCAGGGCAGCTGGCTGGACAGCTGGAGACACAACCTGTTAGAGGACTAACGTTGACCGGCTTGCGTTCATGTGGGTATATCTTGGCACAGCTGATACTGCAGCCTTATGAGTTGGGCTATAATTAATATCCCATTATACATATATACATAACATGGAATATTATTGTTGTTATTATTATTATTATTATTATTATTATTATTGTTGTCACTGGATCAGAGTGTTTGGTCTCCAGCTAGCCTGCCATCGCCGTCTCTAGAGAGTTGAGGATTCTGAGTGGACGTCGCTAGTGTTGAGAGGGAACCTGTCTTCCCTCTGTTGTGCTTCTACTGTATAAACCGTACGAACACAGACGGATCTAAACTCCTGCATGTGAAGAGAACAAAACTACAATGTTTACAGAAAAAAAAAAAACATCATTATTAAATTATGTGGAGAGAAAAAAAATCTTTTGGATGATAAAAGACAACACACCTTTTTTTTTTCTCTAGCAGAGGTTAGAACAGAAGCCCTTACAATATGTAAAGGTCTCCAGCAAACAGGTTCTTCCCCACAGTGCATGAGGGAGGGGGAGGGAGGGGCGGGGGGAGGGGGGGTCAGAGAGGGGCGTGGCCAACCCCGTTGGGGGGGCGGGGCTCTATGCGGTGGGGGTGGGGTTGCTGTGTGTGGAGCCGTTGCTGCCCTGGATGGTCAGGCCGATCTCATCCTTCCTCTCTTTCTCCTTCTCCTCCTTCTTATCCTCCTCCTTCAGCTCCTCCTTCAGTGGGCGGACCTCCACGGCGTCGGGGCCGGCGGGGGCGTACCGACCTATCCGGTGCTCCTGGAGGGCGGGGCCCCAGCTGGGGTCGGGCTTGCATGAGTTCTTCAACCGCTGGAGAGGGGTGACAGAAGGGGGAGAGGGCAGAGAGAAGGAAGGGAGAGAGGATAGGAGAGAGGATAGGAGAGAAGGAAGGGAGAGAGGATAAGAGAGAGGGATAGGAGAGAGAGGGATAGGAGAGAAGGAAGGGAGAGAGGATAGGAGAGAAGGGAGAGAGGATAGGAGAGAGGGGGATAGGAAAGAAGGAAGGGAGAGAGGATAGGAGAGAAGGAAGAGAAGTAAGGGAGAGAGGGATAGGAGAGAGGATAGGAGAGAGGATAGGAGAGAGAGGGATAGGAGAGAATGAAGGGAGAGAGGATAGGAGAGAAGGAAGGGAGAGAGGATAGGAGAGAATGAGGCTGGTTTTTAGAAGCAGAAGTTTCTTCGTTCTTTACAGTGGGTAACGAGCTCTAGGGCGCTGTAGAGACGAGAGACGCGTTCCAAACGCGTTTTAGCGCTACAGCGCCATGAGCTCTTTTTGGGATTTGTGAACTTTCCGGTCTAAGGCGCAGGCTGTAGAAGGCTGTTCTGACGACGAAGACGGACGTGTTTTTGGCAAGACTGCAGAGACAGCGAACGCTACGCACCGTTAGCTAGCTAGCTTAACTTAGCTAGTTCATCTGCAGTCTGGGAAAAACACGAGACGATATGCTAACTGACCCGTCGGTAGTCCAACCGGTCAACCATCTTTCGAGCAGCTGTGAGCTGAACAAGGCGCTCTTCAGCTACGTACAGCTCACCGGTGGACACGAAGCCTGAGACCAGGATTTCACCGTTCTCAACAGTCAGGTGGGCGTTGTTTACCTCCATGAAGGTGGCCCCCTCCGAGCGGGAGATCTTGTAGAGGGCGTAGATGGGTATGCATATGACCGACGACATCGCCATGAAGAAGCCGATGGCCACGGACCAGCGCGGGTAGACGTAGTTGTTATAGGTGATGGGCTTGTACTGGATCACCGTGAAGATCAGGATGAACTGCAGACAGAGAGAGAGAGAGAGAGAGAGGGAGAGAAAGAGAGAGATAGACAGAGAAACAGACAAAGAGAGAGTCAGTCATGTAGTAGTAAATCTCACCAATCTACACACTGTTAAAAAACAGTCCAATGGCGCTTACACCAGCCAATCCAAAATGGGCGTTCTTCCAATTTTTCGTACAACAGACCATATTTTCACCCTCAGCACCCTAATTAACAACCAATCAAACAGAGCAAATTATTCTCCTGCTTTGTTGATTTCAAATAAACTCTTGATTCAATTTGGCACAAGTCTGCTGCACGAACAGCGGAAAGTGGTGTTGAGGTAAAACCTACGACATAATCAAGTACGCTAACAACAAGTGTGCTGTTAAACCAAATGCAGCTTGAGACCGACCCTCTTCAACGTTGATGGTGACGAATTGGCAAAGCAGTTGGAACAGTCTACAGCACCTGGCATCCCCCTAGTAGACACAGAAGTCAAATGCCTGCTGTTTGCAGATGAGCTCGCGCTGCTGTCTTCAACCAAAGAAGGGCTGCAACAGGACCTTGATCTCCACAGATTCTCCCAGACCTGGGCCTTGACACTGAATCTGACCAAGAATGAAGTCTCCGACGCAACTTCAGGTGAGGCAACGCCTGGCTAATCGGCAGAGGCTAATCAGTCACACCCCGTAATGACGCAACCTACCAGCTGACTGTCAGCTGTCATAGCATTGGTCCAGCATGCTAGAGTGCATGTACTTAAGCTGTCAAAACATGTTATTGTTCGCTCTTGTCATTACTGCTGTTCGCTTGCTATCTGCATGCTCGCCCCACCTCCTCCCCTGCTCCACCTGTGTTCTGTCGATGTCGTCTCTGTTGTCATCGTTGCTCTCTGTTCCGGGGGTATTGCTGCATTCTTCTGGTATTCCACTATGCGTCGGCTAGTGGAAGCCGGGGAACTTCACTTGCTTAGTCTCTGTGGCGCTCCGTGGTGATCGTGGGCCGAAACATCTCCGAAGGGCCATCCAGCGGTCCCTCCGGTCACCATGGAGGCATAGACTTTAGGCTGTACTCCTTCGGAACTCCACGAAGCGTCGGCCCGTGGAGGCCAGGGACTATAATGTACAGCAGACCCCCTGTGGCTCTCTTTGACGGTCTTAGTGGGCTGAGTTACCTCCGAGCTACTTCCCGATTGCGGCCCACTCTGATCGTCATAGAGGCAGGGGGATAAATCGATGCCATTCCCTCTTCCGGCACTCTTCCGGCAAGCTGGCCCAGAGGGGGGGAACATCTAGATTTCACCTCCCCCTACTATCGCGCTTTCCACATGCTGTGTAAGGCAGGGGGCCCCCCGAACAGAGCACACCGCCAAAATTTCATATGCTGTATTTGCTGCATGCAAAATAAATGGGTCAATTTTGACTAAAGTGATCTCGACTGAACTAAGATTATGATATTCCAAAAAAAGACCCAGCCTCCTGCACATCCAGCACAAATTCTTTCTAGGTATGATCTAGAACATACACAAAACTCTACGATTAGAGAGGACCAGAACATAGGACAGGAAAGCAGGTCAAACTCTAAGAGTGTGTCAAACTGACACACACACACACACACACACACACACACACGGAGCCATTACACTTACAGATATGATGACCGGGGAGATGAACCTCCAGCAGACCTTGAAGAAGAGTGGAGGAGGGAATCCCAGCATCATCTCCACGTCTCTGAAGTAGTTCTTGTGACCTGCACAACGGACAGAAACAACTTAGCTTCCAGCGCTGGAGAACGAGCTCCCATGACAACAGTAAGGCTGTGTGTCCACCGGCGAGCTGTACAGGTATGTAGCTGAACAGCGCCAAGCTTACAGCTGTGTAGAGCGCATTAGAGCTGGAGTTAAGAGCTGGCTAGGCTACCGATGTTTTACAGCTGCGTTAGCAGCAAATGTCGTGTTTCGGCAGACTGCAGATTACACTGTAAGTAGCCAAGTTACTGTAAGATAGCTAGCTAATGTTAGCTAGTGCCATTGTTCCCTGTCTCTGCGGTTTTGCCAAAAAACGTCAGTTTTCGTCATCAGAACAGCCTTTTAAAGTCTGTGCTCTAGCCTAAAAAGTTAAAAAAATTTCAACTGAAAAAAAGCCTAGAGCTCATGGCGCTATAGCGCTAAAAAGCGCTTGGAACACAGCTCTCGTCTCTATAGCGCCCTAGAGATCATTACCCATTGTAAACAACGAGAAAACAGCGCCAGCTCTAAAATACAGCTTGCCGGTGGACAGGCATCCTAAATTTAAATCAATCCCTAAGGTGTCTGCACACTGCCCACGCCAACTAACACCAACATTGGACTGGCGTGCCAATATTTGTTGGTGACTGTTGGCGTCGGTTGGATGGGTTTTGCACCTGAATTTTAAACTTCCAAAATTCTAACAGCAACTGCCAACTTTAGAATGTTGGGTGTTGGGAGTCGGTTGGCGTTGATCGGGGCGCAGACACCTCTAGACAAAGCTTTGAAACCGAATTGCTCCTTGTGTGACTTTGCTGGACAGTACATCTTTCTGACCAGCGAGGCGAGGCGGCCGTGTGGACAGACGAGGCGGGCTGGCGGCGGTACTCACCATAGACGTACATGACGCAGATGCACATGATACAGGAGATGACGACCAGAGAGAAGCTAGCAGCGTAGTTATCCATCAGCAGGAGCCAGTAGATCCCTGCCTACACACACACACACACACACATAAACACATGCACACACACACACGCACACACACACACATGCACACACACGCACACACGCACACACTCACACATGCACACACACTCACACACAAACACACACACACACAAACACAGGAAACCAACATCAGTACACTTGTTTATGTGTGTGTGTGTGGAAACCAACATCAGTACACTTGTTTATGTGTGTGTGTGTGTGTGTGTGTGTGTGTGTGTGTGTGTGTGTGTGTGTGTGTGTGTGTGTGTGTGTGTGAGAGAGAGAGAGAGAGAGAGGATTACCCGTGTAGTGAGGGGCACCCCCAGGAGGAAGCCCACTATGGCCACCCCTCCTGTCACCACCGTCTTGTTCCTGATGATCCAGTCACTCCCGATCTCGTCCACAATGGCCGTCACCAGCGTCTCCAGCAGACAGAACTGCACACACATACACACACACACACACACACACACACACACACGGGTCAAAATTAATCTCATGCATATAAAAAATTAATCTCATGCATATAAAACTCTTCAAACCCCTATAACTCCAGTGTAACTCTCCAGGATATTGAAGTATTGGAGTTGATGGATATCCCCACGTTCCAAGTTTAGGATTTAGGATTTTAACTTCCCTGGAGCCGAGTGTAATCCGTACACGTTTCGACCTGCCCCGGACGGGATTCGAACCCGGGTCTCTCGCGGGACAAACGCCGTTCAATCATACTGGGTAACCGAGAACTCGCTAACCTACTGTACCCGAAGCACTCACGAGGAGGCGGTCTACACAAAGGGAACCGACGACGCGGGTCGACGCGGCGCCACCTAGCGGCCAGAAGCGGTCCCTCACCTGCGTCCCCAGGCCCAGGAGGATGAGCATGAAGAAGAAGAGCAGCGACCAGAGCGGCGAGATGGGCAGCAGCGTCAGCGCCTCCGGGTACGCCACGAACGCCAGACCCGGGCCGTGGTCGGCCACCTGCGAGACGTCCACGTTCAGGTGGTGCGCCATGAAGCCCAGGATGGAGAAAATGACGAAGCCGGCGTACACGCTGGTCGCGCAGTTGGTTATGCTGATGATGATGCTGTCCCTGTTGCCGCGGCGATGGTGATGGGGGCGGGGGGGTGGAGGGGGAGGGGGGTTAGGGAGGGTTAGTGTGCACACACTCAACAGGTGAACACCTTGTGTGTATATCACTACTCACAGATAAAAACTACTCGACCATCGTAACTTTTTCAGCCACAAGGTGGTGCTATGGAGCAGTGAGAGACCATCTCATGGTGGACTTCATGAACTGCAGAGGAAGGCTTCCAGTTCGGACTTCTGCTCACGCACAGTCGCACACACACACACACACACGCACACATGCACACACAGTCGACTCTGCCGATCTTGTCGCTCCCTGACAGCGTGGCGTGATCACTTCTGACTGTGCGTGATCCAGGCAACGGAAACTATCCGTGATTCAAACCAACCTAGCATGAAGTACTGCACACACACACACACACACACACACACACACACACAGAGCTGGGAGAAACGGTCTCTCATCTCCTACGTCTCCTACATAATAGACCTGACATTATTGTATTAACGCACCAAAGTGCCTTCTGGGTAATAATGGTTAACCCCCATATCCAGTAAAACAACCAGATTCCAACGCATGCTGTGGATCTACACAGGAGGGAAGGAGGCCAGGGGGGGGAGACGGGTTTGAGAGGAACAGGAGGAGTAGGGGGAGGAGGAGGTGGAGGAGCAGGAAGAGGAGGAGGAGGAGGGGGAGTAGGGGGAGGAGGAGGAGGAGGAGGGGGAGTAGGGGGAGGAGAAGGAAGAGGAGAAGGAGGAGGAGGAGGGGGAGTAGGGGGAGGAGAAGGAGCAGGAGGAGGAGGAGGAGGGGGAGTAGGGGGAGGAGGAGGAGGAGGGGGATGAGAAGGAGGAGGAGCAGGGGGAGTAGGGGGAGGAGAAGGAAGAGGAGGAGGAGAAGGAGGAGGAGGAGGGGGAGTAGGGGGAGGATAAGGAGCAGGAGGAGGAGAAGGAGGAGGAGTAGGGGGAGGAGGAGGAAGAGGAGCAGGAGGAGGAGCAGGAGGAGGAAGAGGAGGAGGAGGAGGAGGAGGGGTGGAGGTGAAGAGGGTCACTAACCGGAAGCAGTTGTTGTGGAACTTGTTGTAGGAGGCCATGGTGATGAGGCCTCCCCAGGCACAGCCCAGTGAGTAGAAGATCTGAGAGGCTGCGTCGCCCCACACCTGGACACGCACACACACACACACACACACACACACACACACACACACACACACACAGACACACACACACACACACACACACACACACAGACAGACGAGGCGTTCGGTCAACATCACTCTGTCTCAGCTCACACTACAGGACTTTTGGGCCAATTTATCCCCGATTCACCCCTCCCGACAATGAGGAGAAATCTGGTCTGGAACGTTGGTCGGTACCGTTGTTCGGCCCAGATGATCTTGTAATGTGAGGGGTTTACAGATCCAATCTTAAACCTCCCAATCAGCTCGCAGACCCATCGGGGCTGATAATATCAAACACGTTTGATATTTAGATGATTACATCACTACTTTACAAGCGAGGCAGGGGTTCGTTGCTCCCTCGGGCACCATAACATCCTGTTAGTGAGTGATGAGACGTTATTTTCAAATCTTGTTGCGTGCGCTTGTTTGAGATTCCAGAGAAGAACATCTGTTAAGATTATCTGTTAAGACTCCCCTTATGTGCGTGACGCGACCCCATTTTGAAATGGGTTTGGTTTGGTCAAGTCCTCGTTTGGTTTGGTCAAGTCCTCGTTGGTCTGGTCAAGTCCTCGTTGGTTTGGTCAAGTCCTCGTTTGGTTTGGTCAAGTCCTCGTTGGTTTGGTCAAGTCCTCGTTGGTTTGGTCAAGTCCTCGTTGGTTTGGTCAAGTCCTCGTTTGGTTTGGTCAAGTCCTCGTTGGTTTGGTCAAGTCCTCGTTGGTTTGGTCAAGTCCTCGTTGGTTTGGTCAAGTCCTCGTTGGTTTGGTCAAGTCCTCGTTGGTCTGGTCAAGTCCTCGTTGGTCTGGTCAAGTCCTCGTTGGTCTGGTCAAGTCCTCGTTAGTTTGGTCAAGTCCTTGTTGGTTTGGTCAAGTCCTCGTTGGTCTGGTCAAGTCCTCGTTAGTTTGGTCAAGTCCTTGTTGGTTTGGTCAAGTCCTCGTTGGTTTGGTCAAGTCCTCGTTAGTTTGGTCAAGTCCTTGTTGGTTTGGTCAAGTCCTCGTTGGTTTGGTCAAGTCCTCGTTAGTTTGGTCAAGTCCTTGTTGGTTTGGTCAAGTCCTCGTTGGTTTGGTCAAGTCCTCGTTGGTCTGGTCAAGTCCTCGTTGGTTTGGTCAAGTCCTCGTTGGTTTGGTCAAGTCCTGGTTGGTTTGGTCAAGTCCTCGTTGGTTTGGTCGAGTCCTCGTGGGCGGGGGCTCACCTTGGCGTCCAGGATCATCTTCCACTGGGGGGTCAGGTAGTACTTGATGCCGTTGACGGCCCCGTCCAGAGTGATGCCGCGGATGAAGAGGATGGTCAGCACCAGGTAGGGGAAGGTGGCCGTGAAGTACACCACCTGACCAGGAGAGCACACACACACACGTGCACGCACGCACACACACACACACACACACACACGGCCAGGGGCTCAGATATGTTACACACTGGACCGTTAAACCACATAGGTGTGTGTGTGTGGAGGTGTGTGTGTGTGTGTGTGTGTGTGGAGGGGTATCTGTGTGTGTGTTATTGTATTATATTATATTGCACTGTACTTTAGATTGCGATTCTTGCACTTTGCCTTCAGCACTAGATTATGCTCTTAATCACTTGTTTTAGAAAGGAGATGCACTTGTGAGTTCTGGCAAGTAGTAGTACATTGGCTTTTCCTACGTTAAATGCAATTATTATTAGTCGCTTTGGATAAAAGCGTCTGCTAAATGACTGTAATGTAATGTAATGTAATTGTGTGTGTGTGTGTGTGTGTGTGTGTGTGTGCGTGTGTGTGTGTGTGGTCCGTCTTACCTTGCCTGAGGACTTGACCCCCCGGATGAGGCAGAGGAAGACGACCACCCAGGAAATGGCCAGGCAGCCCAGGATGGGCAGACGCACTTCCCCAAAGTTCCCGATGTCATCTGAGATGTTCAGCACGTAGTGTCTGGAGGAGGGGGAGGAGCCAGCAGAGAGATCAGAGAGAGAGAGAGAAGAGGGAGAGAGAGAGAGAGAGAGAAGAGAGATATCAGAGAGAGAGAAGAGAGATATCAGGGAGAGAGATGAAAAGAGAGAGAGAGAGAAGAGAGATATCAGAGAGAGAGAGAGAAGAGAGATATCAGAGAGAGAGAAAGAGAGAGACAGCATACGTAGATATATCAGAGAGAGCAGAGAGATATCAGAGAAAGAAAGAGACAGCAGAGAGATATCAGAGAGAGACAGCAGAGATATCAGAAAGAGAGAGAGACAGCATAGATATATCAGAGAGAGAGAGAGAGAGACAGCATAGATATATCAGAGAGAGAGAGAGAGAGACAGCATAGAGATATCAGAGAGAGAGAGAGACAGCAGAGATATCAGAGAGAGAGAGAGAGAGAGAGAGAGAGACAGCAGAGATATCAGAAAGAGAGAGAGCAGAGATACAGCGGAGAGAAAGAGAGAGACAGAGAAACTTCCCCTCTCTTCTCCTCACTACCGTTCACACTTCAAAGCATCGGTCCGAGTGTTTATCAACAACCTCAAACCCACAACAGCAGCGTTCTAAATGCTACAGGTTTCTACAATGCAGAACACACACACACACATACACACACACACGACGCTGAATACACTAACATACATCCCATCACTATACACACACACACGCACACACATACCCACACAACCCTGACTATATTACACACATCCCGTCAATAAACACACACAACCCTGATTACACAACACACATCCAGTTAATAAACAAACACACACACTCACCCCCCCCCCCCCCCCCCAACACACACACACACAAGGCCACTATACTCTTTGCACAAGATAGCATATCACTTACACAAGCCAACCATTCACTACAAGCCACAGGAACATGTTAGGTTCATATGTTCTCATTAGGGGTCCTGGGGTAGTAGAACCCTACTGGATCCGTTGGTATTATTATTATTATTATTATTATTATCCACTATTATTCTTTTCCTGGAAATGGTCAAATAACTCAAAAAGAGTTGACCAATAATGTTGCAACTACAGGCCATGAGTTACTATTCCAGAAATAATGACCATGATTGGTCCCTAGGGGGCGCTATTGGAACCGTTTCAAAACACACATTTCAAAATGCTGGCATTTCCACCCTATTTGATGAAAATGTATGAATCCAGGTCTACTTGTGTCTTTCCTCGTGGGGAACACATTTGCCTTAAGAACCCATGACGTCTGCCATGATGGATTTTTCTGCAGGTGGAAAATTTGTCAAAACATATAAAACTTACATTTGAATTAACCCCTATGGGTTCTATGTAGGAACTCTATTGTAATTGATGCTATTCTTATTATTTGAGGTCCTACACAGAACCACCAGGTCCACAAGGTCAGTCTACTGCCTGTCTGTCTGTCCCCCTGTCTGTCTACCCCCCTGTCTGTCTGTCTACCCCCCTGTCTGTCTGTCTCCCTGTCTGTCTGTCTGTCTGTCCCCCTGTCTGTCTGCCCCCCTGTCTGTCTGTCTGTCTGCCCCCCTGTCTGTCTGTCTGTCTGCCCCCCTGTCTGTCTGTCCCCCTGTCTGTCTGTCTGCCCCCCTGTCTGTCTGTCTGTCCCCCTGTCTGTCTGTCTGTCTGTCCCCCTGTCTGTCTGTCTGTCCCCCTGTCTGTCTGTCTGTCTGTCCCCCTGTCTGTCTGTCTGTCTGTCTGTCTGTCCCCCTGTCTGTCTGCCCCCCTGTCTGTCTGTCTGTCCCCCTGTCTGTCTGCCCCCCTGTCTGTCTGTCTGTCTGTCCCCCTGTCTGTCTGTCTGTCCCCCTGTCTGTCAGTCTGTCCCCCTGTCTGTCAGTCTGCCCTCCAGTTTATGGTCATGGGGGCGTAGGACCTGGACATAGGACCTGGTCATGTAGGCATGGGGGCGTAGGACATGGATATAGGATCTGGACATACTGTAGGACATAGGACCTGGACATCGGACCTGGTCATAGGACCTGGACATAGGACCTGGACATAGGACCTGGACATTGGACCTGGACATAGGACCTGGACTTGTGGGCCTAGGACAGTAGGACCCCTTCATGACCTCTTGTGGTTCTATTTCTCATTGGGATTAAAAGACCATCCATCATATCTCTCTGCCATTGTCTCACCTGCTGGTATGAGATTTCTGAGTGTGCTTTTAAAGTGGAGGACTGGCTGATTAACAGTTATCCAGGATCAACCAGACAAACATGGCGTCTGACCAGCGGCCTGTAAGCCCCTCAGGTATTCACACTCACATGGGGCCCTGGTTCAACTCTCCCCTTCCTCCGCCGTTCACTGATCTGATAGAACCAGGACTGGGAACAGCCGTGTAGAAGATCACACGCTTTCACCTATCCAGGCTTTAACGCTAACTCTGATCATTCCACATCATTCTACCTCATTTCACCTCTTTCTCTTCTCTGTCTTTCCTCTTCCTCTCTCCTCCTCCTCTCTCCCCTCCTCCTCCTCCTCTCTCTCTCTCTCTCTCCCTCATCTCTCTCCTCCTCTTTCCTCCTCATCTCTCTCTCTTTCCTCCTCTCTCTCTCCTCCTCCTCTCTCTCTCCTCCTCTCTCCTCTCTCCTCCTCCTCCCCCGCCCCCCTCCCACCCCTCTTACTTCCAGTACTCCTCACTGGGGCTGGTCCTCTTGGTTCTGTTCACCGCCTCCACCAGGCTGGAGGT
>NC_140257.1:15846245-15848745 GCF_949987555.1 Borostomias antarcticus
GTTTATGTATGTGTATCTGTGCGTGAATGTGTGCATTTATGTGTGTGTCTGTGTGTGTGTGTGTGTGTGTGTGTAGACCACCGCCAGCTGATAAAGTCAACTCGGTCTTATTATGTCTGCGTCTTGAGCTACACCAGCCCCTGTCCTCTTCCAGCCGCTGTGTCGTGTGTGTCAGAGCTAACGCACACGGGATGCCCTTCTACGGCCATGAGCGCTCGCTCAACGCACACAAAAACAACATGTTTGAAGAGCACGCGTGAATGGAAGCAGAAAACGCCGCCAGGAATAGCTTTGGATCGGGCCCCAACATGAGGGAGGGGGGGCAGGCTCGACCTCTACACAGCCAGGCTACCGAACCTTCACCTCCACGCCGTTGAACGCTACTTAACGTCACGGCCTACGTCATGGACGCAGACGTGGTCATCCATGATGGGATGGGATGAGTAGATGAGGATGATACTGATAGACTGGGAATCTTTAAATGTATATCTGAGTACCTAGGACTGGAATGAGGAAGTGATTAGCACTGATAAGATAGGGTAGATACTTGTTCCACGTGGCAAATTAACTTTCTCTTCTATTCCTTGCGTTTGAAAGGACAGCAATCTGACTTGTATTTTATATAACCAGAAAATCTGTCTGTGGCCTAAACATTGGTTGTAAAGAAAGTATGAAGACCTAGCCTGGCGTCGCCGTCCTGCTCACGTGACCTCACATCCTGTTTCTCTCCGCAGATCAATCTGGCCACGCCCCCGTTCAGACGGAGTTCCGCCCGGCAGTTATTTGCAGGGCCAATCACAACTGTTTATCTAATATGGGGCGGGGTTTGATACAGCGACTTTACTCATTTGATACCACGACACGACAACTAATACCGGGCTCACATTACAGGATATTTAAAATCCTAACCAATTTCGAAATCGGGTTACATCACGCACATAAGGAGAATCTTAACAGATATTCTTCTTGCGCATCTCAAACAAGCACACACAGCGAGATTTGAAAATAACGGCTCATCACACACTACAGGATCTCATCGTGCCCGAGGGAGCAACGAACCACTGGTCTCGCCGTCTCACTTGTAAAGTCGGGACGTAATAATCGTAAATATCAAACATGTTTGATATTATCGGGGCGGCCCCGATGGGTCTGCCAGCCAATCGGGAGGTATAAGATTGGATCTGTAAACCCCTCACATTACAAGATCATCTGGGCCGATCATCGGCCCCGACCAACGTTCCAGACCAGATTTCTCCTCCGATTGTCGGGAGGGGTGAATCGGGGATTAATCGGCCCAAAAATCCTGTAGTCTGATCCCGGCATAACCCACATTCCGTTGCTCTGGTTGGTTCTAGCTAGTTAGTTATAGATAGTTCTATAGGAGCGCCATGCAGGCTGTGTTACTGGTCATGTTCTGTTGGTTCTGTAGGTGTGAGCAGATATCCTACCTCCTCCGTTCCTGTAGCAGAGGTAGGGGAACCTCCATACGTTCCCCAAGCCCACGGCGTAGCCCACGCTGGTCAGGACAAACTCGATCTGGTTCCCCCAGTTCCCCCTCCTGGAGTTCTCATCCTTCTTCAGGGGTTCTCCCGGGACTGCTCCGTTCTAGAAGAACACAAGAGGCGGGACGTGAGGACGGGTTTCCTTCCATCTGAATATTGCGTGTCACAGTAGTCAGGTGATTGAAAGCCAGCTATGCCTGCTACTTCAGACGTTCACATGATAAATGGTAAATGGACTGCACTTATATAGCGCTTTTATCCAAAGCGCTTTACAACGGCCTCTCATTCACCCATTCACACACACATTCACACACCAATGGAGGCAGCTGCCATGCAAGGTGCTAACCTGCTCATTGGGAGCAATTTGGGGTTAGGTGTCTTGCTCAAGGACACTTCGACATGTGGACAGGAGGAGGCGGGATTCGAACCGCCGATCCTACAATCATTGGATGACCCGCTCTACCACTGAGCCACAGCCGCCCTTGGAGCAAGAGGCTTTGGCTCATCCCAAAAGCAAGGGTCTAAACCAGCAAGGCAGTGGACAGACCGCAGCTTCAAACCAGCATCATATGCACACACATACAGGATAAATAACAACTGATATTCTTATTGTGTGATGTTATATTCTTATTGTGTGATGTTATATTCTTATAGTGTGATGTTATATTCTTATTGTGCGATGTTGTCTGTATATTGTGATGTTGTCCGTACACTGTGATGTTGTATGTTGTCCGGCGCACTCAAGTTGAGGCCATTTTAATGTTAATTCCGTCGTACCTTGGCACAATGACAATAAAGACATTCTATTCTATTCTAAAGACAACGGCGAACGTGTCAGGATGTCAGATCCAGCGCCTCGGCTGACTGAGGGTGAATATCCCAACACGGAGACGGGCTTGCGCCTGGAGTGTCCCCCTGAGCTGGCGATACAGGTGAATGGGAGCGTCCCCCTGAGCTGGCGATGCAGGTGAATGGGAGCGTCCCCCTGAGCTGGCGAT
>NC_140257.1:15856245-15871245 GCF_949987555.1 Borostomias antarcticus
AACAGACTGTTAGAGGTGGTTTACTAGAGTGTGAACAGACTGTTGGAGGTGGTTTACTAGAGTGTGAACAGACTGTTGGAGGTGGTTTACTAGAGTGTGAACAGACTGTTGGAGGTGGTTTACTAGAGTGTGAACAGACTGTTGGAGGTGGTTTACTAGAGAGTGAACAGACTGTTGGAGGTGGTTTACTAGAGTGTGAACAGACAGACTGTTGGAGGTGGTTTACTAGAGTGTGAACAGACTGTTGGAGGTGGTTTACTAGAGTGTGAACAGACAGACTGTTGGAGGTGGTTTACTAGAGTGTGAACAGACAGACTGTTGGAGGTGGTTTACTAGAGTGTGAACAGACTGTTGGAGGTGGTTTACTAGAGTGTGAACAGACTGTTGGAGGTGGTTTACTAGAGTGTGAACAGACTGTTGGAGGTGGTTTACTAGAGTGTGAACAGACTGTTGGAGGTGGTTTACTAGAGAGTGAACAGACTGTTGGAGGTGGTTTACTAGAGTGTGAACAGCCTGTTGGAGGTGGTTTACTAGAGTGTGAACAGACTGTTGGAGGTGGTTTACTAGAGTGTGAACAGACTGTTGGAGGTGGTTTACTAGAGTGTGAACAGACTGTTGGAGGTGGTTTACTAGAGTGTGAACAGACTGTTGGAGGTGGTTTACTAGAGAGTGAACAGACAGACTGTTGGAGGTGGTTTACTAGAGTGTGAACAGACTGTTGGAGGTGGTTTACTAGAGTGTGAACAGACTGTTGGAGGTGGTTTACTAGAGTGTGAACAGACTGTTAGAGGTGGTTTACTAGAGTGTGAACAGACTGTTGGAGGTTTACTAGAGTGTGAACAGACTGTTGGAGGTGGTTTACTAGAGAGTGAACAGACTGTTGGAGGTGGTTTACTAGAGAGTGAACAGACTGTTGGAGGTGGTTTACTAGAGTGTGAACAGACAGACTGTTGGAGGTGGTTTACTAGAGTGTGAACAGACTGTTGGAGGTGGTTTACTAGAGTGTGAACAGACAGACTGTTGGAGGTGGTTTACTAGAGTGTGAACAGACTGTTGGAGGTTTACTAGAGTGTGAACAGACTGTTGGAGGTTTACTAGAGTGTGAACAGACTGTTGGAGGTGGTTTACTGGAGTGTGGACAGACTGTTGGAGGTGGTTTACTAGAGTGTGAACAGACTGTTGGAGGTGGTTTACTAGAGTGTGAACAGACTGTTGGAGGTGGTTTACTAGAGTGTGGACAGACTGTTGGAGGTGGTTTACTAGAGTGTGGACAGACTGTTAGAGGTACTGTAATCACTGGCGCCCCTCACTTTGGCCGTCAAGCCCCAGAACCCACCGTAAGTCCTGCTTTCTATATGCTGTATAGCTACTGTAACGTTAGTAACGTTTCCAGTGAAGGGGGACTCTCGCTCCCATCTGTGCCTCTCAGTAAAACATTTAATCGTTTACTTAAGGCAGCATTCATAATTCCTTAATGACAATAAGCTTGTCATTGTGTTGTCAACTCACATTGTTACAACACTGTTATTGAAAGATTGCATGACTAATGACAACTTTATAGAGGTATGAGGGCCACTTCAAAATTGTATTATTGCATTTTTTTTTTATTGAAACAAAAAAGTGAAGTAGGCCATTTATGTTTTTAATGTAATTCGGGTTTGTTCTTATTGGACATGGAAAACCTTTATTGTATTTAATCATGAATACACTTCAGCCATTTGGGTGGTAAAACATTAGTTGACCATTCACCATAGTTCTGTGTGTGTGTGTATTTTACACATGTATTTTGTGTGTATTTTACACATGTATTTTGGGTTCGATATGTCATGTCCCAAGTTTCTTGTCAAGTAGTAACCCAAATATAAAAGCTGAACTATCACTTTAAAGTCAAGTTATTTATTTGTGGCTACAAATCCTCTTATTTCACTGAATGCCCTTTGACCTGACATGTGGCCTTTGTGCCCTGGCATTTGCCCTGACTGAGTGACACCAAAGGCGGAGTGGCCTTGCCCCTAAAATGACGAAATTCCAGGCCGGGTCAGAACATGTGGTGCAGAGCTCAGACTGCATACTGTACACACACTGCTGACCTCACCAGTCCAGGGTTCTAAACCCACAAACCTTTGAAACATAACCAGGGCTGCGTTCAAATTCAGGGCGAACATTCGTCACAAACATGTTTTCTCCAAACGGTCACATTTGAACGGCTTTTAATGAACGTTCCAAATAGTTCGCATAAACGCAACAATCCCCATCTGGGAACACATCTCCAGTAAGCCTGGGTCCATTGTGATCCTCGTTCTGTTACTGGCGAACTACCTCTCCAGACTGTTAGCTTCTGTTGGCAAACGTTTGCGGCGAACACAAAGCTAACGGAAAATAGTTAGCTAACGTTCGCAAACGTTCGCTATGTTCGCTGAATTTGAACGCACCCCTGGTCTGCCTCTTTCTATCCTGCAGGTCATTTCAGAGGAACACCTCTGGGACCAAAACGGGCTTCAGTACTGCAGTCTTCTAAACACTAGAAGCACACGGCTTTTCTCAGACCAGTAGTCCTAAAGCCCACGCGCCTGTCCTTCTCACTAACGGCCCGTGAGTCTCCATCTCTCCAATGATCGTAGGGTTGGCGCTTCGAATCCCGCCTCCTCCTGTCCACGTGCATGGCATATGCTGCCATCGGTGTGCAGGCCCGTAGCCAGCCTTGTGGAAGGGGGGGGGGGGGGTTCGTTGTTTTCCAAAAGCGGATCTTATCTCATTTTCCCAAAAGATCTCGCCACCCGACACGTTGTTGACAGGGGGGGGGGTCGAGGTTGGGGACCTTTGGTCTTAAATTCGGGACCTTTGGTCATGAGGGGGGGTTCGTTCGATCCACCCGACCCCCCCCCCCCCCCCCCCCCCCCCGGCTATGGGCCTGGTGTGTGAATGTGTGGGTGAATGGGTGTGTGAATGGGTGAATGAGAGTCCATTGTACAGCGCTTTAGATAAAAGCACTATATAAGTGCAGTCCATTTATCATTTATCATTTACCATCTCAATAGCGCACACACCCCCACAAGCCATAGCCTGTCTTAGGCTACTTGATTTCATGTTGAAAAATAAAAACATCACAATGTAATACACTTCCAGAACTTTTGTGTAAATAAAATAATCCCGAGTGTGAAAAATATAACGACCATCACTACCCTGTTTGAGGACATTCCTAACAATTTATAACCAAGAAATAAGTCATTATTTTGTGTTGTCCTTCTGTGGGCGGTTCTGTGGTCAGTGTTTACCAGAGCTAAGAGGGACATTATGCAAATGCTTGGATTAGGCAGGAGGAGAGGAGCCAGGCTATTCACACTAGAACTGGCTACCAACGCTCAAAGAGATTCACACTAGAACTGGCTACCAACGCTCAAAGAGATTCACACTAGAACTGGCTACCAACGCTCAAAGAGATTCACACTAGAACTGGCTACCAACGCTCAAAGAGATTCATACTAGACTACACCTTGCTACCAACGCTCAAAGACATTCATACTAGACTACACCTTGCTACCAACGCTCAAAGACATTCATACTAGACTACACCTTGCTACCAACGCTCAAAGACATTCATACTAGACTACACCTTCTACCAACGCCAAAAGAGATTCACACTAGAACTGGCTACCAACACTCAAAGAGATTCATACTAGACTGCACCTGGCTACCAACGCTCAAAGACATTCACACTAAACTACACCTGGCTACCATCGCTCAAAGAGATTCATACTAGACTACACCTGGCTACCAACGTACCCAAAAAAATGTTGCTTTTCACACTTCTAGGTGGTGCTTGATCTTAAAAAACCCCAAAAGAAACGTACTCATGACAGTGTAAACGAGTGTAGTACAGATATTTAGGAAACGTTGGGGCAGAGGGTAAATGTTGAACTGACACACACAGTAACTCTAAATTTAGTTCCACAATGCCCATTGACATCATTAACATCCAAACCGCCATTGTTGATTTAATTGTTTGGTAATTATAATGTATCTTTAAAGTCGCACTGAAATAAAAAAAGCATTCTGTCCCATTTTGGTTCACATAATTAGTCTCATTGTTCACCTATTCGACGATGTATGCCCAAAAAATTACAAAATTCTACTTTTGTTGTAATCTTATATCATAGTATATAATTCCTTACTTCCTGGAAAACGGTAGGTCACGTGCAGTGACGACAACAGGTACCTTAGATTTTAGGCCAATAATCTCACGACATCCACCTGTCAATCAACGCTATCCTTCTATTGAATCTCTCTAAAGTTCTTAAAACCCGTCCACTTGTCAATGTTCCAATCAAATTCCTCTAAACGCATGTCCCACCCTCATAGCTTGTTTGCATCGGAAATACGTCAAACTACGGAAGTTAGATGATCTCAAACGTCCGTTTCAGTGCGACTTTAAGACTCAAATCCCAAACACGCAGTCTACTGAAACTAAATTTGAACACTCAATTTAAGTTAAAATTTCAAACTTATGCCTGTTATCTACAAATCAGACTTTGGGCACACATGACTGGCATGTTTTGCCTAATGGCACATGTAATATCCCTTTACCGTCTCTTTGTTGGTCCTGGGTACAAAACAGGCCCTGAGTTCTGCTCAACTGTTATTAAAGAAGTCGCCGGAACCTCCACAAGTCCCCAGTCTCAAGCCTGCTCTATAGAGGCGCCGTGAGGTGAAAGTAATTCTACTGAAGACAGAGAGACCATGGCTTCTCACCCTGCGCACACACACACACACACACACACACACACACACACACGCGCACACACACACACACGCACACACACACACGCACGTGCACTCTCAATCCTCAGGACCTGGTTGGACCAGACCTGAATACTCTCTTTTCATAGCTGATTGATGGTGAGTTGCCAGTAGAAGAGAGAGAAG
Organism: Borostomias antarcticus; assembly: GCF_949987555.1. NCBI lineage: Eukaryota > Metazoa > Chordata > Actinopteri > Stomiiformes > Stomiidae > Borostomias > Borostomias antarcticus. Next base: position 15,861,169 of record NC_140257.1, read on the forward strand.
GAGAGAGGAGGACAAGGCTGCAAGGGAGGGGGGGGGGGGGTGGGGGGCTGAGGCCAGTCACTCTACACTGGCCCCCCAGCAAGGGGTCATCTTTGGGTTACATCACAGTAAGTCAACAGCCAGCAAGTCGGTTAATTCAATTACATAATCCCCCCCCCCATTCTAATTATGTAAAAACTAGCCAAAACATGACTAAACTGATGTGCAAACTGTCAACTACAGCTGTGCTCATTAATAAAAAACCTTGCACTCAGCATCCAAACATTGGCTACACCGTGTTTTTTTCGTATTCGTCGGTCTTATCTACCTCAGCAAACAACCCTCGACAGATAAACCCAAAAATAACTTGTGTTTCCTCCTGTGAAATACAACTTAAACCGCCCAACCATGGACCTTACCTGTGACTTGTCCATGGCCGCTTTGTCTCACAAAGCCCCCTAACACACACACACCGACAGAGATCTAGAGCCAGTCTGAGGGCTCTGGTGCTTCTGGAGGAGGAGAGGCAGAGCTCCACGTTGCCCCTGCCCCTAGGGTGGGGGGTGGGGTTCAGGCTGGGCCAGGGGGGGGGGGCTGGGGTGTTGGAGGAGTGGTCTCACAACTAGTAAACTACTCATGTAGAAGGACGGACGTGGCTGCCTTGGCTACACACGATGACCCCTTTGACTATTCTGAGTTGCAATAAAACTTTCCCAGCTTTCGAACCAGGATCTAGGTCAACTGACTCCTGGACTCTTTAGCCACAGAACGGACAGACTGCACACTGAGGTGTAAGATGAAGATAGTAGCCCCTGAATATCTAATCAATGATTGGGAAAAATTGATAACCCTAACCCCATTGAAAAATTGATCATCGGAGATGAGAAATGTGACGGTGCATTTCAGCCACACCAAACTCAACACAGCCAGAGCATGCTTGCCCCCCTCCCCCCCCCCAGAGCATGCTTGACCCCCCCCCCAGAGCATATTTGACCCCCCCACGGTGTCGGTGAGACGACTGAGAGTGACCAGTAGACAGAGACAGAGACAGGCCGAGCCTAGCCTGAGAGACGGTCCTAGCCTAGCCTGACAATGACCAGTAAACGGCATAGAACGGGCCTAGTCTAGTCTGAGAGAGAGTCCTAGCCTAGCCTGAGAGAGGGTCCTAGCCTAGCCTGAGAGAGGGTCCTAGCCTAGCCTGAGAGACGGTCCTAGCCTAGCCCGAGAGACGGTCCTAGCCTAGCCTGAGAGACGGTCCTAGCCTAGCCTGAGAGACGGTCCTAGCCTAGCCCGAGAGACGGTCCTAGCCTAGCCTGAGAGACAGTCCTAGCCTAGCCCGAGAGTGAGCAGTAGACGGGTCTAGAACGGTCCTGACTGTCAGCGTTGATTAGTGTGGACAGCCAGGTCTATCTGGAGCCATGCGCTCCGCTAAACCACATCATTCAATTAGCGCTTCACGGGGCATGAGGACGCCAAGTGAGCGGGAAACGCGCCCGCGGAGGTCTGGGCCAGCGCAAGCTGTTCACCTGCCCCATGTTCCCCCCAGTCACACACACACACACACACATACTGACACGCACAGACACACACACACACACACACACACATACTGACACGCACACACACACACACACACACATACTGACACGCACACAGACACACACGCACACACACACAAACTTGGCTGATTTGTGATTAAAAAAAGAAAAAGCGAGCGCACAAAGATGCACACGTACACACACACACACACACACACACACACACACACACACACACAAACAAAAACCACAGCGCAGACCTACAAAATTAACTTATCTCTCAAACACCAATTGTGGAACTCAGAGCCTTTCTTTGCCTGCCTGCTTGCCTGCATGGTGTCCTGAGCTCTCTCTCTGTGTACAGTCTGTGTGTATGGTACAGTACCTCAGGACCTGACCCGGGGTGGCAGAGGGGGTAACTTCACGTAACTGCCCTCAATGTTCATCCATGATCACACTACATGAGCGAGCACCGCTCTCTTTTCTCATGACTGCATTTACTGTAACATGTACTGTAAGCCCCCCAAACACACACACACACACGCACACACACACACACACACACACACACACACATACACACACACATCCCATGGTCCGCTGTTCTGTGCATGTTATGAAGACAGATGTGGGTGTTCCAGTACTTTGTTTTGAAATAGAGAACAGGTTTTCTAGGGTTAGTTAATTTAAGAGATGGGCATCTGATGAGAGAGAGAGAGAGAGAGAGAGGGAGAGAGAGAGAGAGAGAGGGAGAGACAGAGAGAGGGGGAGAGAGAGAGGGAGAGAGAGAGAGGGAGAGAGAGACAGAGAGAGAGGGAGAGAGAGACAGAGAGAGGGAGAGAGAGAGAAAGAGAGAGGGAGAGAGAGAGAGAGAGGGAGGGAGGGAGTTGGAGCACAGTATAAGCTTACCCATTTATGACCACCCTAAAACCAGAGCAGATCCCAGGTCATGTGACGCCGTCAGTCTGACGACGAAGATGGACCGTCGTCATCGTCAGCCGGGTTCTTTCACAATACCCAATCATCTGAGAGAACCTGATCATCTTACAGAACCCAATCATCTGAGAGAACCTGATCATCTTACAGAACCCAATCCTTTGAGAGAACCCGATCATCTTACAGAACCCAATCATCTTACAGAACCCAATGCTCTGAGAGAACCCAATCATCTTACAGAACCCAATCCTCTGAGAGAACCCGATCATCTTACAGAACTCGATCCTCTGAGAGAAACCGATCCTCTGAGAGAACCCAATCATCTTACAGAACCCGATCATTTTACAGAACCCAATCCTCTGAGAGAACCCGATCATCTTACAGAACCCAATCCTCTGAGAGAACCCATTCCTCTGAGAGAACCCAATCCTCTGAGAGAACCCGATCCTCTGAGAGAACCCAATCCTCTGAGAGAACCCAATCCTCTGAGAGAACCCAATCATCTGAGAGAACCTAATCCTCTGAGAGGGCTAGATCTGCATGCGAGCCCAGTTGGGACTCCCAGTCAGTCTCCCGGGTCAGAACTGTGTGGTTCTGCTGAGCCAGCGGTTCCGTCTCTGTGGTATGGACCCAGTCTCTCCGCAGGGGCTCCGTGGAGCCGTGGTCCTCCTGACCCCCCTGACCCCCCGGGCCCCTGGGGCCATGACCCCGACCCCGTCCTGCCAGGCCGAGGGACCAGGGCTAGAATACTTCTGCTTTTCTCATGTGTTTTTATTTTTATATCCTAAGTTGTTTTCAATTTCAGTTCAGTTTTTAAAGCAGGTTTGCTAGTTTAGTTAAGTTTTTATTTTTTGAAAATGCTTAGTTCTAGTGTAGTTATAAAATTTCAGTACTAGTTTTAGTTTGTTTGTTTTCTGCGCTAGCCTCGTGAGACCATCCTGATCTCGTGAGCTCACGGTGTTTCACTCCGTGTGAAACAAGCCACCTGGCGCACGTCAGGTTACTTCTGCGCAGGGACACTAAAAAGAATGGAGGATAGATTTCATATCCACCCAAAATACTAGACTTATGTATGAAATGAAAAAGACTAAAACTAAGCACATTTTCTCTAGAATTTTAGTTTATTTTAAGTTTTGTTTTTATTTCAGTTAACTAAAATGTTTTTTCCCACCTGGTTTTTGTTTTATAGCTAGATTTTTGAGAACTATAATAACCTTGCAAGAGGTTACAATCAACCTCCCCCCCCCCCCCCCCCACACACAAACAATCACAGGGCCATCCTCCTCCCCAACTCTCCACAGTGGCTGTAAATATGATCCATCTTCCACCAGAGTGCAGCTGTCTGGAGCCACGGCATTTTTAGCAGTACCCCCCACCCAGCCTCCCCCCCCCCCCCGTTCATCTTCAGCTGACCCACCAGAAACCTCTGGTCCCATCTCTCTCCCCCTCAGGAACTCAGGAACCACGCCTCGCCCGAAACCCAACTCTCCAGTCATGCATGTGGCACGTCGATGTTTATGGGCGTGCGTTCCGTGTTTTCGGTGTTAAGGGGGGGGGGGGGCGGAATGAATGGTTCCTGGCAGCCCCGAATAGAATAACACCAGGGCTAGACAGGAGCCTGCTTTGCTCTGTCTAGCGATGACCAGAAAATATACAACAAGATCACTGACCAGGGAGGCAGGCCTGATGAGTGGGTCAGCTCTACGTCATCTATGGTCTGGCTGCCATTATAGGCCGGACAACTGATCTGACCAATGGGAAATCAGATGGCTGAGTTCTAGAACACAGTGTGGAGGTTCTACACGGAGTTGGGAGCACGCATGGATACAGTAGCTCAGCCAATCAGTCAGCCAGTCAGTCAGTCAGTCAGTCAGTCAGCCAATCAGTCAGCCAGTCAGTCAGTCAGTCAGCCAATCAGTCAGCCAGTCAGCCAGTCAGTCAGTCAGTCAGTCAGTCAGTCAGTCAGTCAAGTCAACACCCCAACCCAACCCAGCCAGCCAGGGCCATGGTGCATCATGGGATGGCGTGGCTGGCAGCTGTGAGCCCAGGAGCGTCCCAGCGAGGTCAGAGGTGCGGAGCCTCCGGCCCCAAGCGGGGAGCCAGCGACCCACAGCCCTGCTCACGTGTGACTCTGTTCACTCGTTCTTTCCCTCTCTCGTCCTCCACATCCCTCCATCATTCTCCCACTAGGCCCTTCTGCTCCATAAAACTGCCATCGCTACAACACCTGCCCCCAGACAGAGGGAGGGAGATCCACTGAGGAGAGAGGAGAGGAGGAGAGAAGAGAAGAGGAGAGGAGAGAAGAGAAGAGAAGAGAAGAGAAGAGAAGAGAAGAGAAGAGAAGAGGAGAGGAGAGGAGAGGAGAGGAGAGGAGAGGAGAGGAGAGGAGAAGAGAAGAGTAGGGGAGAGGACAGGAGAAGAGTAGGGGAGAGGAGAAGAGAAGAGAAGAGAAGAGTGGAGTGGAGTTCAGATGAATTTGTGATATTACACTTCAAAATTGTTGGCTGTAAGGTATGTGGAAGCAGACACTTCAAACAGCTTTTTTTTGTCAGGAAATGATATTACAAGTGTATGAACAAAATAAATGCATTCAGTTCACCTCTCTTCAGCTCATCCACACTATGATAATCACTTTGAAACACCATGTTTAAATAGGAAATGTTCTTTTTCACAAGCTCTAAGTGACCTTTAGAACCACAACGCCCCACAGGCCTGAGCAGTCAAATATGCGGTTGTCCAGTAATACTGTAGAGAGTTAACTGACCACAGATCCCGTCTTAGAAAGCACTTTAATCTGTCTGAGCTTGATGGCGAAAGAATTCCTGTTCCTCAACCCATGACCCTCGTTAACATCCTGGCACCGAATGGTGTAATCCAGCAAGCTGGTTAAATGACCAAGCTCCTCATCTGGGTCAATCGCTCAATCTGAGGAACAATGTTCCTGCATAGAATATTCTATTGTCACCGACGTTAAAGTTGACCAGACGAAATCACATTTTTAATTAAAATTACATGTTATATATAATACAATACATACACTACATATGTGTCGTATATAAGTGTAATACACTACATATGTGTCGTATATAAGTATATTACACTACATATATGTGTATGGAGAGAGGAGAGAGAGAGAGGAGAGAGAGAGAGGAGAGAGGAGAGAGGAAACAGGAGAGAGGAGAGAGGAGAAAGGAGAAAGAGTGTGGAAGGATGTCTTAACATCTAATTATCCTTCCTCGTTATGAAAGGCTGCCAGAGTCAGTCAGAAGGGGCTCCGCCCTGCAATTAGCGCGTCCTCGTCAGTGTCTTATTAGTCCGATGTCTAGCGGAGCGTGGCCTAGCGGAGCGTGACCTCAGACTAGCGTGTCCCCAGAGCAGGGGTCCGACTCCTGAAGACCTCTAACAGGGGACACGACCACGGTCCCCACTGAGGTCCAGCTCTGATCACCTGCCCCGATCAGAGGACCTCCTAATGTGTAACACAGCGTAGCACAACGTAACACAACGTAACACACACACACACACACACACACACACACACACACACACACACACACACAGTATAAGACTAGGGTAAACACAGATCAGTGTACAAGATATAATGGCAGTGAGCAGGGAGACAGGGAGGTGCAGTGAGACAGGGAGGTACAGGGAGACAGGGAGGTGCAGTGAGACAGGGAGGTACAGGGAGACAGGGAGGTGCAGTGAGCAGGGAGACAGGGAGGTGCAGGGAGACAGGGAGGTGCAGTGAGCAGGGAGACAGGGAGGTGCAGTGAGCAGGGAGACAGACAGGTACAGTGAGCAGGGAGACAGGGAGGTGCAGTGAGACAGGGAGGTACAGTGAGCAGGGAGACAGAGAGACAGGGAGACAGGGAGGTGCAGTGAGCAGAGAGACAGAGAGACAGGGAGACAGGGAGGTGCAGGGAGACAGGGAGGTGCAGTGAGCAGAGAGACAGAGAGACAGGGAGACAGGGAGGTGCAGTGAGACAGGCAGGTACAGTGAGCAGGGAGACAGGCAGGTACAGTGAGCAGGGAGACAGGGAGGTGCAGTGAGACAGGCAGGTACAGTGAGCAGGGAGACAGGGAGGTGCAGTGAGACAGGGAGGTACAGGGAGACAGGGAGGTGCAGTGAGACAGGGAGACAGGGAGGTGCAGGGAGACAGGGAGGTGCAGTGAGACAGGCAGGTACAGTGATCAGGGAGACAGGCAGGCAGGCAGCGTATCACGACCTCTCTGCTGTCATCGCCGTCTCTCATGTCAGCTACACCTGGTGCACCGGCGACGCCCGGCGACGCCTCCCGGCAGATGAACCGGGCCTGACCACGACCGCGACCTCATCCAATCAGCTGTCGGTCCACAACCCCGCGACCTCTCCTGACTCCTGACCGCTCGCTCCAACGTCCTACTCGCCATTCAGTCCCAAACAGCCAATCACAGCGTTTTCCTGCCCTAACACACGCAGCTGATCATCTAGACCTGAAATACCATCGCTAAACAAACATTTCAACCCGACAACATCTAACGCATCCCTGGATGTGTCCATACGGGGACTAGTGAGATGTCTGTATTGCGTCACTTAAGTGGCCTACAAAAATCAAGCAGATGTTTTGCAATTTCTTTTCAATATCTGCATAACATTTCAATATCTGTGTGGTCTGTATGGCTCTATGTGCTACTAACCCTGTTCTGCCTCCCCTCTCCCTAGTGCCTCTCTCTCTCCCTCCTACCTTCTAACCAGGTCCAGTGGATGCCCCACTGTCACCAGCAGACCTCCCGGAGTCCGATAGATACCCCTGTGTCTGCTGTGGATGTCGTAGCATGTCCGTAGGATGTCCTCTCTCCTATGATGCTTTTTTAGCCTCTCTTACTCTTAAATGTAATTTAATGTAATTTATTGCTTTATAAATGTTCTTAGCCGTTAGACAAACATACTCCTGGAGCTTGCTCGATCGCCTTGTTGAGAGGGTAAAGGTGATGATGATTATAAGGGCCCACAAGCAAGCAGGGCCCACAAAAAAAAAGAGGTCCCTCTTTCTATGATGAAATTATTCTGCATGTAGATCAGTCACACTAATGCTGCATCAGAATTCAAATTAAGCCACAAATAATGCAATACAGATGAAAAAATATTTAATTTCCTGAGCAATATCCCCCTTCTTAAATGGTTTGGTCCATGCCATGGTTCATGCTGGCAAGTCTCACCTCTTTTGACATTAACGTCACTATACCGGTTGGCTGTCAAATACTAGCACTAATATCCTAACGTTCAATCATAAACATCAAGCCCAAACATAAATACACACCAGAAAAGAGTGGAGAGAGAGAGAGGCCAGGATAAAAGGCAGCAGAGCGGGAGCCCATAAGCATTTTTTTCCACAAGAAAGGTGAGAGTAGCTGTGTTAAGACGGTATTATATTATTATATATATATATATATGTTAGAAAGGTGAGAGTAGCTGTGTTAAGACGGTATTATATTATATTATTATATATATATATATATGTTAGAAAGGTGAGAGTAGCTGTGTTAAGACGGTATTATATTATATTATTATATATATATATATATGTTAGAAAGGTGAGAGTAGCTGTGTTCAGACGGTATTATATTATATTATTATATATATATATATGTTAGAAAGGTGAGAGTAGCTGTGTTCAGACGGTATTATATTATATTATTATATATATATATATGTTAGAAAGGTGAGAGTAGCTGTGTTCAGACGGTATTATATTATATTATTATATATATATATATATATATGTTAGAAAGGTGAGAGTAGCTGTGTTAAGACGGTATTATATTATATTATTATATATATATATATATATATATATATGTTAGAAAGGTGAGAGTAGCTGTGTTCAGACGGTATTATATTATATTATTATATATATATATATATGTTAGAAAGGTGAGAGTAGCTGTGTTAAGACGGTATTATATTATATTATTATATATATATATATATGTTAGAAAGGTGAGAGTAGCTGTGTTAAGACGGTATTATATTATATTATTATATATATATATGTTAGAAAGGTGAGAGTAGCTGTGTTCAGACGGTATTATATTATATTATTATATATATATATATATGTTAGAAAGGTGAGAGTAGCTGTGTTCAGACGGTATTATATTATATTATTATATATATATATATATGTTAGAAAGGTGAGAGAAGCTGTGTTAAGACGGTATTATATTATATTATTATATATATATATATGTTAGAAAGGTGAGAGTAGCTGTGTTAAGACGGTATTAAATTATATTATTATATATATATATATGTTAGAAAGGTGAGAGTAGCTGTGTTCAGACGGTATTATATTATATTATTATATATATATATATGTTAGAAAGGTGAGAGTAGCTGTGTTCAGACGGTATTATATTATATTATTATATATATATATATGTTAGAAAGGTGAGAGTAGCTGTGTTCGGTCGGTCAGTTGCCCGCGGTCTCACATTCACCATGACAACGAGAGCCGTTAGCCTAGTGTGTTAGAAAGTGCTAAGCTAGGTGGCTAACGAGGCTAGTAAGATTATGTTCTGGTAACAACTCGATCTGGTTAGATAGCTGCTAGATAACGTTAGCTACCATTAACTAATTGCCAGCTGGCACACTTGCAAACACTTCCTGTCCAAATAAATACATAAAAATCCAGTAGCAGCAGCCAGGACACATGTTTCCATTCTCATGAATGCTTATATTATAATGTGCTGTGCTAGCTAGCCGGTCCTGTTGACATGTCTTTTTAAAACCTTTATGTCCTGCTACTCACAGAATCAGCTGTGGCCCCTCTGATCTAGACACCCACTCCCAGCCCCCAGAAGATGCTTTACATGGTGAGTGAGTGACTGGTAGACACTGGTTGGCTATTAAACTTATTACTAAACTACTGTACTGCTATGAATAGAAAAATGTAGATGTAAGTTAACCCAGGTTAAGATAGCCTACATATGAAACAGTTACATTACATAAAGAAATCCATGGTTAATAAATAAATATTGTTAAGTTAATTAATAGAAATTCATATAGAGTTGATGTCTTTTTAAATCCTTTATGTCCTGCTTCTCACAGAATCAGCTGTGGCCTCGTCTGACCTAGACACCCACCCCCAGAAGATGCTTTAGACGGTGAGTGAGTGAGGTAGACAATGGTTGGCTAGTTAAACTTATTACTAAACTACTGTACTGAATAGCAACATGTAGATGTAATCCAGGTAAAGACAGCCTACATATGAATGCTCTTGAAATAAGAGAAGCGTTTATTAGCTAATCAACAGCCTCCTAGCCAGCTTCCTGTAAACTCTACAGTGCTACATAGATTTATTCCCAAGTCTTAAGAAGACACTGTTCTGGTCTTACTGTCTACAGAGCCAGGTCCTAGCCAGTCAGAAACAGAGTGAAGGGAGTGAAGAGGCTCATAGTAGTTCCAGTCATGAAACTGCTACAGACAGAGACAGTCCAAGCACAGGAAGTACACATGCAAATGTCTATGGAGAGGTTAATTGGAAAAAGAACATAGAGAAACAGACAGATTAATACAAAATGATACATAATAAAAAAATAAAAGAAAAAAAAAGGGGGTCGAAAACAGTGGTGACGAAAA
>NC_140257.1:15876245-15877719 GCF_949987555.1 Borostomias antarcticus
GTTTCAGAAATATAATATCTTATTATCTATTCATCATTTATATGTATATACACATTGATGATTATTTAATTATGAATAGTTATTGAAATGAGGCAAACAGATCCTTATTATAATGTGTTGCCAAATTGTAGGCCTAATTAGCCTATAAAGTGTTAAAAAAAATTCTAAGTGTAATTTAAAATTGAATCAGTAACATTTACTATTATCAATAGGTTTTGCCTACTTACAAGCTAGTGAGACATGTGCCTGTCGCTGGCTGTAGATTTTCTAAATTCTTGGTGGTACTGAAGAGAGGGCCACTCGCAAGTCCTGTTCAACAGAGAGGCGCGACCTGCTCTTGTTCTTCTACAGTTCTAGTAAGCTAGCTTTCACTAGCCAGCCTCAACCACTGCACTGTTCTAGTGAGGTGGCTACTGTTAGCTAGCTTGCCAGCTGGCACACTTGCAAATACTTCCTGTCCAAATAAATACATAAAAATCCAGTAGCAGCAGCCAGGACACATGTTTCCATTCTCATGAATGCTTATATTATAATGTGCTATGCTAGCTAGCCAGTTCTGTTGACATGTCTTTTTAAAACCTTTATGTCCTGCTACTCACAGAATCAGCTGTGGCCTCTGATCTAGACACCCACTCCCAGCCCCCAGAAGATGCTTTAGATGGTGAGTGAGTGACTGGAGACACTGGTTGGGTATTAAACTTATTACTAAACTACTGTACTGCTATGAATAGCAAAATGTAGATGTAAGTTAACCCAGGTTAAGAGCCTACATATGAAATAGTTACATTGCATAAAGGAATGTATGGTTAATAAATAAATAGTGTTAAGTTAATTAATAGAAATTCATATAGAGTTGGTTTCTTTGTAAAACCTTTATGTCCTGCTACTCACAGAATCAGCTGTGGCCTCGTCTGACTTAGACACCCACCCCCAGCCCCCAGAAGATGCTTTAGACGGTGAGTGAGTGAGGTAGACACTGGTTGGCTATTTAACTTATTACTGAACTACTGTACTGAATAGCAACATGTAGATGTAATCCAGGCTAAGATAGCCTACATATGAAACAGTTACATTACATAAAGAAATTCATGGTTAATAAATAAATAAATAAATAAATATTGTTAATTCATAGAAATTCATATAGAGTTGATTTAAATGCTGATTTGTTCAGTTAATTTTTGTTATTTTAGAGGGTATTCGCTTGAAATAAGAGAGGCGTTTATTAGCTAATCAACAGCCTCCTAGCCAGCTTCCTGTAAACTCTACAGTGCTACATAGATGTATTCCCAAGTCTTAAGAAGACACTGTTCTGGTCTTACTGTCTACAGAGCCAGGTCCTAGCCAGTTAGAAACAGAGTGAAGGGAGTGAAGAGGCTCAGAGTAGTTCCAGTCATGAAACTGCTACAGACAGAGACAGTCCAAGCACAGGAAGTACACAAGTAAATGTCTATGGAGAGGTTAATTGGAAAAAGAA
>NC_140257.1:15877919-15920419 GCF_949987555.1 Borostomias antarcticus
CTCTCTCCCTCTCCATCTCTCTCTCTCTCTCTCCTCCCTCTCTATCTCTCCCTCTCTATCTCTCTCCCTCTCTATCTCTATCTCTCCCTCTCTATCTCTCTCTCCCTCTCTCTCTCCTTCTCTCCCTTTCCTCTCTCTCTCTCCCTCTCTATCTCTCTCTCTCCCTCTTTCTCTCTCTCTCCCTCTCTATCTCTCTCTTCTCTCTCTCTCTTCCTCTATCTCTCTCCCTCTCTCTCTCTCTCCTTCTCTCTCTCTCTCCCTCTCTCTCTCTCTGTCTCTCTCTCTCCCTCTATCTATCTCTCTCCCCCTCTCTCTATCTCTGTTCTCTTCCTCTCTCTCTCTCTACCCTCTCCCTCTCTCCCTCTCCCCTCCCTCTCTCCCTCTCCCTCCCTCTCCCTCCCTCTCTCTCCCTCCCTCCCGCGGTGGATGATAATAACCAAAGTTGGGCTTATTCAGTCGACCTCCATCTATTCATCCGTCCGTTATCGCAATCATCTTAATGTGTCATCGTCTCCGATTAGCTCTCCGTGGTCGCACGGTGCTCCGTGCCCCCCTCTCCCCCCCCTCTCTCCCCCCGCTCCCCCCCCTCTCCCCCCCAACTAGTGAAATTGCGTTGGAGCACACGGGGACGACAGACCGTATCGGACGAGGCCGGGGCCGGGGCCGGGGCCAGGTTCGGCGTGACCGACCGGCCTTTTGTCCAGCGCTCCTACAAAAGGGGACACATTTTGGGCGGGGCCTCGGGTTCGAGGAAACCGCTTCCCGCTCCTTTGCGTCCGCCCCCCCCCCACCTCCCCCCCCTTCTCTGAGAGCGGGCGGAGGGATTTCCGAACGCTTGGGTTAACCTGAAGTTTCCGCCATCTTCTCCCCTCCCCTCCATTCTCTCTCTCCCCTCTGCAGCCCCCCTCCCTCGCCCCCCCAAGCCCTCGGCCATTTCGCTGGAAGGGACCCAGCTGTTAATTCTGTATAAATAGCGTGTAGCTCTCTCTGGCCCCCCCGGGGAGATGGGGGGGGGGGGGGGGGGGGGGGGGCTCGGCGGAGAAACTCGGGAACAAATCGGGCTGGAAAAAGCACACAACACACACGTTTACAGAAACATATGGGACCTTGGCCGGGCGGGCATGGGAGTGCATGTGACTCCGGATCCCCTCACGTGGATCAGGGGCGGAGACGAGCCGCCGACCGCCCGGACCGGGGAGAGGGGGGCCGCGTTAGACGTTAAGAACATCTTTGTTTTTTGCTTTGTTTTGAAATGTTGAAATGTTGATTTCACGGAGGAGGGGCCGCGTCAGTTGACCGTTCACCTATAGGGTGAAGGTCGTGTGGGTCAGGAGGTCATCAACAGAACCGGCCCGCTCTGGTTGCGTTCTGGACAGGGGCGGGCGGCGGGCTGGCGGGCTGGATAGGGGGGGCCGTGGGGTGGTGGAGGAGCAGAGAGGAACGGCTTTTAGCGAGAGTCACATGAACACGACTCTCAGACTTGTGCGTGCCGCCGTTACTGCTAGCTATTCATGTTTGGCTCCAAGTGAACGTGGACGATTGGATGTAGAGATTTTTTTTAAGAATGTTTTCTCACGCATTGATTGAACAGATTTCTTTGATTGTGTCACATGATGCAGTAAAAAAAAAAAGTGTACGATAGCTTCCTTAAGTCATGGCTACCACCTCTAAAGATGGCTACCACCTATAAAGAGCATAACCTCTCTAAACGCATCTCACAACCCCGTGTCCACCATCCCCAATCCCAGTACGACAAACACAGAGATTTGACATTTCCCAAACTCACCCACAGTCATTTGTTTAGACTTATAACAAAAATGTGTTTGCGCTCTGCTTTATTTCTGTGTGAAACAGGTCACACAGAGGGCAGAGGTGGGGGTTTCAGTAGCGTCGGTCTATACTAATCTGGCCATGGTGTTGTGCCTAGACCGCGTAGCAGCTAAAAGATTTGTGGACACTATGAGTTGAGCAATCTAATCCCCCCCACCCCCCCCCTCCCCTCAAGGGGTAACCGGCGTCGCCACTAGCCTGGAGGTAATCTCCCAGTGATAAATAACACCCAAGCAGGTGGGTGCTCCTCCTGGGGGGGGGGGGGGGAGATCCCTGAGAACGCCAGACCCCCCCGCGTCCCATGCCTATATCTGCCACTCAGCGCACAACAGGCGGAGCAGGTTGAGTTCAAGCGCGACAAATGACTTAAATCTGGGGTGGAAATGCCTTTGAAGGCTCCCCCCATAGGAACTGTTGATCGCGCCGACAATGAAAAGCCACGAGAAGATTTAAGAGGCCCGTTGTCCGCCACAATGCCGGACTGCTGTCCATAATTTCACGAACCCCCCAGCGGAGGAGAAGTGAGGTTTCTTTTCTACTTTGTTGCTCCTTCTTGGAAGGGGAGGATGGGAGGGTGGGTGTGTGTGTGTGTGTGTGTGTGTGTGTGTGAGAGAGGGGGGGGGGGTTGAGGTGGCCATTAAATAGAAAAGGGAAGAAGGAAGAAAAAGAGAAATTTTCAGCCTGAGTGGTTTCTCCGAATGAAATCTAAAGGCCGAAAACTCAATGGGCCCCTTATTTTTGTTGGGGGAGCGTTTTAGAGGCAGCGCAGCAGTGGACGTGTTTGGCATTGGGTGGCCCTTGTTCTGGTATTGTGCGTTCGCCACAGTGGCTAACGTTCTCTCTGGCTCCCAGAGGGCTCTCTCCAGGCACTCCACTGTACAGCCAGCCAGCCAGTCAGTCAGTCAGTCAGTCAGTCAGTCAGTCAGTCAGTCAGTCAGTCAGTCAACCAGTCAGTCAGTCAGTCAGCCAGTCAGTCAGTCAGTCAGTCAGTCAGTCAGTCAGTCAGTCAGTCAGTCAGTCAGTCAGTCAGTCAGTCAGTCAACCAGTCAGTCAGTCAGTCAGTCAGCCAGCCAGTCAGTCAGTCAGTCAGTCAGTCAGTCAGTCAGTCAGTCAGTCAGCCAGTCAGCCAGTCAGCCAATCAGCGTGGTGGCTCAAACATAAACAGGGATCATGTCTCACTTCTTCTCTCGTCTCTTGACTTTTTTCTGCCTCCACATCTGTTCCCATGGACTGAGTCTGGAGGCGGAGCCTGGAGCCGGCTTACAAAGATGTGAACACTGCAGCTAATTCAGCTGACTGACTGGCAGCTCAATATGGTCCTTACATAAGGAAGAATGGAGAGAAAGACAGAGAGAGAGAGTGAGTAAGAGAGTGAGTCAAACATGAAGAAAGAGAAAGAGAGACAGAGTGAGAGAGAGACAGGAGGGCCTGACTCACTGAAACTGTTGTCTTTTCCATCCCAACGAGACACACACACACACACACACACACACACGCGCGACACTTAGTCCCGAAAATACTGTACAAAAAGTAAACAGAAGACTCAACTCAAACTACTATCTCGCTACTTCTTCACAACAATGCCCACTTTAGGACGAGCTCTTTCACAGTTAACCCCAGTCCTGTTCCCATCCTGGGCATGAGCGCCTGCAGCGGGGGCCCCTGTCCCGGGGGCCTCTGTCCTGGGGGGGGGGGGCATCCACAGGCCCCAGGAGCCTGTATTAGTCCCCCTTTATCTTCCACTTTACAGAGAGCAGCACACGTTAGCAGGCGGACCCCTGGGCTCCATGGGAATTGGCGACACACACACACACACACACAGACAGACACACACACACACACAGACACACACACAGACACACACACAGACAGACGCGCGCTTGAGAAGGCAAGCGCAGACGCTCACACATGCAGGCACGCAAACAGACAACACACAAACACTTTATGTGTAATTAAATGCACACACACACACCCACACACACAATGACACAATAGGCACAGTTGGCTGGGGAAATGGTTTTGTACTCCGACAGGTCATGCGTAACTCCCTGCCTGCGATTCGATCTGGGTTCCAGGAGTTGCTCTACGGTAGCTTAGTATCCGTCAGCCCAGCAATGAGCCTAACCTCGTTACTGAACACAGAACACAGCAGTAGCTTAGTATCCGTCAGCCCAGCAATGAGCCTAACCTCGTTACTGAACACAGAACACAGCAGTAGCTTAGTATCCATCAGCCCAGCACTGAGCCTAACCTCGTTACTGAACACAGAACACAGCAGTAGCTTAGTATCCGTCAGCCCAGCACTGAGCCTAACCTCGTTACTGAACACAGAACACAGCAGTGGAAACGGCCGCTGTTCAGTCTGTTATGTGTCTGAATCCGCCTGGAGACCGCACGTAGAAACGGAGCGCACGGACAGGCGCTCAGCGTTCTGCCGGAGGCGCCCGAGGGCACACCGGTAGCAGGAATTAGGCAATTCCAGCCCTCCCTTGGGTGCCACAGCTGCGCAGCGAAACGTCGCCTTCGGCCAGTGCCGACAGAGCGAGGCAGCAGCGATGCGTGGTCGGGACGCGGTGCTGTTGGATGAATAGGCGCTACTATGCTTCCCAGGTCCCCCTAAGGCTGTCCCCCCCCCCCCCCCCCCCCGGGAGT
This sequence comes from Borostomias antarcticus, assembly GCF_949987555.1. Taxonomy (NCBI): domain Eukaryota; kingdom Metazoa; phylum Chordata; class Actinopteri; order Stomiiformes; family Stomiidae; genus Borostomias; species Borostomias antarcticus. The sequence continues at coordinate 15,882,402 of NC_140257.1, forward strand.
TAGTTAGCGAGCTAGCTAGCTAGCCGGGCGGACAGACAGGACAACTGAACGAGGTGACTGAAAAGAGACGCGGCTAAAACCCGGTCTTCCTCCGCGAAGAGTATCCTCATCTCAGACACAAAGAGAGGATAGGAGGAGGGAGGGAGGGAGGGAGGGAGGGGGAGATAAAAGAGAGAGGCTGAAAAAGTGCGAGGACAGCGAGCGGCCTCCCTATGACCAGGAGCCAGAACCCCATCTGGTCGCCCATTCAGAACAAACGAGTCCAGAAGCTATAAAATAACACCACAAAGACTCAAGAGATAGGCTCTCGCACACAAGTCGGGATGTTGACGAGTGTTGACTTTCTAAAGACGGAGTCCCGGCGGAACGACATGGCGCCCGACCAAGTCTAGATTCACGGCCTCGGCGGCCGACAGATGGGGGATCGGACGCAGCCGTAGGAACTCTTTCCAACACCAGGCCAAGTAGTAACTCATGAAGACCATCACTCTATATGTGTAGGTCTGTTTTTTTTTTTAGCTTTGTGCCCCTCAGTTCCAATGCGGTCTTCCACAAATGGCAAATTAACTTACTACTTACTTATTGGTCTAAATGAGTTATTCTAACTTGACAGACGACTGAAAAAAAAAGTCTAATTTCAAGGTGAGGCTATAGCATGAACAGCAGCTGGGCTAGATGTGTGTGTATGAGAGGAAGTGATGCTAGAGACAATGGTGGCAGTTGGTGATGGGACAATGTCTCTCACTCTGCCGGCCTGCCTTCTTCCTTTGTCTTCTCTCTCTCTTTCCTTCTCTCTGTCCCCATCCCCTTCTTTCTTTCTCTTTCTTTCTCTTTCTTTCTTACTCTTTCTTTCTCTTTCTTTCTTACTCTTTCTTTCTTTTTCTTTCTTACTCTTTCTTTCTCTTTCTTTCTCTTTCTTTCTTTCTCTTTCTCCGCCGACAGTTGGAATATCAGGTTGGGCTGGGTTGTATTTGAATAACATTTGTGTGTTTTAAATTTAAATCAATAACACGGCTCACGGCTCACAGCTCTGGGAATTTACACTCTATAGATCGGCTCACTGGCAAGTGTCCTGTGTCCATGGCAACGTAGAAGCTACCCTGGTTTGTTTACCTCACTTTTCTTCCCCAACGTCATCAGGTTCCCTATGAGCATTGTGTTTAAATCCCAATATATATATATATCGCCAAATAGGCACTTTTGCCTTTGACACCGAATCCCCTTGTGTAACTAACTCTAGCCTTAGCCTAGTTTCGCGAACACTTGCAAACTATTTACAACTTCTTTTTTTTTTAGTAAGCAGTTAGGCCAGTCAACCAATCAGAGCTGTGAGACATAATGATGCGGGGGAGAGCCGCTAGACATTTCAGGCGGTGCGAGCACAACAGTGTCTCAAACAGGTGGTCTCACCAAGTTTGAATTAGCCCTAAGTGGCAGTGGGTTTTTCGTATGCTGCTTAAATTCAGGTTAAGTGGACATACCCCGGACTGAGCTGAACGCGTAAACTGATATCTGGTGTTTTTGGTTCTTCTAACACATACATATGCAAGCTTGCTTTAAGTCAGGGTTTTTCCAAAAGAGATTTTTTGACGCCCCCAAAAGAGATTTTAGCCAGAGCCAAAGGAAAATCAAGAGTGCCAAAATGCAAAAAATTGAGAATAACAATAGCAATTCAAATCCTCTCCAAATGTGTTTGATGGCTTGTTTCAAGTGCAGCCCATCCCTCTTTCTTGCGTTGTCCATGGTTTGGACCACTAGTAATCAAGATCAGCAAAGAATATACTGTAGGCCTATATATACGGGTAGGCTAATCGGAATAAAACTGAGGTTTCCCCAAAAAACTCTGTGCGCATCACCCTCCAAAGACCCATTTTGAGGTCTTTCCAAACACAAAAATAGGTAGGTTGACAGGCAGGAAAAACCCTGTAAGTATAAACGTGAATATTAAGTCACTTCACACTGTCCATCACCCTGATGTCCTCCCACCGGGTCCACTGGACATGAGGACACCAGGCTCAAAGACATTCTGTCCGCGCCCTGTAGCCAGTGTGAGGGGTGCTCTTCTTGAGGACGTACTACTAGAGGATCCGGTTCCTCGTCTGTCGTCCAGGCGGAGTCATATCAACCAGGTGTTGAAGGCGCTCTTGGGACCATCTTGGGGAACCATCCAAAACACAAACTATAGCAAACTTATTCTAGTGTTGTTCACATCTGCCTCGATGATCTGTACTGTGTGTGTATAAATCATCGGGGTTGGTGTTCTCGTAACAGCGCCTGATGGTGTGCATCTCACACGCTTGTCCTAACGACCAATGAAATCACTCCTTTCCCTTCAGCCCGTCTCCGCGTCAAAATCATGCCAAAACCCCAAGCGCCGCTAAATTGTAAAAAATGCTATAGTAAATATGATTGATAGTGATAGTGATTAAAAATAAAAATAAAACTCTTATGACAATTGCAATTTTATTTTTTACATTTGAGAACATGTTTTCGTTTATTCTGACAAATGCCATTTATTAAGAAAAATCATCACAAGAAACGCATGCCTATGTTTTTTTTTGTTTTTTTTTACACATGCAATTTATTTTCCTATATGGACAATAGGCTGACATTTGGCATCAATTTGATCCCACAAGCAGTCAGTGCATCCGGTAGTAGATCAGCTTGGACATTTGTATGCATGTTGTAACAGTGCGCATGGACTTACACACGCAAGCCTTACTGCAGGGGTACCCACACTTTTTTTTGCTTGTGAGCTACTTTTAAAATGACCAGCTCAACAAGATCTACTCCACCCCACACCTCCGGAGGTGTGGGGTAACCCTAACCCTAACCCCCGCCCTTCTGTCACTTGTCACTTAACAAAAGCTAGGTTTTAATTCACGTCTCATCAAAGTTATGTCTTAACTTAAAACGAATCCCATTGCTGAAAACATATAAAAAACAAAGGCCTACAACAGAAATAACAACATACGGCTACTGTTTCAAAAGCAAAGAATACTTTATTAATCAAGCTACCAATTACTTCACACTGGAAGTGCGACGTTAACTTTGTTAACAGATAACAGTCAGCTCGTTGTAAAACAGTGTCTTTAGCCTACTTAAATGATTCAATCACACGGCACAATACACTCTGATAACTTGCCCTGAATAGAGTCAGCCAGGGTTGCATAATCCTGACTTTTTTGAGTTTCTGATTGATTCTTGTAGGCTGCTATCTGCCCTCTAGTTTACTGTGGTACAAAATAGATTGTATAAAATGAGTTGTAGCAGCTGCACATACAAGCCTAAACAATGATGAAAACAGCCCATACATGATTAAATCATTAAAATACTCAGCTAAACTGCAGTACAAAACAGTCACACTTGTAATCTACAAAGTAGATAGTAGCGATGATTTTGCGTGGCTGTATGTGCAGAATCTTATCGTGGCACCACTCACTCCTCAGGACAGGACAACACATTCTGACCTGCCAGAACGAGCAGTTTAGTGGCCGATCTTTGACTCTCGCACAATGTCCCGATTTGGCCTTAAGACGCAATAATTTCTCTACAACTATGTAAATTAGTCTGCTACAGCAAAACCGTGGAGAGATTGCACAGTGTGTCCCTGGCTTTAGCCGGCTAAGTGTCAGGATAACTCGGGATAAACGCAGGATTTTAAAGTTTAGCCAGCAACAGTGTGCTCCCCTTTAAATTTGGGATTAGACTTAATTGGAATTGAACTGAACTGACTTTTTGGTGACACCAAGGGTAGGTTTATTGCAGGCGTGTTTTCAAAATGTATTTCCCAGTGATCACTTAAAAACCAAACAGTATGGCTTGTGTTATATCAGTGGATGGTCGTTTTTTCACGTGTATTTTTTTTAAATTTGAGCCTATCCTCTCGAACCGAACCTGTACAACAAGTCACACAACGTTTCATGTAAAACGCACGGCACAACTTTGAATCTGAGTAGCCTCCCAACTGACTGGCCGGCTAATTGATTGACACCCAGTATCAACATTACTGGAAAGTGGAATATCATTTTATCTCTCTGACAAAAAAAAAGTGTTGCTGTACCACTAAGTTCAAATGAAACTTAAAAAAAAGGCCTGAAATGCTATAAGTAGCTACATTTTAGCAGTGGACACGTACTTCAGAAAATCCGAATGTCACCGGCAAAACTGAAGGACCCTCTGTATTTCAAGTGTGGAAAGCCAGAGTTTAGAGAACAGAAAAGAGAGCCAATGACACAGAGGCTAAATTTGGTGACGTGTGACAGCAGTTAGTGACAAGCTCAGGGGGGCTATCAACTGACACTGATCTCATCAAGTCTCCACAAAGACGACTAATAACTAACTAGTCAGCTATTGTCATTATTTCCTAAACCGATCTTATCAATACAGTACCTTTAAGAAAAGAATAAAGGCATTTACTTTTGTGTTGTTAAATCTTAAGTTGTTCACTAAAAAAAACTAAAAAAACTAATTTATCATCACAAATATCCATATGCAAGAACATTATTTTCTTCTGTAATGTTTCTGTGCTGCCTTCAAAGTGTCGAAGCTTTAAAAGGTTTAAAGTGAAGTTCACCTCCAGTGCCCTCCTTGCTCAGGCCAAACGGCGGGGTGTCTGTCACGGAAACAGGGGGAGACCCATGTCCACGGCCAGGGTCAGGAGATACTCAACCTGGTGGGTCAACAGCTGCACACCACCATCATCCCTCATCCAAACCCCCTGCCCCGAGCGCGGAGTTAGCCCTGGTAAGACCGGAGGTCCACCTACAACAGCAGCGCAGGTGGGGGGTGTATAGCTGTTGTGTCCCTTTTCGCTAAGTTAGGAGAGTGGGGTTTGAGGGTCTATCGCGGTTGTGAGTGTTAGGAGAGCGGGATTTGGGCGACTGAATAATGAGAGCAGCACAAAGAAAGCGAGTACTCACCAGGATGCCAGCAAACTGCTTTTCCTCCATGCTTCAGGAGCGCTCTCTGGTCCAGAGACCTCGTCCTCTTCTGTGAGGGTGTATGTCCTTGTCTCTCTCTCTTCTCTCTCTCCGAGGAGTTAACTCTTCTCCCGGTGACCAGAGTGTGTTGAGAGCCTCGCTGTGTCTTCTTCCTGCTGCTCTCTCTCTTCTCTCTCTCCTCTCTCTCTCTCTCCTCCGGCGGAGTGGCGTGTCTGCTTTGTGTTAATTCTCGCCTAATCCCGGCACTTTTCTATGCTGAGAGGGAGACATGTGACAGAGAGGGAGGGGCAACACTTTATAAAATGCCTTTAAGATTTCCACAAACATTTTCCTATGGTGAAAAACAACAGGGCAAGTATAGACATTAGCAGAAACGTTCAGCTTTCATCTACATTTGTAGTTTCTTGCAAAACATACACTAAATCCAGTAGTGATATTAAGTTAATACGACTACTGCCCAGTGTATGGAAATACTCAATACTGTTGACTGCGACACACTGAAGATGAACCGACTGAACCGACTAAAGCTGCAACTCTGTATGTATGTGAGGGCTGAGACCCATATCTATTCTCAATATAGATTACAAAATATACACATCTATAATCGCAAAAAGGTATGAGAAATTTATGACTGACTTAATTGATTAGGATCAAACCGGTTTTATTGTAGGCCGCCAAACACAAGATGGCATCAGGAGGACTCTGCAGATAATCAATTTGATACAAAAAAAAAACTAGTGCTATGTTGGTAAGTCTACATGCCGAAAAGGCCTTTGATCATGTTTATTGGAACTTTCTATATCTAGTATTAGAGCGATTTGGATTCAACAAAGACTTGATTAATTGTATTAAAACTATCTATCAAAATCCCACAGACAGAATAAAAATCAATGGTAGTCTAACGGACAGAATATCACTTGAGAGAGGCCCTGGTCAAAGACGTTGCCTGTCCCCTCTCCTTTCTGCCCTAGACATCGGGCCCCTGGCACAGGCTACGCGCCAGAGTGAGGAACTGAGAGAAACTAACAAGACTTTAAACGATCTATATGAAAATCAGATAGTATGGAAAGCTAAACAAATTAAACAATTTTTATGAAAATTTTTATGGAAAATCACCAGCTAGACTAGACAGTAGATTTAACACCAGCTAGACTAGACAGGAGATTTAACACCAGCTAGACTAGACAGCTGATTTAAGGGCTGGGTAGATAAAGGCATCGCCTCATATTGCAGAATATCTTCTAGAACCGGACTAGATAGCTTTACTCAACTTTCAGAAGATTTATAACTTGGAGAAAATAGATTTGTTCAGATACCTGCAACTAAGACATCAGTTTGAGAGGAATATTAAGACGAGAGAAGAATTTTTACAGCTCACTTATCTGGCCCCCGGGTGATTACTGTTTTTTTGCTTCCCTCTGGAATATGTAGAGAGTGGGTCGTATGCCCACCTCCCTTGTTCTCTGTAAAGCGCATTGTGTTGCCTCTGGGTATGAAATGCGCTATACAAATAAAGCTTTGATTGATTGATTGATTGATTGATAAGACTGCTGGAGAGAGGAGGGTGGGCCTGGTTAATATATTCATGGATGTATATAAAGGTAATGCTAGCAGGTAACAGGTCTCCAGGCTTTACTCAGCTTTACAACAGGAAAAGGGTCTCTCCACAATGTCTGTTAAATCGAGATGGGAGAAGGAAGCCGATATAGAGTTGACTGAAGATGATTGGTTAAATATATGTAGAACATTGTCCACTAGCTCTAGCTCGGACCTGTGGAGAGAGTTCGTTTTGAAAAACATTTTAAGATTTTTCATAACCCCACAAATAAAAAATAATCCCAAAGCAACAACCCTGATCAAGGTGAGTTTTGGAGGCTGTGCGGTGAAATGTCTGCTGGTCATTTTCACATATTTGGCGACGCCCTGTGATTTCCTCTTATTGGGAGGATGTGGTGACAGAGATCAGATCAATAACCAAATTGCAGCTCGATTTTAATTCCAGTGATATATACCTGGGGAATGTGCCTACGGAACTGAGTGAACGTGACAGATACTTGTTACAAATACTACTTGCTGGTTCCAAAAAAGCAATAACCAGAAAATGGCTTTGTAAGGAACCCCCAACTGTCCTTCAATGGATAGGAATAGTCCAGGAAATGTATAGTATGGAACGTTTGACCTTTTCTCTTAAAGATGGCCGAGCAAGAGAAAGAAATATGACCGGCACCTGCTGCTTTAACAGTGAATGTCCAGTACGGAAGCACTTTGGCTTCTATGATGGCTTCTATGAAGCTGAAGAGAAAAAATACCTGGACAAGAGCCACACAGTGCGCACGTTGTGTCCAGCTAAAATGAAATCCTTTGGGAACACAACAAACATCAGACACCACATTTCCACCAGGGGCTGGGCCTGGAGGCAACGCAGTAATCGCAAATAAAACATGTTGATGCATCAAGATGCATCAATAATCGTTTTACAATCGATAATCGTTTTATAATCGCATCGTTGCCCCCTGAATTGGAATCAAATCGAATTGTGAGCTTCCTAGAGATCCTCACCCCTAATGATTATGTTAACCATATCGTCTTAGGCCTGCATTACACATGTTTTTTCATGACTATGTTTTCGAACAGGGAAAACGAGTTACATGCAAAATTACACAAGACCTGTTCAAATCTCTTACCACACTAACATGCCCGAAAATGCATATCACACCACCATTAAAAAACATACTGTATCAAACAGGTGATTTAGGAGTTTGAGCTACAGCAATATTATGCAATGATTATATAATAGTATCCTGGTGAACTCGGGTAGTAGACATTTCCTAAAAGATGTTACCCTCTGGAAGGGGCCCCTTCCACCTCCTGGCACCCATATAAGTCAAAGGTCAGCTCCGCCCCTTGGACCACGCACATGCAAACACACACATATGGATCCAAACACACTCACTCACCTACAACACACATTCTTCCACAAAATGACACACACACACACACACACGCCGGGGACCACTGCTGGCTAATCTCCTAACTGGATTAGTGGAGGGAGGCCTTGGCCCACTACTCTTCTGGTTTTTGTGATTGGGAAGCAGAGATGTGAGTGACAGGTGCAGACTTACACAACACCAGCCATTCTGGAGAGTCCACTGCTACTATGGGTGCCTCCCCAGCTCAGGGCTTGTGACTGGCCAACCTCCTAGGGAAGGTTATCTAATAGTGACTGGCCAACCTCCTAGGGAAGGTTATCTAATAGTGACTTAGTGTTGTGAGTAATCAGTTACCTAGTTGTTGCAGTTAACTATTTTCCTCCCCATTTCATACAGGTCAGTCAGTATTGAGGTCAATAGCAAGTGCCAAACCCCAAAACAACTCTTGTATCTATATCTAGTAGCATCTACAGGTGCTACCCCAGTCTCAAATAGGGCTGGTGAAAAAAAAAAGATTGAAAATAAATAAATAATAATGTTTAGAAGGGGGCTGTTCATTTCATGGCAGGCCTCCGAATTACACCAAAGTTATCTCGGTGAGTCAAACGTCTTATAATATGCTGTAAATAAGGTCCAGGTTGTCGAAAAAGAGCCTTCTCCTTTAATAGATTACTGTATTTAATAGATTTCTGCAGTGAAATGGTGGAAATGTCATTGAAAATTCTATCATAATCGAATCGAGAATCGAATCGGCGATAAACAATTTGAAATTGAAACATGACCCCAAGAATGGAAATCAGATCGAATGGTGAGATCACTAACGATTCCCACCCCTAGTCTCAAACAGTTCCCCAAACCAGACGATTCCCACCCCTAGTCTCAAACAGTTCCCCAAACCAGACGATTCCCACCCCTAGTCTCAAACAGTTCCCCAAACCAGACGATTCCCACCCCTAGTCTCAAACAGGTCCCCAAACCAGACGATTCCCACCCCTAGTCTCAAACAGTTCCCCAAACCAGACGATTCCCACCCCTAGTCTCAAACAGTTCCCCAAACCAGACGATTCCCACCCCTAGTCTCAAACAGTTCCCCAAACCAGACAACCCACCCCTAGTCTCAAACAGTTCCCCAAACCAGACGATTCCCACCCCTAGTCTAAAACAGTTCCCCAAACCAGACGATTCCCACCCCTAGTCTCAAACGGTTCCCCAAACCGGACCAAGTGGGAACTATGGAAGACACACATATGGGAATGTGATCAATCTGGACAGGTCACAGTTGCTTCCCTGTGTCCAAAACATTCAACACTGTGGCTTATGTCCAGTGGTTTGGAATGGACGGACATTAGGCCTCCCATACACACACACACACACACAGTACACACACACACACACACACACACACACACACACAGAGCCTCACACTAAATGAGAACATTCCGGTTGTTCACTCGACCAGTGTGAGTAATGGCGAAAATATTGCTATAAAGACCTAATCCCAATCAATAGCAACAGCAGGGAGGCATGCTGGGTAGTGAGCCTGGGGCAGTCAGCCTCGGGCCGGGGCGGTCAGCCTGGCCTCCGCTGGAATTCCTCTGTTTGGCTTTCAGTCTGATGCGTAAATGCCATTTAGTGTTACGAAGAACGACAATCACAAACAATCTAGAGGGGGCAACGTCGGGCATTTTGAACTCTCCTCTCCGGTCTGAAGTTCCCTGCCAAGTTTGCGAACATTCTTACCTCAATTCCGAAAATCTCAATTGAGGAATCCCGAAACCTTTGCAGAACTTGGGCAGTAGGTCGTACTGTAGGTAGGTAGGTAGGTAGGTAGGTACTGCATTTGTAACGCGCTCCCCATCCAGTTGTTACACTGGCCCAGAGCGCCATTCACACACCAATGGCGGCAGCTGCCATGCAAGGCGCCTGCCTGCTCATTGGGAGGAATTTGGGGTTCAGTGTCTTGCCCAAGGACACTTCGACAGGTAGTCAGGAGGAGCCGGGATTCGAACCACCGACCCTACGATCACTGAACGACCCGCCACTGTGTACAGTAGAAGACGGTCGTATCATACAATACGGTAGGACACCACCAGTGCAACCACTGTTTGAGAACTTCCATCCCATTATAAACTATGCATTCAGCCTCTCCAAAGACAACAGTGGGATATTTGGGATTAGGAGATAAAGTAGACAGCAGTTTACATAATAGAGTTTTCCGGGACCTTGTCATGGCAGAGTGCCATGTTGAGAGAGTTTCTGTCTATCTCAGACCCCCATCTGCTGTGCCCACCCTAAACAACACTGGCACCGTACCGTATCTGACAGGGGTAGCAAGTGCAATGTTCTGAGGCAGCAGCACGCAGGCAGCGGACGCCAACGGGCTCTGTCCTGGGGGTCAGTCTGGTTCTGTCCTGGGGGTCAGTCTGGCTCTGTCCCGGGGTCAGTCTGGCTCTGTTCTAGGGGTCAGTCTGGCTCTGTTCTAGGGGTCGGTCTGGTTCTATCCTGTGGTCAGCCTGGCTCTGTCCTGGGGGGTCAGTCTGTGACTCAGTCTTCTTCTTCTTCTTCTTCTACTACTACTACTGCTACTGCTGCTGCTGCTGCTGCTGCTGCTGCTGCTGCTGCTGCTGCTACTGCTACTGCTACTACTATGTGGGGAACATGGCCAGCCCTGGCCCTGCTGTGTGAGACTACCACTAACCCCACACCACTAACCCCACACGTACCCTAGGGCCGACTGTCACATCTGGGCAGCACACACACTCTCCCTCAGCCTCTGACATGTGACTGACAGAAACACACACACACACACACACACACAAACACACAGAGTGGAGTTCTAACATAGTGTTTCTCTTCCCTGAGTAGTGGTTACAAGAAAGTGTGTGTAATTACCTCTGTGGTAGAGCCCTCCGACTATCTCTCGAACAACGGCCTCCGTCGAGGGAAAACATGACAACAAGTCTCTAAAGACCCTAAAACGTCGAAGGCACGGCGTCTGAATATTCCTGAAATTGTCTACATTCTACAATCGGCATTAATTACCGTCGGTCTGTGGCGTAGAGGCTTGAGAATGAATTACCTGCACTTCGCAGTTCATCAAAAGAAAAAAAAAAAACATGTTGGCAACTTGCCACCTTGCACCTGCCCCTGAGTTTCTCATGTTACATAATAGAGGCTTCACTTCTCACTCCTGCCCCTGAGCCAGCTCCCTTCACCTCACAAAGGACCTATTAATCAATCAATCAATCAATCAATCAATCAATCAATCAATCAATCGGTAGACAAACATACTCCTGGAGCTTGCTCGATCGCCTTGTTGAGAGGGGTCAGGGAAATGCGCTATACAAATAAAGCTTTGATTTGATTGATTCAATCAATCAATCAAAGCTTTATTTGTATAGCGCATTTCATACACAGAGGCAACACAATGCGCTTTACAGAGAACAAGGGAGGTGCTGGGCATAGGTCCCGCCCCTACATATTCCAGAGGGAAGCAAAAAAACAGTAATCACCCGGGGGCCAGAAAAGTGAGATGTAAAAATTCTTCCCTGACCCCTCTCAACAAGGCGATCAAGCAAGCTCCTGGAGTATGTTTGTCTAACGGCTAAGAACATTTATAAAGCAATAAATTACATTAAATTACATTTTCAGAACAAGAAGGGCTAAAAACATGCAAGGAGGGCTAAAAACATGTAACATAACACCTACGGTAGGGCCTGTCTGTAACACTGCTTCAGAATGGCTGAATCCTAAACTATAGAGTTTAATTGGATAGAGATGATCCATTTCTAGGAAGTCATTGGGAGTTGTACTGTAGTTAAGTCCTGGACTAATCTGCGTCCAGGGGACACAAACTCTTAAAAGTCCGTCCAAACGTTGTTTTGGTGTGAGCAGGCTATTTCTGTCCGAGGAATGTCTTCAGAATGTCAGTAGGGCAGTCTATGGTCATGCTCTCATTTCACATGAGAACACCTGGTCAAACGGCGGTACTGTTCATTATTCAAGGTGGGGTTTAACCTCAAATGCCAAGAGTGGGATCCCAGACATGGAGTCAGTGACTAACAACACTTCTCAGTGGAGACTTCTGTATTGATAAATGACTAGGCTTGCACATAATAACATTATATTATATTACATTACAGTCATTTAGCAGACACCGTTATCCAAAACGACTTCCAATAATTGCTTTTAACGTAGGTAGTCAAGCGTACTACTAGTACAGAACTCACAAGTGCATCTCCGACCCTTGTGACGATGATTCGACGTGAGACTACCAGGTTTGGTGCGGGCTAAATGAAGACACGGGTTGGTTCAGTGTTATAAGCCTTCTTTAGGCAGGGAGCTGAAATATGCTTTAATAATATTCTGATTTGAACACGACTGGGCATGTAATAATAAGGAGGGGTTTCGCTATCCCAACAGGTCACATTCATTTGTGGAGTCTGGTATGTGCTACCTTAGGAGCTTTAAGTTTTTCTTTAAATATTTTTTTAGGAAGAGCCGGTCAAAGCAGCAACTAGTACATGTACTCTAGATTTTAGTTGTCTCTTCATAGATCTACGAAATAACCAGGCTCAATCTGCGAGGTTGGTGAACAGTAGCGTTTCCTCCGCGCGTGTCCAGAAACAGTAGGCCATGATTTAGCATGTCGAGTTCTCCTGTTTACAAAATGAGTGCTGTGCTGTGCATGCTCATTTTTATGAGTGTTGTCCATTTTGTAAACGCTGCAGTGTGGACCGGCCAGGACAACTCTACATGAGTGACTTCACCAGCCATAAAGATCTAGCCTGGATACTTTGATGATTCAACTTGATTGCTTTGTATGAAGAGATGTCACCTTTAACACATTACTGAGACCAAGATTAAGGAAGGAAGGAAGGAAGGAAGGAAGGAAGGAAGGAAGGAAGGAAGGAAGGAAGGAAGGAAGGAAGGAAGGAAGGAAGGAAGGAAGGAAGGAAGGATGGATGGATGGATGGATGGATGGATGGATGGATGGATGGATAGATAATATAATTCTTTAATAATCCCCAATGTGGAAATCCCCTTGTTGTAGCACGTGAACTATAACAACCATGTCACTATGATGACCACAGTACACACTGTAGCCACGCCCCACACATACAAACAAGCTGTGTGTTTTGAATGCCTTGCATGACTAATAATAAACAGGTGGGTGGATCATGCAGTAATGACAGTGTGGCATGGCGGAAGTAAGAGAACCAGCCATTAGGTGTTATACCAACCAGTCATTCAGAGCGCGCAGGGAGCCAAGCAAGGTGCCAACATGCCTTCACATTGAGCTGTGATGTCAAAGAAGACAACCAGGAAAGTCAGGGCTGTTTAGATCTGCCCCACAGATCGTTGTTGGCATGGTTTCACAACGCTGCAGCCAAACAGGGACGGCTCCACCAAACACAACCCCCCCCCTTCACCAAACACAACCCCCCCTTCTCCAAACACACCGCTGATAAAACGCACTCGGCATTGAGGGGCGGACGTCGATTTATTCACAATATATATTAGCCAGGAGGCCGACGCTTCACGAAGCACTGGTGAATGACGAAGCAATCTCAATATGATGCGTTAAAACAGGGGTCAGCAACCTTTACTGGCAAAAGAGACATTTTCGGCCAAAAACAATTAATACAAAATCTCACTGGCGCCACAAAACATATTTGAGCCTTATAATGAAGGCAATGTTTCCCCTTAGATTTGTTATCAGCAAGACACAACACCCAATGGGAGGGGGGGGCCTTAAGGGGGGAGGCGCTTGGGGAGGAGGTGGGTGTCAGGAGGTCCAGAGCCGAGATCTTAAGCATCAAATGCTACATTTCATGCATTCTGGTGAATTTCTAAGCAGTCTGCAGCTGTGTAACCTGACGCGCAAGAAGGTTTGCTTCACATAACCACCTGGGAACTCTCCGTTGGAAACTGTTTGGAAAAGGGCGGGCACTTTCAAAAATACTTAGCGGGTGATTGGATGAACCATCTGTCTATCACAAGTTAACTTCAGCCGCTCCTGGCTGTCAATTATCACACCTGATAAAAAATGAAAGCCAGCATGACTACTTATTTTAGTAATACATGTATTTAATAGTAATAGCCTATATTTATTTAGTTATTCATTTCCATATTGTTGTCAAAGTCAGGGAGCCACAGGAGAGGAGCTAAAGTGGTCTCCGTAGCCGCAGGTTAAAGACCCCTGGGTTAAACGGGATCAACCCCCTTGTCGCCGGCTTGCGCCTTAACAAGCAGCAGTCAAATCAGATCGTGTAGCAAGGTCGAAATCTCTTCACGCCGCGGTCAACACTTCAAAGCCTCCTAGCCGGCTGCTCTCGACATCCGATACGGACTATTGGGGCACAGCAGGGGACACGCTGGAACTTAGATCGTTCCGTCAGCCGAGACATACAGATGGGCTAGTGTGTCCCAGCTCCACATGTCCTCTCCAGCCTGCCCTTCCTCATCTAGGCAGGACGTTCTCACGTCTTCACCCAGCCACTCAGTCCAGAGACAGCCGTGCGCTGGGAAGTACAGGGAAGATCAGAATTTGGAAAAGCCAACATCCCTGAACCATGGACGAGGCAGATAACATCGACCTCTGGGGGCTGGTTCACCACACGGCACCCGCAGCTGAGCCGAGCTGACGGAAAACTGGAAACGCCAGATTGATAGATTTGTTACTTTTTAGGTCATGGGTGACATTCATGAGAACACGGGAGCGTTTTCTCCCCCGGCGTAGAAGAGGCGTGTGAGGAACCAGGATTGTGTGTGTGTGTGAGTGTGAGAGAGATAGAGAGAGAGAGAGAGAGAGGGAGAGGGAGAGAGAGAGGGGGAGGGAGAGAGAGAGAGAGAGAGAGGGGGAGGGAGAGAGAGGGAGAGATAGAGAGAGAGAGAGAAAGAGAGAGGGGGAGGGAGAGAGAGGGAGAGAGAGAGAGCGAGAGAGAGAGAGAGAGCGAGAGAAAGATAGAGAGAGCGAGAGAGAGAGAGAAAGAGAGAGGGGGAGGGAGAGAGAGAGAGAGGGAGAGAGAGAGAGCGAGAGAGAAAGAGAGAGAGCGAGAGAAAGATAGAGAGCGAGAGAGAGCGAGAAAGAGAGAGGGAGAGAGAGAGAAAGAGAGGGAGAGAGAGAGAGAGAGAGAGAGTGAGAGAGAGAGAGAGAGATAGATAGAGAGAGAGAGAGGGAGAGATAGAGGGAGAGAGAGAGAGAGGGGGGTGGAGAGAGGGAGAGATAGAGAGAGAGGGGCCCATCTGTGTGTATGGGATGGGCAAGGCAGCGATCATGCATGTAAAGCTAGTATTGACATAGCCTGATTCCTGTGTGTGGTGCACTGGAGTGGCTGTGCGTTACCCTAGGGTCTACTGTTACAGCACAAGCCAAAAAAACATGTGGATGTGTTGTTGTGTTGTTGTTGATCTATAGGCTTTGTCGTATGTTAAGTTGTTGTTGTTTTTTTAATTTTATTTTAAAGTTGTCAGTGTAACGCCCGTTTAAAGCTGTCTGCCAAAGTAGTACTGTTGTGTTATTATTAAATTAGCAGTGTTGAGACACAGATTTTTCTGGTTTTGACGCAGCTCTTGAAGAGAAGCGCTTATTCTGTCACCGACAGACAGCCAGCGTGCTCGACCTCGACACGGAGAGCCACCGACAGTGCCACGTGTTTCTAGAGCGGAAATGGATCGTGACAATGTATCGTGTATTTATATCAGGAAACTGCATCATCACGCAAATGGGAAGTGATGGAGAAAGTTAAAGTAGTAATTGTTCATTGAAGGGAGAACGCTTGGAGAATAATAGACTACACTCCAGTGGTAGCCTATCAATCAAAACATTTACAAAAGGGCAAATGCCTTGGTTTCAAGTTGAGTTAAATGTTATTTGTATAACTTTTATTAGGACATAAATATCACTAATGAATAAAACTAACTAGGTTGTTGAGTGAGTAGTATCTGCCATACATACACATATCTCAGCATAATAACCTTCTGACTTGGCCTCTATTGCAGCCAATTAACATTCTATTAAAAGTCTAAGTAGCCTAAACTTAATTCATCATTAGACCTGTTGATTTCGTGATGCGCATGTCGCTTACCATGACGTAGTCTTGATTAGGGAATCACTTCGCGTGCCAGGCGCAGTCTGTGGCTATATGGAATTTACGAAAATTGCATCACCTTGCTCACAAGCTCCTTCCCCCAGCTGAACTCGTTCCTCCTCCTTCAAAACAGACCCCACCTCTCCTCACTAAAGCCTCATCTCAATGCATGGCTCCTCCTCCCCGTCGAGGGGTCTCGTAACACGAGGAGGTGATCAGCTGCGACATGCATGCGTGGACTGGAAGCCACAACCTGTGTGATGGTTGTATCTCGGTAAAGTAATCTCACACCACCACCATCATATTGCTGGGACATGGAAGACGTATCAGTTTCCAATTCAATGACATTACACTATTAACCTGTAAATAAATATTCGTTATGCTCTGTATTGTGGGAGGTATAGAACATCTAACCGTCAAATGCAAGTTAATCTAAATGATTATATGGAAGGGATTGGCTGCAGTTGTAAAGCACAGGGATGGGAATGATCGCATGTGACGGACGCGCGCGCAGGTGCGGAGGCGCTATCGGTGCGTGCGCACGTGCGCTGACTGAGCTCGTGCGAGCGCAGATCCTTTGTCTGACTCTGCAATTACTCTGCAATTACTCTGCGGTCAATCGTCACAAAACAGCTCTCTGCATGCGCGTGTCTGGGTGACGTGCATGTGTAATGACATGGTTTTACGACTGAGATGATGGGTTCATGAGATTAATTAATGACTTACGGCCAAAACGTCTGTGGAGTCAGGTGTAGGTAGGCTAATAGGGGTCCATGGAATTCAGAGATGAGGCGACCGAGAGAGAACTCTCTTGCATTCACAACAGTAGGGGATGGTGATGATGAGAGAGGAACAGTAATGCATGCCCTGGCTCTGAGAGCCGTTACCTTGCATCCAGACGGACGGAGAGGAAGCAGTGAGTGACTCTAGGCGCTAGTGCGCAGCGTGGTGGCCAGGTTCACTCGCACAGTTTGGGGGGGGGGGGGGGGGGTGATGGAAAAATACTTGACAAATGTAACTGTAAAGCATCGAGAGCCATGCTTGGTCCTCCTGAATAAAGATACAGAGAGAGACAACAGCGTACGGTATCTTCTGTAATTAAGAGGAGACACTTTTTTTTTTTTCCTTTAAAGATATCCTCATTAATTTTTAACAGTTTAATCTTCACATCAAGAGAAATGTTTTTTGTATTACACTTTCTCTCTCTCCAAAAAGTTTAGGTATGCAAATTAGGCAATAACTCATTTCGGTACCTACTATCTAAACAATGGATAAAGTAATTGGATGGATAATGTCTCTGTGTGTGTGTGTGTGTGTGTGTGTGTGTGTGTGTGTGTGTGTGTGTGTGTGTGTGTGTGTGTGTGTGTGTGTGTGTGTGTGTCTGGGCTACCCAATGCCGTCTTTGCGTATGTCTCTGTGGGTGTCTCTCTCTCTGTGTCTGTCTCTCACTGTATATCTCTTGTCTCCATGTATCTCTGTAGCTCTCTTTCTCTCTCTCTCTGTGACTCAGTAGAACCTAAACTCTAGTCTAGTAGAACCTGACTAGTCTAGTAGAACCTAAACTCTAGTCTAGTAGAACCTAAACTCTAGTCTAGTAGAACCTGACTCTTAAAAGTCAGCTAGAGACTCTTTGTGTTTCGTTGTCCTTTTTTGTGTTTTTGTGCTTTTTGACATTGTTTTTATTGCTTATTTATGTATTGTGAAACACTTTGTGAGACCCCTGAAAGGAACTATATGAATACAATTTACTTACTTAGTTATTGAATGTTCTTTAGGCACACTGGACAAAGTCGAGGTGCTTTAGTTAAAATGTCAAATCACTCCATTTTTATTCAACCCTTGATGAAGATCAATAAAATAAAAGGTATAAAAATTAATTATCGAAGAAGTGGTGGTGTTGTTTAAGTCTGCACCTGTCACTCACATCTCTGGTTCCCAATCACAAAAACCAGAAGAGTTGCTGGTCCTTAGTGGGTCAAGGCCTCCCTCCACTAATCCAGTTAGAAGATTAGCCAACAGTGGTCCCCGGCGTGTGTGTGTGTGTGTGTGTGTGTGTGTGTGTGTGTGTGTGTGTGTGTGTGTGTGTGTGTCTGTGTGTTGGTTTGTGGAAGAATGTGTGTTGTAGGTGAGTGAGTGTGTTTGGATTCACATGTGTGTGTTTGCATGTGCGTGGTCCAAGGGGCGGAGCTGACCTTTGACTTATATGGGTGCCAGGAAGTGGAAGGGGGCCCCTTCCAGAGGGTAACATCTTCTGGGAAATGTCTACTACGTGATTTACCAGTTCACCAGGATACTATATAGTCTATAGGACTACTGGACATCCTTGTAGTTCTAAATGCCTATGCTAAAATAGACTCCTTTTTATTCACACCCTTGATAAAGATTAACAAAAAATTGTAAAATAAAGCACTGAGGTATGCTTTAACAGTATTGTATACTCAGATCTAAGGGGATAGATTTAACAGTATTGTATACTCAGATCTAAGGGGATAGATTTAACAGTATTGTATACTCAGACCTGAGGGGATACATTTAACAGTATTGTATACTCAGATCTAAGGGGATAGATTTAGCAGTATTGTATACTCAGATCTAAGGGGATAGATTTAACAGTATTGTATACTCAGATCTAAGGGGATAGATTTAACAGTATTGTATACTCAGATCTAAGGGGATAGATTTAACAGTATTGCATAGCAAACAGGTATTCATTAGGTACTGATTATCTGAGCCTGTGTCTTTGAGTTAACAACCAGGAAGCAGAAGAGACAGACTTGACAGTGCAAAAAACCCAGAAGTAACACCTTCAATAGGTCTGTGTGTAGGTTGTAGGCTCTCTCTCTCTATCTCTATCTCTCTCCCTCTCTCTCTATCTCTCTCTCCCTCTCTCTTTCCGTCTCTCTCTCTCTCTCCATCTCTCTCTCCATCTCTCTCTCTCTCTCAGCCCTGCCTCGTGGACTGTTCCTTGGGTACCACGACCATGCCTGCACACCATGGTGTGGGTTGGGCTACCTTAGACATCACCCCTGCGTCCTCCATGCGTTTCAGCTCTGCTTGCACCTTGTCTCCCCCTGGTGGGGGAGTGACAGAACATATGGGACGGCGCCCGTACCTCAGTGGGTAGAGCGGGTCGTTCAAAGATCGAAGGGTCAGTGGTTCGAATCCCAGCTCCGACTGTCCACATGTCGAAGTGTCCTTGAGCAAGACACCTAACCCCAAATTGCTCCCAATGAGCAGGTTAGCACCTTGCATGGCAGCTACCGCCATTAGTATGTGTGTGAATGGGTGAATGAGAGGCCATTGTAAAGCGCTTTGAGTGCCGCTAAGGTGGAAAAGCGCTATATAAGTGCCGTCCATTTACCATTTACCAATCTTGTCAGGGTCCGTTGGTTTCCCTAAACCCAAAAATACTGCGTGGTTCTGGGCTTTGACGTCCTCCTGCTGGACAACATACATGCTGTTTTGTCGTACTCTCTTTCATGCTCAGCTTCCCTTTAAAGCATACCCAGATAGCAAGCGGATGTGTAATGATCCTGGGCCATATATGGGCCGGAACTAAGCCACAAGGGCCAGATCTGGCCTTTATATGGCCCAGATCCGCTTGCTATCTGGGTACTTTAACACCCAGTCTGTGATTTCCAGGTGGATATAGCGGGTTGCCGGGCGGCTGTTTTGTCCCGTGTGTTTTGATGGAGAAAGTGCTGTTTGGAATCGCTGTGACCGCTGCCCTGGTGTCCGATTTGAAAAGTATTTTCTCCATTCAAGTACAACAGTCCTTTCACCTCACTGGTTCCTTTTGAACACACTTCTCCTGCAAAGAAAAGCCCCCCCTCATCTTCACTGCCTGACTGTGCCTCTGTAATGTCATGGACTCCCCTGGTTGACCTGCATTTCTTAGGAGGGGGGGGGGGGTTCATGTTGTGTTTCATTGTCCTGCAGTTCAGCGAAAGTTTAGATTTGGATTTTTTCTTTTTTGGATGAACCCTGA
This sequence comes from Borostomias antarcticus, assembly GCF_949987555.1. NCBI lineage: Eukaryota > Metazoa > Chordata > Actinopteri > Stomiiformes > Stomiidae > Borostomias > Borostomias antarcticus. The sequence continues at coordinate 15,902,356 of NC_140257.1, forward strand.
AGTGTTTTGGCTGTCTGAAGGTCATATGTTGAGTTGGCTATTGTGTTCTCGCAAGATTTTCAGAGAGTGCATGGCAACTAAGACAGAGAACACTGTGTATCCAACAAAATAAGTCATTTTGTCAGGTAATGTTTCTCATTTTGTCAGGTAATGTTGCTTTCCGTGCACCTGCAACTCGTTCATTGATGACCCCGCTGTTTCCTGTCTGTCGTTCCATTGCCAAGACTGAGTCGTGTCTTACATGTATGTTAGTCTACTAAAACGTAAGCCAATCATAAGCCTTTGTTTGGTGGCACCTACAATATTATAATGTGCCCTTTTTTATTTTGAGCATATGCCCCCAAAAACTTGGGCACGGCCCTGTTGGCAGTTAAGACTATTACAAACAGGTCGTTTCTTTCATTTGGCTTATTGGTTGTTACAAGGATGCATTTTAAAAGAAGAACCTCAAGAAATAAGTCAAGCATATTTGTATTTGTAAAGTGATCTGGGATCAATATCTGTAGTATGAATGAGGTGTAATGTACTATATGTATCAATCAATCTATATGTGGGCCACATCCCTTCTGTGCGTCTCTGTCATGGCCTCCTACCATAAGCTTTAAGGAGCTTCTTTGGGGACCAATTTACATACATATGCACTTCCCTTATTAGTTCCAATGTATGTGTATCGTGTGTGTGTGTGTGTGTGTGTGTGTGTGTGTTTGTGAATAAAAAAACAATAAAAAACAAAAACAACCATTATCAACATTTATACAGGCAGGTAATTAAAGAACAATTTACAATGATGTAGAAAGTACAGTTAAAATACAGGTGGGAAACGTGTGTAAGTCTAGTCTCAAAAAATATCTGTGGCAAGATCCAGTATGTTGAGTTCAGGTAGGATACATGGTGTACTGCTGCCCTCGTGTGGTAAGGTGACATAACTACATGTTTCACTATTGAACAATCATTAGGGCCTAAAACGCATTTAAAACAAGGTTTGCTTTAACCTAGTCATCAAAAATAGGGTGAATAAAATCGCATTTTAGACTTATATTCCCATCACCAGTATTGCCATTGTGTCATCCTCTATAGGGACTTATGTAACCGAGGTGTAAAACCCGGCTTCAGAAATTAAAAATAGGCTAAATCACGTATTTGATCCACCCAGGCACTAAATCAGGGGAACTTATTAGCAAAATCAACAGATTTAGTGCATGAGACAAGTTTTGTAACATTGCAAACCCACGAGGTAAGTCGCTTTAGATTATTTGGCTAAATGACTTGAATGCAAATGCGAAAGGTTATAGCCTCAAGATAATGCTTGGAATAGCAGTGAATGACCAGCAGAGGGCGCCATGTCCTCAGTGGTGCCGGCCTGTGGGTCAGGGTGGGATACAGCAGAGCTCTGCATGTTTATTCATCATCCAACAACTGCAGCTTCTTATTAAAGTACGGATCCAATTCAGAGCAATTGAGTGAAACATAAAATATGTAATTAAAGAAGGAAAATACTGTTTTATTTTCATAAAATTTTATTTCCATAAAATATTTCAAACAGAGCTCTTAACACTTCATCTTGGTGGTTGTACAAAAAATAAATTTGGTTGTGTCCCTAAGATAACATGTTTTTGCATATCGGCCAACATTTGGACATGAGTCACTGGCTATAAGGATAGTTTCCGATTCAAGTATCTAGCAAGTATATCTACATGTAGGCTAAGATTCAACAACCCTTACAAAATCTTTGTCAGCGTTAAAAGGCAAGGCTTTAGTACCTGATTTAAGAGCCCAAAAGCAGCAACCCTTCAAACAATTAAATACAGAGAAAATATGTTGAAATGTAAATCATTTTATTGTAATAATAATAATAATAAAAATCCTAGAAAACAAGTCTAACGTCTCATTGTAGGAACTGCAACAGCACAGAAAATAAGATATGATAAAAACCCTGACCTGTTGTTTCAAAGTTATAGAAAATGTATTTTACATATGTACAAAAATACTGGGTCCTGCCCACCTATAGTGGTTTGTGTAAGAAGGCACATTAACAACATGAAGAAGTCACCAACAATCAATAATTTATACTGACGACAGAGCTGTACAATCTCTCCTTCTCTTACAAAGCCTAGTCTACCACACTACCATAATTTAAAAACAAATTATGATAATATGTACAAACATTTACAAAGTGTCATCTTCGACTCCACGTTACAAAAATACAAGTCTGAGTTCCAGATCTGAGTCTGTTGTGTTTCACATGTGCCTCTTCATGTGCAGGGCGAGATGGTCGGAACGGGAGAAAGCGCGCTCGCACAGGTGACACTGGAACGGACGGTGGCCCGTGTGCTTCCTGTAGTGACGCGTCAGCTCGTCGGACCTCGCGAACTTCCACCCGCAGCCTTCCCAGTTGCAGTGGTACGGTTTCTCACCTGTGAACGAAAAAATAAGCGGTTAGATTTCATTGCGTAAAAGAAAAAACTCTCACGCCGTCAAATTTCTATATATGATATGAATGGTCCCTGAAGGAGGATATTTGGCAACGGGTATAACGTCAGTGATAAAGTGCTATAAATACCTGTATGTGTTCTCATGTGGGCCTTGAGATGAGAGCTCTTGGTGTACGTCTTCCCGCACCCGGGGAACTCGCAGCCATGCGTCGCCGTGCGTTTCCTGGCCCAGGACCGACGGCCCCGTTTGGGCTTGCTGTCCTCCGGTGCGTAAAACTCCAGAAGCGGCGACGACGGCGGGGTGAGGATCATGCCCTGCATGGCGGGGTGGTGGTGCGTCATCAGCGGCTCCCGGAACAAACCGTACTGCGCGTGGAACTGCGGCACACTGTGATGATGCGCGTACTGCGGTGGCGCAGCTGGATAGGACGCGTTCATGTACTGCTGCTGCTGCTGCTGCGCCATTTGGGAATGGTGATGATGCGCGTTCATGTCAGCCAGGTGGCAGTCTTTGCGCGCCGCCCCGTCCAGGGACACGCTCTGCTGCAGGTCGTGGGGTGGGAACCCCGGCTGGTGGTGCGCAAAGGCGGCGTGCATGGAGCGGTGGACGTGTTTCTGATCGTACATCTGGCCCGGGTAGTCCCGCGCCATCATGCACGAGTGCTCCGTGGCCTCAGTCTTGATTTTATATCCCATGAGCCCCGGTAAGCGGGCTGGAGGGGCCGCGTTGAGCGCGCGCAGTTCGGTGTACTCCCGTCTGTCCGTGACAGGCTTGCCGGTGTAGTCGGTCACCGCGTCAAACAGCTCCGCGACCAGACTACGTCCCGGGCTGGTGCCAAAGTTACTCTCGCCGTAGCTGGGTGTGTGTTGAGGGGCGTCGCTGTCCGGGACGGTGCTGCCGCAGCTCTCCGGTGATTCCGGTAACGAGTAGGAGCACGGCTGGTTAGACGACACGCTGTGGCCTCCCGCGCTCCCGGTGCCAGCGGTGTTGGACAGAATGAACTCTAGATCCAAGAATTTTCCGATATCATCTTCATCCTTAATTGGTGATTCCACGATGCTGAACGCAACTTCGATGAGAGGTTTCATCTCACCTGTTGCGCTGGTCTCGTAGTCAGCAACTTTCCAGTGCTACAAAAAAAAGAAGAAATAGTGCCATTGGTATTCGCAATGCGGCAACGTTCACCACGAATTATTACAATGTTGGAATTGGATAATTGAATATCACACCACAATCAGTCACAAATTGCAAAGGTAGGCAACAACTTTCTTTCAGGTTCAAAGCAAAGACCAAGCGACTTACATGTACGATCTCCGACTGCCTCTCATCCAGAGAGCGGTCGCTGGAAAACGAGGCGATGGGCGGCAGGATCGCATCAGCGAGAGCCATTGCAGATTTTTTTTAGTCAAACGGTCCTTTTTTGCAGCTTGGAGGATGTTAACATTCAGTGAAGGTTAGCTCAGACTGTAAGTTATAGCCATGTAGTTGAGAGCGTCCCGTCTGTGTGTCATCCAGTCCACAGTCAGGACGGATGCGCTCTGAGGCTGGTTATAAGAGCTCGTGCGGCTCTGGGTGCCGGGGGGCGTGTCTTCATCCGCACCTGATGACGGGGGAACGTTGAGGTGGAACGTTGAGGTGGAACGTTGAGGTGTAAGAACACAGAGCCACGTTTCGATCACTCGCCAAGAATCGATGGATCAGTCAAGTTCTATGCATTTACAAATATATCGCCTATAAAAAAAGAGCAGAGATTCTACATTAGTAGGGTGGTACATTTGACATTTTAAGAATGAAAAAATGAAAAAAAAACATGATGAAAAATTAATGAAAAAAAAAAGTTTTTTTTCTCTGAAAGTATTAAAACCCAGCCTAATAGCATATCGCATTGAAACTATAAGAGAGAAAAGCGTAGTTGTGTTATTTCCAAACTGTTCACATAGCCTAGTGTATTTCAGAGTTGTGAAAGCATGATCATGCAGATACCATTTCATTAGAGTCGCCATAGGGGGCGACTCTAGACCTCTGCAGGATCAATAGGGCCTAGGTCAATAATCGAATGTAAAATAACATTATGGGATAACTTTTGTGAATCAGTTTTATTACAATAAAGACACTGGAAATAGCCGTCCAAATGTGGCGAATTGTAGCGTAAGGAAATATGGGTGTGTTTGAAAATCTAAACAATAGAAGTTTAGGCCTATTTCTCACTGGAAACTCATTTGGCCAAATTTCTGTTCAAGGCATAACTGTACTCGTAAGGCAGGATAGGCAGGTAGTCTACTTCATTGGAGAAATTGCTGAAATATGCAGCATTGCGCAAATGAGATGTACAACCTCGGGTTAGTTTCGCCTCCCCAATAGACCGGCCTGCCTGCACAACAACCATCAGCCCAGAAGTAATCTCAAGTGGCAATATCATTAACTCAGCGTGACCCTAAGTTGTTTAACATGGGCTACACGAGTGTGAATGAGGGCCGTTTCTTCCAACCATCGAAACAACTAGTTAATCTCGCTGTAAACAAAGCAGTTAGCTCATTAACTATATTTACAATAATTCACACTCATTCCCTCCCTGATTATAATGCAAATTGCAGGTGCTACGATTTAGTAGGCTATCTTTAGGACATCAGCAAATATAGAAAATGTCCGAACTCAAATTTATACAATGGCTGGTTGTGTTGGAAATCTGTAGCACTTTGTTTCAATTGAGAAAATGCTTTTAAAAAGATAATTTATAGGCTACAAAATTCCCCATAATCCCCCATATTTTTAATGTACAGGTAATTTGTGCCTATTTCCATGTCTGAATAGGAGAAAGTAGTTATTTTTGGAGCTGATCCAGTGGACCTCAAATCCCCTTTTCTGTGTAAATCTTCTTATTCTCCGCAGCGGTCTGGTGAAGTGAAGTCTGCCCTGATGGAGAATGGCTCTGGGCCTACTAAAAAATGTCTCCGTCTTTATAGCCCGTTATTTTTAAACATCCTATACGCAAATCAGATTCCGGTGTGTGTGTGGTGCCAAGTGGAAATGGAGTTAGTTTCCTGAGGAAAAAGTTCCCTCTCTTCCTCCACTTTCACTCTGCGTGTTCGCCTGCCTCGCCTCACATGTTTCACACTGGCCTCATCCGGGACACTACGTTCCTCCCCATGGCAGCAGGCCTGGCTGGATTTCAGGGCATATAGGCTCAACAGTCAATTAAAACGGCCAAACAAGCAAAACTAATTATTTATTTTTTTTACAAAACGAACTATTTAAACAAGGCAAGGCAAGTTTATTTATATAGCACATTTCAGCCACAGGGCAATTCAAGGTGCTTTACATGAGACATTAAAAGCATTAAAACAAAAAGCAAGACATTATAGACATTTAAAACAAAAGGCAGGACAAATTAAAAGCATTAAAACAAAAAGCAAGTCATTATAGACATTTAAACAAAAAGCAGGACAAATAGAATACAGGAATAAAAGTTACAGTGCAGTATACTGAGAAACATAGCTCCTCTTAGAAAGCAGTGGCAAAAAGAAAAGTCTTCAGGCTTGTTTTAAAAGAACCAAGAGTTGCAGCAGACCTGCAGTTTTCTGGAAGTTTGTTCCAGACACATTTTTAATGTTTATTTCGAAATCCCAAACACACATTTGATTTGTAGGTAGTCCATATGCAATCCAGCTTCAACATACAAGAGGCTAGGGTTGTGGGGAAGGAAGACACTGAGGAGAAAGCTATTTCCTGTCTTGTATAATCAAACACATATCAGCTCGAGACATGTAAACCAGATAGCAGGGGGAGAGAGAGAGATAAAGGATATGGCCACCGGGCCGTTTCTCCCTTTGTGTCTCTCCGTGTTCAAAGAGAGGAAGTCTCCTCTGTGTTTTCTAAACACAATTAAAGAAGATTACAGTTTGGGAGCCATAGCTATGCGCTGTTTTCCTGCCTATGTTTGATTACACATTCAAGAAAATAGCATATTATGATACAAACTCATTCTTCCTGATGATCTGTTTGCTGCTACGTTTAAAATTAACCCATCACAATGCGCCTTGCATAATCATGATTAATGCAACTAGAAAGTTCTCATAGACTATCCTAAACCTCAAACAAAAATACCTTTAAGTTCTACACTGTAGACCCTATGTGTAAAGTTCTAGACTGTGTAGACCCTATGTGTAATGTTTTTAATGTGCTTAATTTGAATTGACACAATGAACGACATGGATTGTAGGCTATGTCATTTACAATTAGATCCTTTAGATACTTTCATCCAAAGCAACTTACTGTAAGTTCATTTGTCTACAGTAACCAACTAGCCTACATCCCAGTCATCATCAGTAAAGTTACTGTGCTAGAGAAAGGAAGCGTGTGTTTTGAGTGTGTGTGTGTGTGTGTGTTTTGTATGCGTGTCATTTTTCCTCCACATACATGAAGCAAACTTTGCAGTAATATTGGGTAACAGTGAGAACACATTGGGTGAGTTCTTAGCTGGAGAGGTCACTAGAGAGCCTAGGTTCCTATCTGGAGAGGTCACTAGAGAACCCAGGTTCCTATCTGGAGAGGTCACTAGAGAGCCTAGGTTCCTATCTGGAGAGGTCACTAGAGAACCCAGGTTCCTAGCTGGAGAGGTCACTAGAGAACCCAGGTTCCTATCTGGAGAGGTCACTAGAGAGCCTAGGTTCCTATCTGGAGAGGTCACTAGAGAACCCAGGTTCCTATCTGGAGAGGTCACTAGAGAACCCAGGTTCCTATCTGGAGAGGTCACTAGAGAGCCTAGGTTCCTATCTGGAGAGGTCACTAGAGAACCCAGGTTCCTATCTGGAGAGGTCACTAGAGAACCCAGGTTCCTATCTGGAGAGGTCACTAGAGAGCCTAGGTTCCTATCTGGAGAGGTCACTAGAGAACCCAGGTTCCTATCTGGAGAGGTCACTAGAGAACCCAGGTTCCTATCTGGAGAGGTCACTAGAGAACCCAGGTTCCTATCTGGAGAGGTCACTAGAGAACCCAGGTTCCTATCTGGAGAGGTCACTAGAGAACCCAGGTTCCTATCTGGAGAGGTCACTAGAGAGCCTAGGTTCCTATCTGGAGAGGTCACTAGAGAACCCAGGTTCCTATCTGGAGAGGTCACTAGAGAACCCAGGTTCCTATCTGGAGAGGTCACTAGAGAACCCAGGTTCCTAGCTGGAGAGGTCACTAGAGAACCCAGGTTCCTAGCTAGAGAGGTCACTAGAGAACCCAGGTTCCTATCTGAAGAGGTCACTAGAGAACCCAGGTGTTCCCTAGAGAAATGTGACAGAATGTCAACCAATCAAAGGTCTGGAAGTAAACCCAGTACCCAATACACCACACCATCCACCCCACAACCACAGACTAGCCAGCATAATCTAACCCACGTTGACCTGACTGAAAAAGCACACGTCTATGGTTCAGTACCCATAGTCCAGCTTAGAGTGATGATTAAACTGTTCACCCATTTCAGCCCTGATACTCTCCGTTTGTCACTGCTCAGCACACACACACACACACACACACACACACACACACACACGCACACACACACTTCCCTCATCAGTCTTACTAAGTATGCAGATTCCCAGTTCTGAGAGTTGGATGAGGAGAGGGAGGAATGCTAATGCAGCACCGATCATGACACAATTGTTCAGCCGGTGACTCTGTGTGCTGTTTTATTTTGTGGCGAGGCGGTCAGTCCTTTCATCATGGTGATGTGTTGTCTGTCACATAGCCTCCTGCTCCCCCTTCTCTCCTCTCTTCTCCTCTCTTCTTCTCTCTACTCCTCTCCTCTGTTCTCCTCTCTTCTCATTCTCTCATAGCCCCTCCCCCCAGTCTTCCTGTCCAAACGGCACTTTCACCCGAGACGCTCCGAGAATCAATTACAATCTAATCTGGAGACTCCAGAATAGCAATTACCCAGCATCCCTCCCACAGACAGAGAGAGAGAGAGAGGGAGAGAGACGGAGGGAGAGGGAGAGAGACAGAAAGAGAGAGAGGGATATATAGAGAGAGAGAAAGAGAGAGAGAGACAGAGAAAGAGAGAGAGGGCTAGAGAGAGAGGGCTAGAGAGAGACAGAGATAGAGAGAGAGAGAGGGCTAGAGAGAGAGAGAGAGAGGGCTAGAGAGAGAGGGGGATAGAGAGAGATAGAGAGAGAGAGGGAGAGGGGTGAAACCCCGCCTCGGTCTCGGAGAAACACGCCGCTTTTGCATGACATGAAAAGGCAGCGCTGCGGCGAAGAGCGGGGACCCTCAGACCGCCGTATCAGAGGGGGCGGGGCAAGCGAGGAGGCGGGGCGAGCGGGCGCATGTTTTGGGCCCCTGGGATAAGAATAACACGGGATCACGGGGACAGAATAACATGAACACCGGCCGTCTGAGGCTGTCGGCAGTCAGTAACCCAGCTCTTCCTGAGAGAGCGTAGCGGACGGCCGATTAGCGTCCCGTCCGAGTCCTCGAGGGGCCGCCACGGCGCCGGAGGCCCCACAGTTCTGTGTTACGGTAAATGAAGCTGTAAACCCTGTCGTGACCCCCCCCCCCCTCCTTGCGGTTTGACCCCCCCTCCCCCCTGAACACGCACACACCCCGCTCCCCGGTGTGGGAGTCAATGGCTCGGCCACATTCAGCGCTAATGAACCCATTAGCTCACCGCTAATGAGATCAGGATCACGGCTACTTAGCAGCTCTCAGCGCCAGTCTACTATTGTCAAGACGAACCGCCAGGGGAGCTGGATACACTTGGCTCACTCCATGACTGAAAGACAACACGGTGTGTGTGTGTGTGTGTGTGTGTGTGTGTGTGTGTGTGTGTGTGTGTGTGTGTGTGTGTTGTGTGTGTGTGTGTGTGTGTGTGTGTGTGTGTGTGTGTGTGTGTGTGTGTGAAGTGTACCTGACTTAAGCAGTCAGCTATCACGGTCTTGTTTCCCCCGACTACTTCAGTGAAGTCCATCTCCATAACTTTAGTGTCCATATAGTTTCCAGGTGGAACCCCCCCACCCCTCCTCCATGCCCCTGGTGGCCCCTGGCTCCTGGTGGCCCCTGGACCAGCTCCTGTTTTCGGTCACTCATCCCCCACCTGGCTCCCTTTGTCCCTGGGTGTAATTGCCCTCGCCGGCTCTGGAGAGGCCCTTGTCTGGGGACACAGGACTGTCTCTCAGTGTCTACGGTGCGCTGGGGTCAAAAGGACACTTGAAGAGGGGCCCGTTTCAGCTCTCCTCACCCGTCCTCAGGCCCAACAATGGGGGGATACCTGGGAAAAGCAATTATTTGCTCTCCTATCTGTCTTCCGGCTTTTCATAAGATTCCGCCGCTACCCACAGTGGGGCCAGGGGATTGGGTCAGCCACCCTCACCCTAACTCAGGGGAACTCTCCGTCTGACCCCGCACCAAAACGTCTCAGAGTTCGACCACGCCTGGCGATGTGGCCGGCCGTTACGTCGCAACCGCTGGCGGTCGCCATTTTCAACCGTCGTGTCAAAGCCGGCCTCGTCCGTCACGTTCCTTCACATCCACACAGAACGACGGGATCCGCCTCTTAAAGAAACATCAGCTGGAATGTGTGAGAGCGTTTTTGATTAGTTCTTTGTAGGCACAGTACAGCGTACCGACATTTATAAAAATGCACAATGCAGTTTGACACGACTTGACATGTAACATGAGTCACCAGTCATGGGGCACAATGCCGACACGACGACACGACGCTCTGAAAAGCACAACATTCGGCCTCGGGCTCCTCTGACACCGATCCGCTTCGTTGTCATTGGCTGCGCCGCCCGCTCGTGTCTGCGATGCGATCTGCGTGAACTGCCCACTACGAACCCCACCTGCGAAACCCTGCTGCACGTATAAAGCAACACCTGCGTTCTAGGAGGTAGAGATGACACAATCCGAACAAGCCGGCATTGTTCAGCTGGTCTGCAGACGTGCTGTCATCTCCAGTCTGGCTCCCACAGAGAAGAATGCGCCAATAAGAATCTCCTCTTAATTCAACCGTCTTAATAGAAGGTAAATAAGTCAATAAACACTCCAAATTCGCCAGCTTGAAGAGAGTCGGGGAGTTTAGCGTGTCGCTGCGCTCGAGTGTGTCCTGGCCTTTGAGAACCAGCTAAGCGTGCTCTAGCCTCGGTTCTTTCAGGCGCTCTCACGACGGAGTGAGATCATGAGAGAGGTTGAAGGTTTGGCCGCGGCGGGCGACTACGTCACCCTCTGGCGTCTCGCTCGCCCCCGCCGCGTCCCGGACACCTTTTCAAAGACCGTTTGCCAGCCGTGTCAAAAGGCGAACAGATAAGGGATTTTAAACCAAAGTACCTCACCTGACATGGCGTCAAAGTTGAACCTCTCTTGATTGCTACAATTGGGTTTTCTCAAAGTGTGACAGCTTGGCCGTAGGGTGCAACGTTCATCTGACTTAATCTCTGGTGGTCTGTAGACATTACCCATTTTGACTGAGTTTGTTCTAAATTTTGTTCTTACACACATTTCTAATGAGTTTACTGAACTTATCTGTCATAAGTTCAGTACAAATAAGTTCTATTACTTAATTTAACAAAGGCAACGGTTTCCCTCACATTTAAGTATTAAGTAAATTAAGTAAAGTCATGTAACCCATCTTACAGTGCTAGGGTAGCCTACTAACACAATAGCATTAGATTCCCTGTTACATAACGCAACACAGTAGGTATATGAGACGCATTACGGAACTGACAAAGCACTAACAAGTGTCCCTATTGTGCGCCAGTGTCATCGAGAGCTCTAGCATGTTGTTATTTTCCTAGTTTTTAACGGTTCTAAACGGTGCATATTTCGGCCTGGAAAGCGGACCCCGAGCGCAGCGGCGGCGTTGGCGCGAGGGCCGTATCGTTTGTGGCGCCCGGAGGGGGGCGAGGTCGCGCGCCCCGACCATCCCCGCTCGGCCTCAGGTTACGGTCGGAGACGCAGGTGTCTGTTTTCACCAGCTCCTCTCACCGGCAGCCCGCTTGTTGTGATAGAGGGCGTCTATTCACAGAACACCCTGCGCTCGCACACACGACTGCAGGCCTGCCGGGTCACGGGAATATAAGGTTCTGTGAAGCTCTCCCATACTAGATGACTTGTAACCGAATGACGGTATTGAATAACCGTTTTAAAATGATAACCAGGTTGCTTTGTTATTTTACATGTACCTTTGTCTGTCCAGGGAAGCCCACTGAGACACAGGTCTCTGTTACAGGGGTGTTCTGGTTACACAGAACACATCAATAACACTATATAGAAACAATATAAAATCACACCAATAACACTATAGAACTATATAGAAACAATCTAAAATCACACCAATAACACTATAGAACTATATAGAAACAATATACAATCACATGTATACATTTTACAAAATCACATTCATACAATTAACATTTAACCACTCCTATTGATTTGAAAACTTTATTCAGGGGAGTCAATTGAGAGCAAGCTTTTTCAATGCCGCCCTGATTACAATAGCATGATACGACAAAACAACATCAAATCAAGTAGGAAGTCATAAGAGGACCTAACCGTCACGTGAATATCGCAGCTTCATGTCGACGGTTCTGATCATGTGAAGATATTTCTATTTGGCAAAACACTTAACTGTGCTGGGCGTACAGTCAGACAGGCCTTTTTTGACAGGCCGTCAGTCTTCAAATATAATAAACGTGCTTCCGACCTGTTCTGTCCCTGTTCTGTTGTTAAGATGAAAGCCTTTCCCTGCCTATTGACAGTACATCTGGGATCGACCAATCAGAGCGCAGCGGCAGAACTCCCAGGAGAAAAGCAGGTGGAACAGGTATGCGCCCTGTAGTTAATCCCTATGGTTGCCACGGTAACCCGGGTAGATGCCACCCCCCCCCCCCCCCTAGACCTGGAGGAACAGGTACCACAGACACGAATGTCACCAGGGCTTCAGCTGGTCCACTCCTCCGCTTCCACGGACGCCAAACCGTTTACGAGGACGCTGAAAACTAACCGTTCCCCTATCGGCGCGGCCGAGCCCCGTCCCCTGCGCCCGCGGCCTGCACTGCCCGGCGTCCCCAGCCTCTCGACGATGACAAAGAGCCTCCGAGCGATGGCGGCGCAGCCAAGTGCTCTCGAATCCCCTCGCCCTCAGAAAACTGACAACAAACACCTCGCTAATTTAATGCGCGTCCGCCTGAAACCCGGCGGTGGTGCATCCTGGGATATCAGGAAGCACGCTATTGTCATGGTGAGTGGCGCAGGGACAAAGGCAGGCCCTCGTACGGACACCGCACTCTCACACGTCCGATTGGCCGGCCGGCTCTATCTTGTGTTATACTGGCTTCTATTATCTGTGAGAATCTCTCAGAGTGGGAGTCCATTCAACTGTTGAGAGGGCTATTCAAATCACAATTGGTTTTGATACTAGTTTTTTTGTGTTCTTTTCTGTTGATAACACTGATAAGAGTGTGTGTGTGTGTGTGTGTGTGTGTGTGTGTGTGTGTGTGTGTGTGTGTGTGTGTGTGTGTGTGTGTGTGTGTGTGTGTACACACGTGCACGCAGGCATGGCTGTGTAGCCGTCATGGAAAGGGTGAAAAGTTGGAGAGGCCTCTGTTTCATAAAAAAAATCTATTCGGCGGCTTTCCGTTATCTGCGACGGATTGAATAATGACCTTCACAACACACACTTCTACTGCACTCCTCGTATCAGCAGCAGCCTCACACAGATTCAAATCGCTCAGTCTGTTACGTTTGTCTCTGTAAAACAAGCCTAAAACCCAATGCCCAAACTCAATAGTAGTTTCAATAGGAACTCGTCGATAGTGCATTCTCCTAACATGTTTTTAGATATAAAAACCCTGGGTCCACAACCTGTGTGTGTGTGTGTGTGTGTGTGTGTGTGTCATTGGCTTAGTGTGTGTTTGTTTTGGTTATGACAGAGCGAGTGAGAGAGGGAGGGATGGAGAGAGCATGTGAAAGTCCTGACGTGTGAGGCGCTGACAAGTACAGTACACACACACACACACACACACACACGCACAGAGGGAATCATGCACTCTGTGCTCCCCTGGAATGCAGATGACTCATCCCACCAGAGCAGAGTGACAGTTGACAACAAGTGAATTTGTAGAATGGTAAGTTGCTTATCAGTGAAGAGCACACACACACACACACACACACACACACACACACACACACACACACACACACTTCTGCTGTGTATCAATAGCTAGCAACGTGCCGGCTAATACGAGGGCTAGGTCGCGCGTCACCATTATCCACTGCACCTCCAGAAAGAGAAGAGAAAATAGACTTGGCTGGTTGAGTGTTACACTGTAGTGACATGCAAATGAAAGAGCTGGAATCTTCTCACCTATTATTTGGCTGTTTCTAAATCATGTGCCCTCTCATGTGTGGTGTTTGAGGCCTGCGCCGGCATGGCTGCTTTTTGCTGAGGCAAGATAATGTTATTACCTAAGATCTCTGTCCTCACTCCGTCTGCACTCAATCTTCTGCCTTTTTACTGGCTGACAAGCAGATGAGGCGGTTATTTAAGCGATTATGAGATTTGAACGCCCTGGGCGCCTCCAGGCCGTTCGGAAAGTGCAAGTGCTTGGCGCTTCAGTATCACACGCCAAACTCCGCCTACTCAAACACAAAACCAGAAATTACTGCTGGCAGCTTGCTTCTTACACATGATTTATGTAACTGATGTTCCAGCTAAAACATATCGTAAAACGATTGATTTCCCTAGATGTTTGTCATTCTCTTTTCGGTAACATTGATCAATGGATATTTATACTGTAGTCTATCAAAAGAACAACTCTATGCCTTTAGCGCCTGTCATTAATGATCTATCTCATCGACATGTTTACACACATAATACAACAAAATGGCGCATCCACTGTATGTATGTTCCGTGTTCTACGTCCTGCGTGTGTTCTCGCTGGGTAAACTGGCGACTTGTCCAACGCGGTTTACGCGAGCGGTGGATTGTCTCGTTAGTGCCGCTTAATGGATGCCCTGGTTGGAATGGGGAACAGGCTGCGTTCCGAATCGCATACTTCTACTTCTTACTACCAGTACCTACTACAGCTGCCCTTAGAAAGTACATACTTTGCAAGCAGTAGGCATCCAATTGGGACATACTACCTTGTCATAACATTGCACCTTGAAATTTGCCCACATCCGTCGCTGTCCATAACGCAACAATCGTCTACAGCTGTCACGACTCGCACATGTGACGCACATTTCCGCTGCGCACAGGATTGTGGGTCAGAATAGCCAGAAAAGCCTGCTACCTTGCATACTGCAAAATACGACCGGATGTAGTAGGACATCCTGGTATTTTTGCCATACTGCATGTGGCATACTATGTATTGGGACATACTACATCCTGTTTTGGCATACTATATAGTAGGGTAGTATGCGATTCGGAACGCAGCCACAGTCTCCAGGGTCCAGTCTCAAGAAGAGAGTCTCTGTCATTATCTGCCGCTCCATAAAACACTCCCTCGCTCATTCTCACACCCTCAAGTCACGTCACCTGTGGTGGGGGAGAGGATCGGATCTCCAGGGGCACAGTGATGTAGGCCTAAGGCTAAAAACTCTGAAGAAACTCCGAAGGATAATTGATGGGCTTGTGATATAACAGTCTTCTCTACTGTGAAGCTCTCAAACTGGCCCAGAGGTGCGAACGGTATGCACTCCTAGGTCTACCACGCACACCAATGTTTTCCATTTTTTTAAATGTGAAGAACATGATTTACTCCGTTGTTTGCAGTCGGCAGACACAACTGAGAATTAACATAAGACAATGTAGCATTGGTGTCTTAGGAAGTTGAGGCATTTTAGCTGTGGTATTTAGGTAGTTTAGATGTGCTTTGTTGTGGTATTTTTGGTTTTTACCAGAGACCAGAGAGCGTTTCTGGGTCACAGTTTCCATCTCCCTCATCCCCTACATCACAGCTTTGTGAGAACTTTGACGATCAGTCAGTACCCTCGAAAATGTGGATGAGCAGCTTGTTAGTTTCATTAGGGTAATATGTTAAACCAAGATAAACGCACTCCTCAAACACTATAGTGAGATAACACAATGCTAATAACATTAGGCTCAGTCACAGTTTATCAGGACTAACCTTGGTCTCGTGCTACCAGCTGCTGCAGACAACTTTTTTGGCGTCCACCATTCTGAGAAGGAGAGGGCATCTGAGTCTATTGGAGGGGGTGGGGGGGGGGTGTCCCTCCCGACCGCTTATCACACCTGACCCTCTGGTACTTCCGTTGGCGCTATCTCCACCTGCCCGCTCTGTGGACCCGCGATTGCTGTGGCGATCGCTCGCAGTAGACGCACCGTCACTCCACTGCTAGGCGTCCTGCCGTGGTCAGCGTGGGCTGACAGGTTGGTCGGCCTGCTTCGTGTTCTGTGGAAGACCCGGTTCCAAAGAGAGGAAGATGGGTGTTCTATGTAAAACTCAGTTTGTGTTTGTGTTTGGTACATAGTGCCACCAGCCAGGGGCGTTCCACTAAATTCTGGGCTCTATACATTAACAATCTCTGTGCCCCCCCCCCCCCCTGAGTTTTTTTCACCTGGTCATAAGCCCCCCCCACCCCCCTCGCTCAATGCGTGAGGCTCAGCAGCCCTGTCAATCCTAACAAATTCCAGGATTTTCAAGGGCCCCCTCCCTATTAGGGCCCTGGATACTCAGTTACCCCCCCCCCCGGAGCGTCCTCCCCCCCCCCCCCCCGGAGCGTCCACCCCCCCCACCCCCCAGAGCGTCCACGCCACCAGCT
Organism: Borostomias antarcticus; assembly: GCF_949987555.1. Lineage (NCBI taxonomy): Eukaryota > Metazoa > Chordata > Actinopteri > Stomiiformes > Stomiidae > Borostomias > Borostomias antarcticus. The sequence goes on from NC_140257.1 coordinate 15,918,550, forward strand.
ACAGCACAGAGAACTTGGCTAACTAAAAATACTGCACATCATGCCTTTATTCCAAAACTGTGCTACACCGTTTGTATTAAAAGATTTGTGCTTATCGGATTAATTCTCTTGAATAGGGCTTTCCAAGTATGTAACGGGATGTTCTCCACACCAGGTCTAGAATACACCGTTGACATATCACAACGTGTCGACTCATGTGTTGCAGTGTTGCTTCAGGGTCACGAGAAAACAAATCCTACTACGTAATAACAAAACAAACCGCTTCAACAAATAAGAGAAGAAAATGATTACTCCTACAGAAAATAATTAGCGTTGCAATAAGTCTGAACAGGACTGGAATTCCTGTTTATGCTATCAGGTTGTCAGGAACATGCTAGCTACATAACGTCTAGATTAACTCACCACCACATCCCCGCAGAAGACAGGCCCCGGAGCAGGTAGGGGTCAGGTCTGACAGGATGTGAACGGAGCGCTTCTCAGATAAGCAGCCTCGCAGCCCCGTGGCTGTCCAACCACAGCTAAGAGCAGCCGGACAAACAAACGCAGAGATGACAGGGGAATGCATCAGACCTCAGTGCAATCAGCTCATCAGACAGGAGTGTTTGTCTGTCTGTCTTTCTGCCTGTCTGCCTACCTGCCTGTCTGCTGACCTGTCTGTCTGTGTATCTGTCTGCCATGCCTGCCTGTCTGTCTGCCTGTCTATCCTGCCAGATACAGGAGTCAAATCCTGGCTTACATTACAGTCATTTTACTCAAACTCGACTTCTAATAATTGCATTTAACGTAGGTAATCAGGGTACTACTACTCGCCAGAACTCACAAGTGCAACTCCGTTCTAAAACAAGTGAAGAAGAACATAATCTGGGCAGTTCATTCCCCCACTGCAGGCCCAGAACAAGCTTACTACTTCCATTCTGAACAAGCTAGTATCATTCGATCGGGGTGTAGTCTTCTAAAGACACGGTGTTCTGCCGTCCATAGAGGAGAGAGGCGTCACAGAGGGCATTGGATAAACCTAGACACCAACCAGGCCAACCACCGCCTGTAGGCTTAAGCTGTAGAACATTTATCTGATCTGTTGACTTGTGGGAGCTCGGAAAACATTACGTATCTTTATTTTGACACAGGTTCTTGTTTTGTGTTCCTAGACGTTGGTGATTCATTCACACGTGTCGATTCATGTTGCTCTCGCTTCAGCGGTCTGTGTGCTAGCAGGTCATCTGGTGTAGACCTGACCCATAGCTAGCAGGTCATCTGGTGTAGACCTGACCCATAGCTACCAGGTCATCTGGTGTAGACCTGACCCATAGCTCGCAGGTCATCTGGTGTAGACCTGACCCATAGCTAGCAGGTCATCTGGTGTAGACCTGACCCATAGCTCCACCGATGTCCGTAGTGGTCATGAAATGAGATGTGACAGCATTATGGCAGAACTTGGACACCCTGCAGAACAACCTAAAGAACCAACTAACACCAACACATTTTTTATACACACACACACACACGCATATATATATATACATATATCTATAGGCCTACACACACATATACACCCACCCACCCACCCACACACACCAAAAACATTTCCCAGAGTGGACCACACACACAATCTTCCCAACAGCAGTGAAGCAGCACAGGGTACAGATCGCCATGATGTTTCCACACGGGTCCGGCAGCACTGGCGCCGCGATACCATCGCTGCACGACCACATGAAGAGAAAAACCAACAGTCAATTATCCCATTAAGGGCCGACAGGGTCTATGGCCCCGATAAAGAGGGCGAAGGTCAATGTTCACAGCCTCTGGATAAGCATTTAACAAGCTGTGTTTTCCCTGGCAAGAACAGGGGCTCTGCCAAATATGGGCAATA
>NC_140257.1:15922919-15957919 GCF_949987555.1 Borostomias antarcticus
CCTGAGGCCACACCAGTCTAGTGTATTGTCCCAGGAGGCCCAGCGAGAGCAGGGGAAGCCTCGTTCCCCTCCCTGGTCCCCCTGGGCACGCAGCCCGAACTCCGGAGCCTGAAACCATAGCCCCGGCAGACTCAGCGTAGTTAAAGACCAACACACACGCAGACACGCAACCTGTAACCCAAGACCGTCTCCTTTCACCCCGGACGTTTTGTATCTCGGTCCGGCGGTAACTGGATCCCAGGTGATCTGGGATCTCTCCTGGGCTGGTGGGGGGGTGTGTGTGTGTGTGTGTGTGTGTGTGGGGGGGGGGGGAGGGGATAGCCAGAGGGGGCTTTGAGGCTGGTTAACCAGGTAGGGCTGGTTTTGGATCTCGGGGCTGTGAGAAAGTAGTGTTTTTCCTCGTCACCTCTCCCCCTCTTGTGACAGCCCTGTCACACAGAGAGGTGGCTGTTTTTTTTTTTTTCCCTTGGCAGGAGATTCTTCCTACTTCCACGTCCTGGGGCGATCATCTGAGGGTGTTACGGTGTCACCCTGCGATTTCAGGGCCGGGATATATTTACCCTGCTCTTGTTTGTTGACAATGTCTCGCTCTCCTTCGCTGAATAGCGACAGCAAGTTATCTATTGTGTGTGCGCGCTGTGTGTGTGTACATTGTGTTGTATTTAGTGTCGGTAAAGAGAGATGTCAACCCTGCGGGCGGCATGACTATGGAAATACCGCATCGCCATGACAACGGCACGGCCCATTATATGTGGGGGTGTTATATATATATATTATATTATAATATAATATATCTATATATTATATATCTGTCCGTGTCACCACGGCAGCGGGCCGTGTCGCCACGGCAGCGGGGGAGAAGGACCGCTAGAGGTACGCAGCACAACGGTGTGAACTAGACATGAGCGTGGCCGAACCCGACCCTGACAGATAGCCTTGACCTCTGACCCCGGAGGAGTCCCCCCCTCCCGGAGACGGGGGCAATTTGTTACACCACGCCTCTGACGTGTCGTCCTTCACCCAGCGTACCTGTACACCCCCCCCACACACACACACACACACCCTTTCATCTCTGACTCACCTCCACGTTGAGCCTGTTTGCCTGGTAGTGGCTGTGATCTGAGCTCTCCTCCAGCACCTCCCCAAACCCTGAGCTCCTCCAGACCCTCTCTCCCCCTCGAACCCCTCGTCTCCTCCAGCACCTCCCCACACCCTGAGCTCCTCCAGACCCTCGTCTCCTCCAGCACCTCCCCAGACCCTGAGCTCCTCCAGACCCTCTCTCCCCCTCGAACCCCTCGTCTCCTCCAGCACCTCCCCACACCCTGAGCTCCTCCAGACCCTCTCTCCCCCTCGTCTCCTCCAGCACCTCCCCACACCCTGAGCTCCTCCAGACCCTCTCTCCCCCTCGTCTCCTCCAGCACCTCCCCACACCCTGAGCTCCTCCAGACCCTCTCTCCCCCTCGTCTCCTCCAGCACCTCCCCACACCCTGAGCTCCTCCAGACCCTCTCTCCCCCTCGTGTACATGACTGTAATGTAATGAGCTGTCCCTCTCTTCATCTGTCTGTCTCATCCTCTCTCTCTCTCTCTCTCTCTCTCTCTTCCCCCTACACCTCTCATCCTCGCCCGTCCTTCATATTCCGTGTCATTGTCTTGGAACACCAACTCCCAGGGGGCATCAGGATCAAACAGAATGTCTGCACGGTGGATGCCTCCATGGAGGAAGTGGTGGATTGTAAACTCAGCCAGTCAGAGAGGCTTTGAAGGCCGATCAGTGAAGCAGTCTGTGGCTTCTGCGGGTCATCGTGAGTCATCGCCGGTGCTTCACACAAACCACAGTCTTATCAGACTCAAAGCTCAACGTTTTCGGGATACAAAAAAAGAAACATAATTTTCTAGGAAAGTCCCTGTGTGATTAAAACCACGTCACCAGTCAGGACCCACGAAGCACAAACCATGAACCTTCATCACAACTTTTGTCTCAAACTAGTCTTGAATTGAGCCTGTTTTCATTTCGTTTTTTAAACGACAAAAATAAATGACCAAGTATGATCCAACAGTATTAAAACGCAATCCAGAAATCGTCCATTTGCTCAGAAAATGTGTGTGCGAATTTTGTGTGCGTAGTAGTAGTAGTAATTAGTAATAATAATAATAATAATAATAATAATAGTTTTACGGGGGGGGGGGGGGGCAAACGACAGACAAGTGTGTGTGTGTGTGTGTGTGTGTGTGTGTGTGTATGTGCTTTTCTCCGATTGTTAGCCCTCATTGTGTGCACGGCCCTTTTAAATGTGGATTTACACTTCACTTTTCTACTGCTAATCCAGTGATGAGCAGAAGCCCCTCAGCTGAGATGAGCGTCCATCCCAGCAGCAGCACAACGCTTCTCCTCTCTGACTGGGCCTGGATGAGGCCCCACACACATGGAAGCCTGGATCCTTGCTGTTGTTTGTTGGCCATGTGTTTCTGCAAGGCTACACACACGAACACACACACACACACACGAGACTCAGAAGAGCAAAATGCGTGCACATGCACGCTACGGAAGCACACACACTACGTACTTGTGCCTGGGTAGACATGATTATGTTTAATGATCTGTAATTGCTTTATTCATAATGATAATGGATTCTGCTAAATGTGTGCTCTTCATGCTATAATCAACCCCTTCTATCTGGGATTGATCAAATACTCCAAACTATACTGCCGCTACATCAATCAATTGAACTGTATGCAGTTACATATATTATTATTATTATTATTATTATTATTCAAGAACAGAAAGTAAAGGCACAATGTTCTCGTTTCAAATTACACAGACACACAAATGTAAATGAAAGTGTGTGTGTGTGTACTGAATGTGTGTGTGCCTGTGTGTGTGTGTGTTTTACAGTTTGTTTGTTTGTGTGTGTGTGCGTGTGTGTTACAGTGTGTGCGTGTGCTGGGGGAGTGGGGAACTAGACATATCTCTCTCTCTCTTTCTCTCTCTCTCTCTCCCTCTCTGTCTCTCTCTCCCTCTCTCTCTCTCTCTCTCTCTCTCTTCCCCCTCTCTCTCTCTCCCTCTCCCTCTCTCTCTCTCTGTCTCTCTCTCTGTCTCTCTCTCTCTGTCTCTCTCTCTCTCTCCGCATCCACACCCCTTGCCTCGCCAGCGTCCCGATGGAAACAGGAAATGAGGCGATGGAAGGGGTGTCATCACTGCCGCACCTGCCCAGCGGGTCAGGGGTCAGGGGTCGGTCTGCACGCGCTCAGTGAGGACCAGATTAGCCCGATCGGCCTCCCCAGCGTGTAGCGATTGGCGTCTGCCTCCGGAACGCCTGACAAACAGCTTCCTGTTTCCATCCACCTGTTCCCCCGACAGAACACATCACACCAGGCCTGTTCTGTGTGTAGAACACAGAACACCAGGCCTGTCTGTGGGTGGAACCCAGAACACCAGGCCTGTCTGTGGGTAGAACCCAGAATACCAGGAACACCAGGCCTGTCTGTGGGTAGAACACAGAACACCAGGCCTGTCTGTGTGTAGAACACAGAACACCAGGGTAGAACACAGAACACCAGGCCTGTCTGTGGGTAGAACCCAGAACACAGAACACCAGGCCTGTCTGTGGGTAGAACCCAGAACCCAGAACACCAGGCCTGTCTGTGTGTAGAACACAGAACACCAGGGTAGAACACAGAACACCAGGCCTGTCTGAGGGTAGAACACAGAACACCAGGCCTGTCTGAGGGTAGAACACAGAACACCAGGCCTGTCTGTGAGTAGAACACAGAACACCAGGCCTAGAACACAGAACACCAGGCCTGTCTGTGGGAGGAACACAGAACACCAGGCCTGACTGTGGGTGGAACACAGAACACCAGGCCTGACTGTGGGTGGAACACAGAACACCAGGCCGGTCTGTGAGTAGAACACAGAACACCAGGCCTGTCTGTGGGAGGAACACAGAACACCAGGCCTGTCTGTGGGTAGAACACAGAACACCAGGCCTGTCTGTGGGAGGAACACAGAACACCAGGCCTGTCTGTGTGTAGAACACAGAACACCAGGCCTGTCTGTGGGTGGAACACAGAACACCAGGCCTGTATGTGGGTAGAACACAGAACACCAGGCCTGTCTGTGGGTGGAACACAGAACACCAGGCCTGTCTGTGTGTAGAACACAGAACACCAGGCCTGTATGTGGGTAGAACACAGAACACCAGGCCTGTGCACCTATATAAGGCATACGTATGGCATATTGGTGTTTGTGTATTGTTGCTGGTTTTCGCTTTATATTGGCCTTTGTGTTGTTGTGGGTATGGTAGGCCTACGTTGCTAATAGAGAGAGCGGCATAATTGCTTTTCGCCTAGAGCGGCAGAAATGCACAGGCCGGGCCTGGCGAGAAGCCAACGAGGCCTAGTTCTTTTCATCGTTCTCATTCGTTCAGCCTCTTATTAAGAAATGTGCTTATAGCCTATAATAGGCCAGCTACATTTTCGTTTGCATTCTGACCTCAGAAAATTGAGTTCTCATGTAGCTCCCCTTTATTTTTTATTTCTTCACTGATCGCTCGGCTGTTGTGAAAAATGAAATGTGTGTGGGCTACTTTTGTTTTCAGTTTGTTGTGCTATATGACTGTGTTTAAATAAATGAGTAATAAAATGTTGTTCAGTCTCCTTGCTGTGTTGCCAAATGCCGACACATTAAGAATTAATCTACCGCTTTGCTGAGGCGGCTGCTGCCGCTCGCTCCGTGTGTATGGTAAGGTTATATGTATAATAATAATAATCATAATAATAAAGGAACGACTAGTCGACTAGTCGCTTGAAATAAGGACTTCTAGTCGAGCAGGAAAATCTTTAGTCGGGGGGCAGGCCTAGAATTTTGAGACGTTTGTGAATTTCCCGGAATTCTGCAACCCTAGCCACACAGCAGTCACACACAAATACGGGGGTGAATGAGCGGCAAGACACTACACAGAACACACACACACCTACACACACACACACCTACACACACACAAACACACACACACAAACACACACACACATCTTCAGCGGTCGGCAGTGGAATTCATCCTCTGCGTTTGGGGTAAATGACGGTCTTGGCGTGCCCCCCCGTTCCCCCCCTCCTGCGTTGAGCACCACCGTCTGGGGGTCCGGTCACCTCCCGTCACACCCCCCCCCCCACGGTGACTCCCGTCACCCGCCCACCCCCCCATGGTGACTCCCGGAGACCTGCCCTGCTCTGCCTGCAACCTGATCCAGGGATAGGACCCCCCCCCCCACCCCAGGGACAGGACACAGTCTGAGGGAACCCCCCCCCTCCTCTTCCCACCCATCCCAATTTTCAATCCCTCCGTCGAAGCATCAACAAAGGAGCAGGTGATTCCTGTCCGTTCTGAACGTGGGGAGGCAGCGACTGAGCCGCTGTGGATTAGGGCTGTCAACAGCGCCATGAAATTGAGTTAGAATATTCTAATTAATTTAGTAGAGTTCGAACGATATTCAAATTTTAACTTTCATCTAAGGTGCTGGGTCTGGATTATTGGATTATTGCCCGTAAATAAATTGTAGCCTATAAATGTTCTGTTATTAATGTAAATTGCTGCATAATTTTTGATGAATAACATTATTTATTAATATTACAATATTCAAACTCTCAAATCTAGGTTCAAACTTCTTTTAAAAAAAAAGTATATATTCGAATTTCGTTTTTTTTGTCTACTGTGGATAGGCGCAGTCCGTCATTAGGAGCTAACGAGGCAAAGGGCAGTAAAAGATGAAGGCGCTGAGGTACAGTAGGGGCTGAATAAAAGCTCTGAGCCCCCGAGTGATCGCCTGGTCAGCGCACGGCCAGGAGCGCCAGCGGCTACCCTCATTTAGGGTCTGAGGACTAAATTACAGGCCGCGTTGTTTGGGCGTGGCCCGCGTCCATGGCTGCCTACCTGCCTACAGGTGTGTGTGTGTGTGTGTCTTGTGGATACAGCCCCTGTGGAATTGACAGCGGGGGGCCGGGGACCCTGGGGGCGAAGGGGCCAGGCTGGGAGTGGAGTTGTCCCGCTGGGGGGGGGGGCGGTGAGGGTAAGCCCCTCCCCTCTCCGCAGGCTCCTTCTGTCTCTGCCCCGGACCCCCGCAGACAGACCCCCTCAAGACCCGCCTGGATGCCGACACACATGCACACACACACACACAGATATGCACGTACACACACAGATATGCACGTTCACACACACACAGACACACACGCATGTACGTACAGTACCTGTGAAAGTGCATTAGGATTGTAGATAAAAATAAATTTGGTCTGAAAAAAAGTCATACTGTACTGTATGTAGTACAAAGAGTTCTGATTATAGATCTGGGGTATGTATGACTTTTTTTCAAATTTATTTTGATCTACAATCCTCATGCACTTTCACAGGTATGTAGTACAAACAGTTCTGATTATAGATCTGCCACCCAGGGGTGTCTAGTCCATTCTTAGGCCGAGCAGTGAGGAATTTAATACATCCCAAAACAATAATTTCTACCCCAAAAAACTATAAGGGGTATGTATGACTTTTTTTTCACATTTATTTTTTATCTACAATCCTCATGCACTTTCACAGGTATGTAGTACAAACAGTTCTGATTATAGATCTGCCACCCAGGGGTGTCTAGTCCATTACTAGGCCGAGCAGTGAACAATGTAATTATGTCCACCTGAAAAAAAACGTAAGGGGTATGTATGGCGTTTTTTTTTTCAGACCAAATTTATTTTTATCTACAATCTTCATGAACATTCACAGGTATGTAGTACAAGCAATTCTGATCATAGATCTGCCACCCAGGGGTCTCTAGTCCATTACTAGGCCGAGCAGTGAACAATTTAATTATGTCCACCTGAAAAAAAACGTAAGGGGTATGTATGGCGTTTTTTTTTTCAGACCAAGTTTATTTTTATCTACAATCTTCATGAATATTCACAGGTATGTTGTACAAGCAATTCTGATCATAGATCTGCCACCCAGGGGTGTCTAGTCCATTACTAGGCCGAGCAGTGAACAATTTAATTATGTCCACCTGAAATAAAATGTAAGGGGTATGTATGGCGTTTTTTTTTTCAGACCAAATTTATTTTTATCTACAATCTTCATGAACATTCACAGGTATATAGGCCAAGCAATTCTGATCATAGATCTGCCACCCAGGGGTGTCTAGTCCATTACTAGGCCGAGCAGTGAACAATTTAATTATGTCCACCTGAAAAAAAACATAAGGGGTATGTATGGCGTTTTTTTTTTCAGACCAAATTAATTTTTATCTACAATCTTCATGAACATTCACAGGTATGTAGTACAAGCAATTCTGATCATAGATCTGCCACCCAGGGGTGTCTAGTCCATTACTAGGCCGAGCAGTGAACAATTTAATTATGTCCACCTGAAAAAAAACATAAGGGGTATGTATGGCGTTTTTTTTTTCAGACCAAATTTATTTTTATCTACAATCTTCATGAACATTCACAGGTATGTTGTACAAGCAATTCTGATCATAGAGCTGCCACCCAGGGGTGTCTAGTCCATTACTAGGCCGAGCAGTGAACAATTCAATTATGTCCACCTGAAAATAAACGTAAGGGGTATGTATGGCGTTTTTTTTTCAGACCAAATTTATTTTTATCTACAATCTTCATGAACATTCACAGGTATATAGGCCAAGCAATTCTGATCATAGATCTGCCACCCAGGGGTGTCTAGTCCATTACTAGGCCGAGCAGTGAACAATTTAATTATGTCCACCTGAAAAAAAACGTAAGGGGTATGTATGGCGTTTTTTTTTCAGACCAAATTTATTTTGATCTACAATCTTCATGAACATTCACAGGTATATAGGCCAAGCAATTCTGATCATAGATCTGCCACCCAGGGGTGTCTAGTCCATTACTAGGCCGAGCAGTGAACAATTTAATTATGTCCACCTGAAAAAAAACGTAAGGGGTATGTATGGCATTTTTTTTTCAGACCAAATTTATTTTTATCTACAATCTTCATGAACATTCACAGGTATGTTGTACAAGCAATTCTGATCATAGATCTGCCACCCAGGGGTGTCTAGTCCATTACTAGGCCGAGCAGTGAACAATTTAATCATGTCCACCTGAAAAAAAACGTAAGAAGTATGTATGGCGTTTTTTTTTCAGACCAAATTTATTTGTATCTACAATCTTCATGAACATTCACAGGTATATAGGCCAAGCAATTCTGATCATAGATCTGCCACCCAGGGGTCTCTAGTCCATTACTAGGCCGAGCAGTGAACAATTTAATTATGTCCACCTGAAAAAAAACGTAAGGGGTATGTATGGCGTTTTTTTTTCAGACCAAATTTATTTTTATCTACAATCTTCATGAACATTCACAGGTATGTTGTACAAGCAATTCTGATCATAGATCTGCCACCCAGGGGTGTCTAGTCCATTACTAGGCCGAGCAGTAAACAATTTAATTATGTCCACCTGAAAAAAAACATAAGGGGTATGTATGGCGTTTTTTTTTCAGACCAAATTTATTTTTATCTACAATCTTCATGAACATTCACAGGTATATAGGCCAAGCAATTCTGATCATAGATCTGCCACCCAGGGGTCTCTAGTCCATTCCTAGGCCAAGCAGTGAACAATTTAATTATTTCCACCTGAAAAAAAACATAAGGGGTATGTATGGCGTTTTTTTTTCAGACCAAATTTATTTTTATCTACAATCTTCATGAACATTCACAGGTATATAGGCCAAGCAATTCTGATCATAGATCTGCCACCCAGGGGTGTCTAGTCCATTACTAGGCCGAGCAGTGAACAATTTAATTATGTCCACCTGAAAAAAAACGTAAGGGGTATGTATGGCATTTTTTTTTCAGACCAAATTTATTTTTATCTACAATCTTCATGAACATTCACAGGTATATAGGCCAAGCAATTCTGATCATAGATCTGCCACCCAGGGGTCTCTAGTCCATTCCTAGGCCAAGCAGTGAACAATTAAATTATTTCCACCTGAAAGAAAACATAATGGCGTTTTTTTTTTCAGACCAAATTTATTTTTATCTACAATCTTCATGAACATTCACAGGTATGTAGTACAAGCAATTCTGATCATAGATCTGCCACCCAGGGGTCTCTAGTCCATTACTAGGCCGAGCAGTGAACAATTTAATTATGTCCACCTGAAAAAAAACGTAAGGGGTATGTATGGCGTTTTTTTTTTTCAGACCAAATTTATTTTTATCTACAATCTTCATGAACATTCATAGGTATGTTGTACAAGCAATTCTGATCATAGATCTGCCACCCAGGGGTGTCTAGTCCATTACTAGGCCGAGCAGTGAACAATTTAATTATGTCCACCTGAAAAAAAACGTAAGGGGTATGTATGGCGTTTTTTTTTCAGACCAAATTTATTTTTATCTACAATCTTCATGAACATTCACAGGTATATAGGCCAAGCAATTCTGATCATAGATCTGCCACCCAGGGGTGTCTAGTCCATTACTAGGCCGAGCAGTGAACAATTTAATTATGTCCACCTGAAAAAAAACGTAAGGGGTATGTATGGCGTTTTTTTTTCAGACCAAATTAATTTTTATCTACAATCTTCATGAACATTCACAGGTATGTTGTACAAGCAATTCTGATCATAGATCTGCCACCCAGGGGTGTCTAGTCCATTACTAGGCCGAGCAGTGAACAATTTAATTATGTCCACCTGAAAAAAAACATAAGGGGTATGTATGGCGTTTTTTTTTTCAGACCAAATTTATTTTGATCTACAATCTTCATGAACATTCACAGGTATGTAGTACAAGCAATTCTGATCATAGATCTGCCACCCAGGGGTGTCTAGTCCATTACTAGGCCGAGCAGTGAACAATTTAATTATGTCCACCTGAAAAAAAACGTAAGGGGTATGTATGGCGTTTTTTTTTCAGACCAAATTTATTTTTATCTACAATCTTCATGAACATTCACAGGTATATAGGCCAAGCAATTCTGATCATAGATCTGCCACCCAGGGGTGTCTAGTCCATTACTAGGCCGAGCAGTGAACAATTTAATTATGTCCACCTGAAAAACAACGTAAGGGGTATGTATGGTGTTTTTTTTTTCAGACCAAATTTATTTTTATCTACAATCTTCATGAACATTCACAGGTATGTTGTACAAGCAATTCTGATCATAGATCTGCCACCCAGGGGTGTCTAGTCCATTCCTAGGCCAAGCAGTGAACAATTAAATTATTTCCACCTGAAAGAAAACATAAGGGGTATGTATGGCGTTTTTTTTTTCAGACCAAATTTATTTTGATCTACAATCTTCATGAACATTCACAGGTATGTAGTACAAGCAATTCTGATCATAGATCTGCCACCCAGGGGTCTCTAGTCCATTACTAGGCCGAGCAGTGAACAATTTAATTATGTCCACCTGAAAAAAAACGTAAGGGGTATGTATGGCGTTTTTTTTTTCAGACCAAATTTATTTTTATCTACAATCTTCATGAACATTCATAGGTATGTTGTACAAGCAATTCTGATCATAGATCTGCCACCCAGGGGTGTCTAGTCCATTACTAGGCCGAGCAGTGAACAATTTAATTATGTCCACCTGAAAAAAAACGTAAGGGGTATGTATGGCGTTTTTTTTTCAGACCAAATTTATTTTTATCTACAATCTTCATGAACATTCACAGGTATATAGGCCAAGCAATTCTGATCATAGATCTGCCACCCAGGGGTGTCTAGTCCATTACTAGGCCGAGCAGTGAACAATTTAATTATGTCCACCTGAAAAAAAACGTAAGGGGTATGTATGGCGTTTTTTTTTTCAGACCAAATTTATTTTTATCTACAATCTTCATGAACATTCACAGGTATGTTGTACAAGCAATTCTGATCATAGATCTGCCACCCAGGGGTGTCTAGTCCATTACTAGGCCGAGCAGTGAACAATTTAATTATGTCCACCTGAAAAAAAACGTAAGGGGTATGTATGGTGTTTTTTTTTTCAGACCAAATTTATTTTTATCTACAATCTTCATGAACATTCACAGGTATATAGGCCAAGCAATTCTGATCATAGATCTGCCACCCAGGGGTCTCTAGTCCATTCCTAGGCCAAGCAGTGAACAATTAAATTATTTCCACCTGAAAGAAAACATAAGGGGTATGTATGGCGTTTTTTTTTTCAGACCAAATTTATTTTGATCTACAATCTTCATGAACATTCACAGGTATGTAGTACAAGCAATTCTGATCATAGATCTGCCACCCAGGGGTCTCTAGTCCATTACTAGGCCGAGCAGTGAACAATTTAATTATGTCCACCTGAAAAAAAACGTAAGGGGTATGTATGGCGTTTTTTTTTCAGACCAAATTTATTTTTATCTACAATCTTCATGAACATTCACAGGTATATAGGCCAAGCAATTCTGATCATAGATCTGCCACCCAGGGGTGTCTAGTCCATTACTAGGCCGAGCAGTGAACAATTTAATTATGTCCACCTGAAAAAAAACGTAAGGGGTATGTATGGCGTTTTTTTTTCAGACCAAATTTATTTTTATCTACAATCTTCATGAACATTCACAGGTATGTTGTACAAGCAATTCTGATCATAGATCTGCCACCCAGGGGTGTCTAGTCCATTACTAGGCCGAGCAGTAAACAATTTAATTATGTCCACCTGAAAAAAAACATAAGGGGTATGTATGGCGTTTTTTTTTTCAGACCAAATTTATTTTGATCTACAATCTTCATGAACATTCACAGGTATGTAGTACAAGCAATTCTGATCATAGATCTGCCACCCAGGGGTGTCTAGTCCATTACTAGGCCGAGCAGTGAACAATTTAATTATGTCCACCTGAAAAAAAACGTAAGGGGTATGTATGGCGTTTTTTTTTCAGACCAAATTTATTTTTATCTACAATCTTCATGAACATTCACAGGTATATAGGCCAAGCAATTCTGATCATAGATCTGCCACCCAGGGGTCTCTAGTCCATTCCTAGGCCAAGCAGTGAACAATTTAATTATTTCCACCTGAAAAAAAACATAAGGGGTATGTATGGCGTTTTTTTTTCAGACCAAATTTATTTTTATCTACAATCTTCATGAACATTCACAGGTATATAGGCCAAGCAATTCTGATCATAGATCTGCCACCCAGGGGTGTCTAGTCCATTACTAGGCCGAGCAGTGAACAATTTAATTATGTCCACCTGAAAAAAAACGTAAGGGGTATGTATGGCATTTTTTTTTCAGACCAAATTTATTTTTATCTACAATCTTCATGAACATTCACAGGTATATAGGCCAAGCAATTCTGATCATAGATCTGCCACCCAGGGGTCTCTAGTCCATTCCTAGGCCAAGCAGTGAACAATTAAATTATTTCCACCTGAAAGAAAACATAAGGGGTATGTATGGCGTTTTTTTTTTCAGACCAAATTTATTTTTATCTACAATCTTCATGAACATTCACAGGTATGTAGTACAAGCAATTCTGATCATAGATCTGCCACCCAGGGGTCTCTAGTCCATTACTAGGCCGAGCAGTGAACAATTTAATTATGTCCACCTGAAAAAAAACGTAAGGGGTATGTATGGCGTTTTTTTTTTTCAGACCAAATTTATTTTTATCTACAATCTTCATGAACATTCATAGGTATGTTGTACAAGCAATTCTGATCATAGATCTGCCACCCAGGGGTGTCTAGTCCATTACTAGGCCGAGCAGTGAACAATTTAATTATGTCCACCTGAAAAAAAACGTAAGGGGTATGTATGGCGTTTTTTTTTCAGACCAAATTTATTTTTATCTACAATCTTCATGAACATTCACAGGTATATAGGCCAAGCAATTCTGATCATAGATCTGCCACCCAGGGGTGTCTAGTCCATTACTAGGCCGAGCAGTGAACAATTTAATTATGTCCACCTGAAAAAAAACGTAAGGGGTATGTATGGCGTTTTTTTTTCAGACCAAATTTATTTTTATCTACAATCTTCATGAACATTCACAGGTATGTTGTACAAGCAATTCTGATCATAGATCTGCCACCCAGGGGTGTCTAGTCCATTACTAGGCCGAGCAGTGAACAATTTAATTATGTCCACCTGAAAAAAAACATAAGGGGTATGTATGGCGTTTTTTTTTTCAGACCAAATTTATTTTGATCTACAATCTTCATGAACATTCACAGGTATGTAGTACAAGCAATTCTGATCATAGATCTGCCACCCAGGGGTGTCTAGTCCATTACTAGGCCGAGCAGTGAACAATTTAATTATGTCCACCTGAAAAAAAACGTAAGGGGTATGTATGGCGTTTTTTTTTCAGACCAAATTTATTTTTATCTACAATCTTCATGAACATTCACAGGTATATAGGCCAAGCAATTCTGATCATAGATCTGCCACCCAGGGGTGTCTAGTCCATTACTAGGCCGAGCAGTGAACAATTTAATTATGTCCACCTGAAAAAAAACGTAAGGGGTATGTATGGTGTTTTTTTTTTCAGACCAAATTTATTTTTATCTACAATCTTCATGAACATTCACAGGTATGTTGTACAAGCAATTCTGATCATAGATCTGCCACCCAGGGGTGTCTAGTCCATTCCTAGGCCAAGCAGTGAACAATTAAATTATTTCCACCTGAAAGAAAACATAAGGGGTATGTATGGCGTTTTTTTTTTCAGACCAAATTTATTTTGATCTACAATCTTCATGAACATTCACAGGTATGTAGTACAAGCAATTCTGATCATAGATCTGCCACCCAGGGGTCTCTAGTCCATTACTAGGCCGAGCAGTGAACAATTTAATTATGTCCACCTGAAAAAAAACGTAAGGGGTATGTATGGCGTTTTTTTTTTCAGACCAAATTTATTTTTATCTACAATCTTCATGAACATTCATAGGTATGTTGTACAAGCAATTCTGATCATAGATCTGCCACCCAGGGGTGTCTAGTCCATTACTAGGCCGAGCAGTGAACAATTTAATTATGTCCACCTGAAAAAAAACGTAAGGGGTATGTATGGCGTTTTTTTTTCAGACCAAATTTATTTTTATCTACAATCTTCATGAACATTCACAGGTATATAGGCCAAGCAATTCTGATCATAGATCTGCCACCCAGGGGTGTCTAGTCCATTACTAGGCCGAGCAGTGAACAATTTAATTATGTCCACCTGAAAAAAAACGTAAGGGGTATGTATGGCGTTTTTTTTTTCAGACCAAATTTATTTTTATCTACAATCTTCATGAACATTCACAGGTATGTTGTACAAGCAATTCTGATCATAGATCTGCCACCCAGGGGTGTCTAGTCCATTACTAGGCCGAGCAGTGAACAATTTAATTATGTCCACCTGAAAAAAAACGTAAGGGGTATGTATGGTGTTTTTTTTTTCAGACCAAATTTATTTTTATCTACAATCTTCATGAACATTCACAGGTATATAGGCCAAGCAATTCTGATCATAGATCTGCCACCCAGGGGTCTCTAGTCCATTCCTAGGCCAAGCAGTGAACAATTAAATTATTTCCACCTGAAAGAAAACATAAGGGGTATGTATGGCGTTTTTTTTTTCAGACCAAATTTATTTTGATCTACAATCTTCATGAACATTCACAGGTATGTAGTACAAGCAATTCTGATCATAGATCTGCCACCCAGGGGTCTCTAGTCCATTACTAGGCCGAGCAGTGAACAATTTAATTATGTCCACCTGAAAAAAAACGTAAGGGGTATGTATGGCGTTTTTTTTTCAGACCAAATTTATTTTTATCTACAATCTTCATGAACATTCACAGGTATGTTGTACAAGCAATTCTGATCATAGATCTGCCACCCAGGGGTGTCTAGTCCATTACTAGGCCGAGCAGTGAACAATTTAATTATGTCCACCTGAAAAAAAACATAAGGGGTATGTATGGCGTTTTTTTTTTCAGACCAAATTTATTTTGATCTACAATCTTCATGAACATTCACAGGTATGTAGTACAAGCAATTCTGATCATAGATCTGCCACCCAGGGGTGTCTAGTCCATTACTAGGCCGAGCAGTGAACAATTTAATTATGTCCACCTGAAAAAAAACGTAAGGGGTATGTATGGCGTTTTTTTTTCAGACCAAATTTATTTTTATCTACAATCTTCATGAACATTCACAGGTATATAGGCCAAGCAATTCTGATCATAGATCTGCCACCCAGGGGTCTCTAGTCCATTCCTAGGCCAAGCAGTGAACAATTAAATTATTTCCACCTGAAAGAAAACATAAGGGGTATGTATGGCGTTTTTTTTTTCAGACCAAATTTATTTGGATCTACAATCTTCATGAACATTCACAGGTATGTAGTACAAGCAATTCTGATCATAGATCTGCCACCCAGGGGTCTCTAGTCCATTACTAGGCCGAGCAGTGAACAATTTAATTATGTCCACCTGAAAAAAAACGTAAGGGGTATGTATGGCGTTTTTTTTTCAGACCAAATTTATTTTTATCTACAATCTTCATGAACATTCACAGGTATGTTGTACAAGCAATTCTGATCATAGATCTGCCACCCAGGGGTGTCTAGTCCATTACTAGGCCGAGCAGTGAACAATTTAATTATGTCCACCTGAAAAAAAACATAAGGGGTATGTATGGCGTTTTTTTTTTCAGACCAAATTTATTTTGATCTACAATCTTCATGAACATTCACAGGTATGTAGTACAAGCAATTCTGATCATAGATCTGCCACCCAGGGGTGTCTAGTCCATTACTAGGCCGAGCAGTGAACAATTTAATTATGTCCACCTGAAAAAAAACGTAAGGGGTATGTATGGCGTTTTTTTTTCAGACCAAATTTATTTTTATCTACAATCTTCATGAACATTCACAGGTATATAGGCCAAGCAATTCTGATCATAGATCTGCCACCCAGGGGTGTCTAGTCCATTACTAGGCCGAGCAGTGAACAATTTAATTATGTCCACCTGAAAAAAAACGTAAGGGGTATGTATGGTGTTTTTTTTTTCAGACCAAATTTATTTTTATCTACAATCTTCATGAACATTCACAGGTATGTTGTACAAGCAATTCTGATCATAGATCTGCCACCCAGGGGTGTCTAGTCCATTCCTAGGCCAAGCAGTGAACAATTAAATTATTTCCACCTGAAAGAAAACATAAGGGGTATGTATGGCGTTTTTTTTTTCAGACCAAATTTATTTTTATCTACAATCTTCATGAACATTCACAGGTATGTAGTACAAGCAATTCTGATCATAGATCTGCCACCCAGGGGTCTCTAGTCCATTCCTAGGCCAAGCAGTGAACAATTAAATTATTTCCACCTGAAAGAAAACATAAGGGGTATGTATGGCATTTTTTTTTAAGACCAAATTTATTTTTATCTACAATCTTCATGAACATTCACAGGTATGTTGTACAAGCAATTCTGATCATAGATCTGCCACCAAGGGGTGTCTAGTCCATTACTAGGCCGAGCAGTGAACAATTTAATCATGTCCACCTGAAAAAAAACATAAGGGGTATGTATGGCGTTTTTTTTTTCAGACCAAATTTATTTTTATCTACAATCTTCATGAACATTCACAGGTATATAGGCCAAGCAATTCTGATCATAGATCTGCCACCCAGGGGTCTCTAGTCCATTCCTAGGCCAAGCAGTGAACAATTAAATTATTTCCACCTGAAAGAAAACATAAGGGGTATGTATGGCGTTTTTTTTTTCAGACCAAATTTATTTTGATCTACAATCTTCATGAACATTCACAGGTATGTAGTACAAGCAATTCTGATCATAGATCTGCCACCCAGGGGTCTCTAGTCCATTACTAGGCCGAGCAGTGAACAATTTAATTATGTCCACCTGAAAAAAAACGTAAGGGGTATGTATGGTGTTTTTTTTTCAGACCAAATTTATTTTTATCTACAATCTTCATGAACATTCACAGGTATATAGGCCAAGCAATTCTGATCATAGATCTGCCACCCAGGGGTCTCTAGTCCATTCCTAGGCCAAGCAGTGAACAATTAAATTATTTCCACCTGAAAGAAAACATAAGGGGTATGTATGGCGTTTTTTTTTTCAGACCAAATTTATTTTGATCTACAATCTTCATGAACATTCACAGGTATGTAGTACAAGCAATTCTGATCATAGATCTGCCACCCAGGGGTGTCTAGTCCATTACTAGGCCGAGCAGTGAACAATTTAATTATGTCCACCTGAAAAAAAACGTAAGGGGTATGTATGGCGTTTTTTTTTCAGACCAAATTTATTTTTATCTACAATCTTCATGAACATTCACAGGTATATAGGCCAAGCAATTCTGATCATAGATCTGCCACCCAGGGGTCTCTAGTCCATTCCTAGGCCAAGCAGTGAACAATTTAATTATTTCCACCTGAATAAAAACATAAGGGGTATGTATGGCGTTTTTTTTTTCAGACCAAATTTATTTTTATCTACAATCTTCATGAACATTCACAGGTATGTAGTACAAGCAATTCTGATCATAGATCTGCCACCCAGGGGTGTCTAGTCCATTACTAGGCCGAGCAGTGAACAATTTAATTATGTCCACCTGAAAAAAAACGTAAGGGGTATGTATGGCGTTTTTTTTTCAGACCAAATTTATTTTTATCTACAATCTTCATGAACATTCACAGGTATGTTGTACAAGCAATTCTGATCATAGATCTGCCACCCAGGGGTGTCTAGTCCATTACTAGGCCGAGCAGTGAACAATTTAATCATGTCCACCTGAAAAAAAACGTAAGGGGTATGTATGGCGTTTTTTTTTTCAGACCAAATTTATTTTGATCTACAATCTTCATGAACATTCACAGGTATATAGGCTAAGCAATTCTGATCATAGATCTGCCACCCAGGGGTGTCTAGTCCATTACTAGGCCGAGCAGTGAACAATTTAATTATGTCCACCTGAAAAAAAACGTAAGGGGTATGTATGGTGTTTTTTTTTTCAGACCAAATTTATTTTTATCTACAATCTTCATGAACATTCACAGGTATATAGGCCAAGCAATTCTGATCATAGATCTGCCACCCAGGGGTCTCTAGTCCATTCCTAGGCCAAGCAGTGAACAATTAAATTATTTCCACCTGAAAGAAAACATAAGGGGTATGTATGGCGTTTTTTTTTTCAGACCAAATTTATTTTGATCTACAATCTTCATGAACATTCACAGGTATGTAGTACAAGCAATTCTGATCATAGATCTGCCACCCAGGGGTCTCTAGTCCATTACTAGGCCGAGCAGTGAACAATTTAATTATGTCCACCTGAAAAAAAACGTAAGGGGTATGTATGGCGTTTTTTTTTTCAGACCAAATTTATTTTTATCTACAATCTTCATGAACATTCACAGGTATGTTGTACAAGCAATTCTGATCATAGATCTGCCACCCAGGGGTGTCTAGTCCATTACTAGGCCGAGCAGTGAACAATTTAATTATGTCCACCTGAAAAAAAACGTAAGGGGTATGTATGGCGTTTTTTTTTCAGACCAAATTTATTTTTATCTACAATCTTCATGAACATTCACAGGTATGTTGTACAAGCAATTCTGATCATAGATCTGCCACCCAGGGGTGTCTAGTCCATTACTAGGCCGAGCAGTGAACAATTTAATTATGTCCACCTGAAAAAAAACATAAGGGGTATGTATGGCGTTTTTTTTTTCAGACCAAATTTATTTTGATCTACAATCTTCATGAACATTCACAGGTATGTAGTACAAGCAATTCTGATCATAGATCTGCCACCCAGGGGTGTCTAGTCCATTACTAGGCCGAGCAGTGAACAATTTAATTATGTCCACCTGAAAAAAAACGTAAGGGGTATGTATGGCGTTTTTTTTTCAGACCAAATTTATTTTTATCTACAATCTTCATGAACATTCACAGGTATATAGGCCAAGCAATTCTGATCATAGATCTGCCACCCAGGGGTCTCTAGTCCATTACTAGGCCGAGCAGTGAACAATTTAATTATGTCCACCTGAAAAAAAACGTAAGGGGTATGTATGGTGTTTTTTTTTTCAGACCAAATTTATTTTTATCTACAATCTTCATGAACATTCACAGGTATGTTGTACAAGCAATTCTGATCATAGATCTGCCACCCAGGGGTGTCTAGTCCATTCCTAGGCCAAGCAGTGAACAATTAAATTATTTCCACCTGAAAGAAAACATAAGGGGTATGTATGGCGTTTTTTTTTTCAGACCAAATTTATTTTGATCTACAATCTTCATGAACATTCACAGGTATGTTGTACAAGCAATTCTGATCATAGATCTGCCACCCAGGGGTGTCTAGTCCATTACTAGGCCGAGCAGTGAACAATTTAATTATGTCCACCTGAAAAAAAACGTAAGGGGTATGTATGGCCTTTTTTTTTTCAGACCAAATTTATTTTTATCTACAATCTTCATGAACATTCACAGGTATGTGTTACAAGCAATTCTGATCATAGATCTGCCACCCAGGGGTGTCTAGTCCATTACTAGGCCGAGCAGTGAACAATTTAATTATGTCCACCTGAAAAAAAACGTAAGGGGTATGTATGGCGTTTTTTTTTCAGACCAAATTTATTTTTATCTACAATCTTCATGAACATTCACAGGTATGTAGTACAAGCAATTCTGATCATAGATCTGCCACCCAGGGGTCTCTAGTCCATTACTAGGCCGAGCAGTGAACAATTTAATTATGTCCACCTGAAAAAAAACGTAAGGGGTATGTATGGCCTTTTTTTTTTTCAGACCAAATTTATTTTTATCTACAATCTTCATGAACATTCACAGATATATAGGCCAATCAATTCTGGTCATAGGTCTGCCACCCAGGGGTAAAGTGCACTCATCTTGATGGCAGTCAGCCCCAAACTGAATGACCTGTCAATCAATCAAGAACACCATGTATGAAGAACTCGACTAATGACAAAAGCCATGTGAAGCCAAAAAGTTATTCACCTCTAATGGTCTTGCTCAAGGACACTTTGACATGTGGACAGTCGGAGCTGGGATTCGAACCACTGACCCTTCGATCACTGAATGACCCGCTCTACCAACTGAACTACAGCCGCCCTGTGGAGTTTTGCTTCTGTATCCTGTTGTTGTATGTGTGAATACTGCAGGGGAGAGAGCGCGTCTGTTTTGCAGTGACACTCTGGAGCAGGTGTACTCTGGTTGGCATGTTTGTCTGTTAACAGTTAATCAACTATCGATTAATTGATTAATTCATTGAGTTTACTCGTGTAAGATTTGGTTACTCGATTAATTGTTTGTTAATGGAATGGAGATTCTTTTTTTTTTAGCAAACATTATCAACGGGAGTTGTGTGAAATGTAATCATGATTTAAGGTCTCTAAGGTGAAATTTCAACGACACAGCAGAAGACGACACAAAAATGAAGCGAGCAAAGCTCAGTCCAGCGTGGGACATTCTTATCAATTAATTGACGATTGTTTCTTAAGGTTATCAATTCATTGACTATTGTTTGTTAAGGATAACAGTTATCGATTAATGAAATTCCTTGAAATTTGCAACCCTTCTGGGAACATTCCAGAAGGAGAGGCAGCGGTCGGAGTACGCTAAGGGGCAGACCGGTCGCCAGGGGGGCATACGAGGGGGGCATTATTATTCTATATTTTTGATAATCAGATATGCTATTGTATTCAGGCAGCACGGACACATAGCCATACGAGGTTGCAAATTGGTCTCAGATAGATTTAATATGTCCCAATGTATTAGGCCTACAGTACACACACAGATATGCACATACACACACACGCCTGTACGTACACACACAGACATGCCCGTACACACACACAGACACACACATGCACACACAGACATACATGACACACACACACACACACACACACACACACACATAGACACACACAGACATACACACCGACACACACACACACACACACGGCTTTCTCTCTCCAGGGACCCTGAACACCATCTTTCATCGCTGCACTATGAAGGAAAGTCACATGATTGATTTACCGACGTGTACGTAGTGGATGTTTATTTTCGTTAGGGTTAGATTAGCTTGTCTGATCATGTTCTTTCTTGTTTTGTCTTAGAGACACTGCAGTTACAGTAGCAACTATAGCTATTGGAATACGTTATTTTTAAATAACTGACCAGTTACTGTTGTTGACATGAAATATGTCTTTAAGAATGTGCCACTGTCAACATGCATTAAGATAAGAAGCAGTTTAGTGATCACAGCATGCAATCTGTCATACCGTCACGCGCCAACAGACCGATGTTGTCTCGCGGCTCGGCTTCGACTGTTGAACGTTTCTGTTTATGGTTACAATTACACCATAACCTCATATACAAATCTCCACCTTCCCCGAGGGAATCTGAAACAACTGTTAGCATTTCATTAAATAACCTGTCAACAGTTAACGCGCGCGCTCGTTTGCAACCGGCCGATAAGACTTCAGAGGCATATTCGTTAATTGCAGCACACATTCCTGGCCGAGCGGAAGTGTTTCCATGACTACGCTTCGGATGACGACGGCCAGCGTTTCTAGGGACGGAAATAACCGTCGGCGTTCCAGCGGATCAAACGGCGATGGTGGCGATGGTGCCCAAAAAAAACATGGTCTTTACGGCCGAAGAGCAGCAGCGCGCCCGGCTTCCTGGCCTTCCTGTCCTTCCTCCGCCAGCACACTGTCCGGCAGGGGCGGCCGCGTGATGCAAGCACGGTCAACGGTCAGATATGTACCGGATCGGGTGCCGCGGGGTCCGACACTGTTCACTACCCTGAACACGGAATAAGAGAGTATGCCATGGGTGATGGTTGAGACCTGTTTGGACCCTTACTCTAACTAGAACAGCGCCGTTGGCTGATAGCGTCCTCTCCTACTACAGTGACCAGGAAGAGAGAGAGAGAGAGAGGGGGGGGGTGTAGAGAGTATGAAGTCAACTACTATAAATCAGAACATGATTGTTATTACCAGATGAATTCTTCAGCTACAGGTCTATCCTCCTAGTTTACTACCGCTGCAGAAGAGAGGGGGTGGAGAATGAACGTGGTAAAAAAAAAAAGGTTGTGCTACTCAATCAATCAAGTTGGATTTATATAGCGCCCTTCATGATACCCAGAGCGCTTTACAGAGTCCAGTATTCATTCAGACACAGTCATACCGGTGGTGGTAAGATACATCTGTAGCCACAGCTGCCCTGGAGCAGACTGACAGAAGCGTGGCTGCCAATCAGCGCCTACGGCCCCTCCGACCACCACCAACATTCATTCACATTCATACTGGTTTGAACTGGCTACCGGTCGAGATGGTATCACACAGACAGACAGACTGGTCTAGTGGGGCCTGAGTATGTTTCTCTATGGGCCCTCTAATCCCACAGAGCTGGTTCACAGTCAAGGTCCTGCTTCCTGTCTGGAGGATCTGGTTGGACGGTGAGTCATACTAAGCCCAGGGACAGAGTCTGAATTAAGCAACTTAGCTGCAGTTTAGTCTTTAAGCTAATTAATTGTGTTAATGTGAAAACAGGTACTGTGCAATACTCAGCACAGAGACTATGACTCCCTTCTGCCTCTGAAACTTTAATCCACAACACAACAAAACAAACACTAGTTTGAATGTCCTGTGAAAGTCCTTCACATTTTCTCCATCGAGCCCTGTTCTCCTCTGCCCTGGACCTCTAGGTCCTAGCAGGTGATGAGTGGACCTCTAGGTCCTAGCAGGTGATGAGTGGACCTCTAGGTCCTAGCAGGTGATGAGTGGACCTCTAGGTCCTAGCAGGTGATGACTAGACCTCTAGGTCCTAGCAGGTGATGACTAGACCTCTAGGTCCTAGCAGGTGATGACTGGACCTCTAGGTCCTAGCAGGTGATGACTAGACCTCTAGGTCCTAGCAGGTGACAGCTGGACCTCTAGGTCCTAGCAGGTGACAGCTGGACCTCTAGGTCCTAGCAGGTGATGACTTGACCTCTAGGTCCTAGCAGGTGATGGCTGGCTAGGATGTGATGCCGCCCGTCTGCTCCACAGGACCACAGGACCACAGGCCCTGGGCAGCGCAGAGTCCGCCTGGGAGAGCGCAGCTCGCCCACTGAGGAATGTTGTTGCCATTTAAGTGAGCGTTACTACCTGCTGGCGCTCTTTCACCCGGCCTTCTATTGCCTGGGGATCTCAATTGGATTGGAGCCGTAAAGCCCTGTGTTCCGCGGGGCAGGGCCCCATGTGTAATTGGAGGAAGGCAGGCCTCTTATTCCCTCTCCGCGGGGGGCTACGTTCGCAGGCCAGCCCTAGCCTTTGGGCTGCCCGGCCAGGAGCTAAAGAGGTCACCGCGG
Source organism: Borostomias antarcticus (assembly GCF_949987555.1). Taxonomy (NCBI): domain Eukaryota; kingdom Metazoa; phylum Chordata; class Actinopteri; order Stomiiformes; family Stomiidae; genus Borostomias; species Borostomias antarcticus. The sequence continues at coordinate 15,946,324 of NC_140257.1, forward strand.
GGGTCCGTATCAAACCGCCCCAGCCTGCCTGGGCTACCCCAAACATACCCCGGCTGCCGGATCCTCCCACCCTTTACTGACTCATTCAGGCACTCAATCACTCACTCATTGTCACTCTAGCTATGGCTGCCAGGTGTTGGTGGGATTAAGCAGGTTTCGATTGAGGCTCTTTTCTTCCTCAATAGAAACTTCTACTGCACGCTACTACATTTGGACTGCTTTTTTCTGTTTGTTATTATTATTATTATTATTAGCACTGGTATGTATGTGTTTTTAATGATGCTGCCGCCTGTCTCCCTTGGAAAAGAGATTATTAATCTCAATGGGATTTCCTGGTTAAATAAAGTTTTTTTTTTTCTTTCTAAAATTCAAATGTACATTTTTATTTCTTATTCAACAGAGTAACATCTTATGCGGCTTGTACAGTGCGTACAGTAGAGTCTCAGTCTGCCGAGGAGGTCTGAGCGGAGGACAAGCCCTTCTTCTGGAGCTCGTCCGCTTGGGGACCACCTGATCTTCCCTCCCGGGGGCCTGGACCCGAACACGAACCCAACAAACCCTCCGGCTGGTCCGACAACCTCTCGAACGGCCGTCTTACCTCCGCTAGGAGACCGGGAGACCGGCCAGGCGTGTGAGCAGCTGACCGACCGGCCGAGTCAGCGGATCCTGTCCTATGAGCTCCAACAGGCCCTCACTGTTAACATGAAAGGCCAGCGAGCTGCCCAGTGTGTGTGTGTGTGTGTGTGTGTGTGTGACTGTACGAGACCAGCTAAGCTACACAACAGTGATCATCTCCCACTATCAGCAGCTGTCACGCGCAGGCCGGAGATAAGCCGGAGTGGCGCTGAAAGCGTAGGTTTTTGCGGCGGCGTGTTCTGTCAGAAACGCTGGGCTGGTGTGTGTGTGTGTGTGTGGGTGTGTGTGGGGGGGGGGGGTCATGTAGGCAGACGTAGACAAGGTGGGGGCTCCATCACATTTCAGCTATGCCACTTCAGGACGGGAAAATAATTAAGACTTGATTGAAAGTAAATTAAATATAGGTTATTTTATAGTTTGTGGAATTGATCCCAACCCTGAATGTGGACTGAGCTGAGTCAGCAAATATACAGTATAATGTATCATTAGCCAACAAGCCGAGATCCTGTTCTGATTCTCTTGTGCCAAGAGTCGGTTGGCTATACCACTTGAAAGCCCAACCTACTGTACATAAGTTGTATTCAAAATACTGTATAATGTATCATAAGTCTATAAGCAAGATCCGGTTCTTATCCTCTTGTACCAAGAGACGGATGGCTATACCACCTGAAAGCCCAACCTACTGTACCTTAGTCATGTTCTTCCTTTGTATTCACAGTTGGCAGTTGCTATTTTAACTATACGATGTGAGCGTTGTTCTGGCCAACTGAAGACACACACACACACACACACACACACACACGGCAAACCCAGACCAGACCAGGCCAGACCGGTACGGAAACACCTGTTCAAACCGGGAGGGTCAGAGCCTGGGGGATGTCTTCAGGCGCTGGACTTGGTACCTGTACCTCACAGTCACGGTCACTGGACCACCTCTGGGACACATATTCTCACTCTGGACATTGGAATGTGTAACTATCTTAATTCAAGGCCTGTTTGTTTTGTGCTCTTTTGCTGATTTTTGCACTTTGAGCTAGTCTGTTGTCAACGTATGTTGTTGTTGTTGTTGTTATTGTTGTTGTTGTTGTTCTTGTTGCTGTTGTTGTCTCATGCAACTTTCATGTCTTGTTTCCAGGGAACTGTGCTGCTGCCATTCTTGGCCAGGATTCTCTTGTAAAAAAAGATTTTAATCTCAATGAGTCTTAACCTGTGTGCTGCCTGAAGGCATCAGTAGAGAGGCCCCTCTTCAGATGGCAGATAAGGCAAGGGCCAGGTCTGGAGGTAGCATAGCGCAGGGCTCCTGTTAGCTCCTGGGGGTCTGGAGGTAGCATAGCACAGGCCTCCTGTTAGCTCCTGGAGGTGTGGAGGTGTGGAGGTAGCATAGCACAGGCCTCCTGTTAGCTCCTGGGGGTCTGGAGGTAGCGTAGCACAGGGCTCCTGTTAGCTCCTGAGGGTCTGGAGGTGTGGAGGTAGCATAGCACAGGCCTCCTGTTAGCTCCTGGGGGTCTGGAGGTGTGGAGGTAGCGTAGCACAGGGCTCCTGTTAGCTCCTGGGGGTCTGGGGGTGTGGAGGTAGCATAGCACAGGGCTCCTGTTAGCTCCTGGGGGTCTGGAGGTCTGGAGGTAGCATAGCACAGGGCTCCTGTTAGCCCCTGGGGGTCTGGAGGTGTGGAGGTAGCATAGCACAGGCCTCCTGTTAGCTCCTGGGGGTCTGGAGGTGTGGAGGTAGCGTAGCGCAGGCCTCCTGTTAGCTCCTGGGGGTCAAGGGAAGGATGGGAGGGGGGAGGGAGACACGCACGTGTCGTCAAATGCGACCGGAGAGTCTGGTCTAGCAGCATTCTTCTGCTCCTGCACACTTGATCCTGAGGAGCCGAGCACCAGTAAATACAGTAGGTGTAGTCAGCGAGTTTTAGCATGGAGGGATGTCCCTGCCAACGACCTGCTCTTCTCTCTTGTGAGAGACGTATACAGTGTAGCTAATGCGAAAATATGGACTAAGTCTGCTGTTTTTCTGTGTACAAAAGATGTTGATCTTAAGTTTGCTTTCTTTTAGTTAGCGTAGCAATTAGCCCCGTTTGAAACCCCTTCCTGATGGAAAATAAAATGACCCAAGCCGGTATCTCTGCGCTACAACTAGGGTAATAAGGACCCCTCCAGTACAGGATCCTCCTCACTGACCACCCCGCCCTCGCCAGCCCTGCCCGGCCCCCCGGTGAGACACTCCGCATTCCTCCTCCAGGTTCCCGAACCACCCTCCCGACCACTTGACCCTCCAACCCTGACCGCTAATTATAGCGTTGGGCCAGGTGAGGGAAGGCGAGGCCCGCTCTTCTCAGGAAACTTCTCTCCAAACTTCTCAGGAATCCCTCAATCCACCCCCCCCTCCCTCCCCCCCACCTGCCCCTCCCCCCACCCCCGACCTCTGACCTTCTCAACGCCTCTCTGCTCATCCTCTCACCGAGTTGGTCACCCTCGGCGTCAGATAGCATCACGGCCACAGGGCTTTCAGCCAGCGAGCTCAGAAAGAGGAGAGAGAGTGTGTGTGTGTGTGTGTGTGTGTGTGTGTGTGTGTGTGTGTGTGTGTGCGTGTAGGTGACATGGAGCTTGGACACAGGTTCACTTAACGCACGGTCTTCACTCGGTCTAATATACAAAACCTAGATATCCCAGATTCACACTGATCATTGGCATAGAAAGGAAACAGCTGATTCTCAGTTGTTACGTTAAGTCTGAGTTAAATCTGCACAGTTACAACGTCCTACGTCGTCCATTGCTTTGTGGATACTTTAGATTGTTATGTAACCCCCCCCCAAAACCCCCCCCCAAAAAACGCATGCTTGCAACCCAGTCTCACACATCAACGTCAACGCTTGAAAGGGATTTATTTCATCTGGATCCTGACATTATGTCAGAAAACGTGAAATAGATTAAACAATCATATTGCTTCAGAAATGTTTGCCAAGTCTGTGGAATAGTGGGGCGTGCACCCCCGGGTGGAGGAGTATATGGACTAGTTATACTCTATTTGAACAATACATTATGTTTTCACTCCGTTTCGTTGGGTTATCTCACATTGTAACGGACGTGCTAACGTTTATTTTTCAAGCTACACCCTTGTTGTATCTTGAAGAGTGACTCCTTGGGAGTAGTAGCGTGTTGAGTGTCCACTTGAGGCCTGATTAGCTGTCGAGCCTCCAGCCGTTTCCAGCCCCTGGTGAACGACAGCGAAGTCTGGCTGTTTATCTTGAACGTGCACCAAGACAAACACTGCTGCTTTGATGTCATTAACGGTGGCTGCAGGTCATTCGGCCGTGATTCTGCCCCTCTGGACTGATTAGGGTCGGGGGGGGGGGGGGGGGGGTGAGCAAAGACATGAGGGGAGGGAGAGAAGGCGGGGGAGGGGGGAGGAGAAGAGGGAGAGGAGGAGGAGGAGGAGGAGACGGCGACGAGAGGAGGAGGAGGAGGAGCCAGTGATTGTTGTGGTGGCGATGAGGTCGAAAGGTCTCCTGGCGAAGGCGGAAATGGGCGTCTGGCTCCTGCGTTTCCACAGTTCAACTTCAAGATGGGCCTCTCCCTTCCCAGTGCGCTGATAGCTGCGGTCCACAGGACACCGCGGGAAGCCGCTTGGCCCGGCACGCCGTCAGGACAAAGAATCCCCATTTCCACCTACTCAAGTGAGGTTTCCTTCAGCGTTAAACGCTTCCAGCTAGCAATAAACTAGCTGGAAGCGACTGAGGAACCCAACTACATGTGCTTTAAGCTAAGAAGTCCGCCATGTTTCGCCTCACTGGGTAGGTAGGAGAGCGGGGAACCCCGTGTTGGTGGTCCACTGCAGAACGCTGATGGGAATCAAGATTTGAGGCCCCAGTAGGTTCCTAAGCACTCAGTGTGGAGGTGGAAAGAGACGGGGAAAACCCCACTCACTTTCCCACCGTCTGGCTGGGAAACCTAGGGTGGCAAGGTGGGCCAGGACCAGACCAGACCAGGCCAGGCCAGGCCAGACTAGACTAGACTAGACTAGACTAGACTAGACTAGACTAGACTAGACTAGACTAGACTAGACTAGACTAGACTAGACTAGACTAGACTAGACTAGACTAGACTAGACTAGACTAGACTAGACTAGACCAGACCAGACCAGGCCAGGCCAGGCCAGGCCAGGCCAGACCAGACCAGACCAGACTAGACTAGACTAGACTAGACTAGACTAGACTAGACTAGACTAGACTAGACCAGACCAGACTAGACTAGACTAGACTAGACTAGACCAGACCAGACCAGACCAGGCTAGACCAGACCAGACCAGGCTAGACCAGACCAGGCAAGACAAGGCTAGACCAGACCAGACCAGACCAGACCAGACCAGACCAGACTAGACTAGACCAGACCAGACCAGACCAAGACCAAGACCAAGACCAGACCAGACCAGACCAGACTAGACTAGACTAGACCAGACCAGACCAGACCAGACCAGACCAGACCAAGACCAAGACCAAGACCAAGACCAAGACCAGGCCAGGCCAAGCCAGACCAGACCAGGCCAGACCAGACCAGACCAGACCAGACCAGACCAGACCAAGACCAGGCCAAGCCAGACCAGACCAGACAAGACCAAGACCAAGACCAAGACCAAGACCAAGACCAGGCCAAGCCAAGCCAAGCCAGACCAGACCAGACTAGACCGGACCAAGCCAGGCCAAAATCAGGTTAGACCAAGACCAGACCAGGCCAGACAAACCAGTGGCCGACCCCTATTAATCCCTCTGTTGTCCCAGTTCAGGGGTTGGTGTGAGACTGGTGGAACCTGGGGGCCAGCCAGCGGAAGAGGACCAGAGCCCCTAACGCCGGCCCTCAGCCAGGGGAGGAAACCACCGTCTACTGGGGGCCATTAGCTGGTGATGGGGGCCCATTAGGAAGGCTAGACAGCTGCCATACATGGGCATGGAGTTACTCCCAGACCTCCTAAAACCACACGGAAACAACGCTAGTAAATACCCATTATAATCAAACTGCATATGGCAATGTCGTGTTTTTTTAACGTACGAAGACTTGGAATGAGGGACTCTTGTCTCCCGCGTGTCTCAGCTCGCTCATTCAGCGTCCGCCGCGGCGAGGGGTCGAAAACGGACGCGTCCCGTCACACCGAGCAGCTGTACGGTGGCGCCCGAGGTCGAGTACGGTATACGGACAGACGAATCAAATATCGCGGCCCCCCGATGGTTTGTCCTGTCCAAACATGTCCAAACGGGGCCCGTCGGCGGGCGCTGTCACTGTGGACAGATCGTCTCTAGATGAGGATGAAGGGTGTGTGTTAGCAGGGCAGGTGGAGAGGTCTGCTCACCACTAATGACTATGAATGATGAAAGGCCTGGGATTTGGGGCTGCGCCAATATTATGATGAGAGAGCGAGAAAGAGAGAGAGAGAGTTGAAAGAGCTATGAGCAAAATTAGAGGTAAAAAATAATTTAGAGGGATTCCAAGTAGGCCTACTGTAACAGTTTATACGTACTGTAAATATTTGGAGTTGATACCATCAGCTCTGTCTGTCTGCAGGGGGTTGTCAAATCACTATTTAAGACCGGGGCTCCCGGCTGTCCATACCAGAGCAACGTTACACAACAGACCCAAGTGAACTTATAGTTCCTGCTTTACATAACCGAGGCAGCTACTGTACCTGTACCTCTACGCTTCCATGGGAGTTCCCTGGTTGGCTCTCGGCCAAGGTGGCATCGTCCCTGCCTGACTAGCAGGCCTCAGCTCGAGAGGGCAGGTACAGGATTCTCAAAGTGTTAGTCATGTCCTAAGTGTGTGTGTGCGTGTGTGTGTGTGTGTGTGTGTGGGGCTGTTGCACGCATGGGTTCAAATGACTGTGGGAATGTTTGAGAGTGTGTCAATTTACATTGTAGGCTAAGATCTCCAGCAGGAAAGGCAGTGTGGTTGTATATGTAACTTCTTTGTATGCTGACAGGGAACTATCTGCAGGTGCAGTAAATGAATTATGGTGCTGCAAAGCCTAGCGGCCGTGTTGGTTCGTCCTATGAGAGGTCCTGTACTAGGAGTGCTAGCTACAGATCGCCAATTACAGTACATTTTCACTTTGTACACGAAAAAACGATACTTTGTCTCAGCAAAGTTATAGTCTATTCTACTCAGGGATCCTTCTACTGTCCAGATCCATTGAGTGTGGGTGCTTCATAACCTGTTTAATCCTTGTTTGAAATGTTAGCATTCTCATTGGTTAGTCACTGTTAGTGTAAAAGTTAGGTCGATTTTTTGGTACAATTACTGCAGCTTAAGTCCTTGTATTTCACAGAATAGATCCGTTGGGTGTACTTTAGGTATGAATATATAGATTAAATATATACAGTATATATATTGTTCAACACTCAACACTTTGGTTGTGTCCAGCGGTAGATTATCTGTGTGTGTTCTTCCTATACACTAGCAGTGGGCACACATGCTCAAGCTTAGTTTGTTTCCACTCGAACACACGCCTCATTAATAATGTCCGTGACGGATTTGCAGCGTGGTTACGAGTGTGCGTGCGAGCAACACGGCAGCTTGTCCGGACGCCTGTCTTGTCATCTCACAGGAGACGCTTAGAGCTCACGTGTAGCGGTGCTTCTTCTCTCACTGCCAATATATCTGCTTTGAACACTGAAAGTATGCATGTTTCAGTGTATTCTACTCAAGGACACTTCTACAGAGTCTAGATCAACGTTTCCTGGCTTGTTGAATCCTGGTTCTCATTCCATGTTGCACCATGTTCCATGGGAACGTATGAGTATATTTATACATATTGTATGTATGTATCAATCAATCAAAGCTTTATTTGTATAGCGCATTTCATACCCAGAGGCAACACAATGTATGTATGTATGTATGTGTGTGTATGTATGTGTGTGTGTGTGTGTGTGTGTGTGTGTGTGTACTGTATGTATGTATACACAGTATGTGTCTCTGTATGCATGTATACATTCTATATTTTATGCATACCGTATGTATTTATTTACTACTATGTTTATTGTTTACTCAACCTATGCTATTCTTTCTCACTGCTGAACCCTGAACCCCCACCCCCCCCCACCGGAGTATTAAAGTTCATCTCTCTACGTCTCTACCCATCGAGCATCATGGGTGGCTTTACTGACACTTAGTTGATATTGTAGCTCTCGATCAACACTTGCACCTGAGTAAACCAAACCCTTCTGAGTTCTCCGGGTCGGTTCTCCGGGCTCGGATCTGCACAGCTCTGGAGACCGGGTCACATCGCCACGGTGACTCATAAGGAGGACATCCCACGCCAGGATCCACGCCCTGGACTGCTCATCAACACACACACACACACACACACAACACACACACACACAACACACACACACACACACACACGTGGCACAAATACACAAGCACACGTACCTACACTCTCCTCCTATTGGCCCAGGCCCACCAGAGGTGAGGGGGCAGGATGGGTGGAGCTAGCCATGGGCTGATGAGTCAGACACCAAACTCCCAACATGCAGTAGGGTCACACCCCAAAGAACGCCAACACGGTTTCATGGCGAACTCCATCGCCACCCGCCATTTCTGTGGTGACAGATTGACAGTTAATCGTGTTTGAGCAGAGAGTAGCTTTCACAGTCCCAGAGCTTCCACACAACCTTCCCTCTCTAGGCTGCTTCCTGTCGGCCCAGATTAAGAGCAGGTGGAAAGCTGCGTTAATCCAGGTACGCGCTCAATCTGCATCCGATATCACACGGTGCGGTAGCACAAAAACAAAAACAACTTAGTCACGCAGTGAGACACGCACATCGCACGCAAACATACGCACGCAATGACGGGAGTGTCCGCCGATAAAACCCGTCTCCTGAGAAGAAGGGCTGTGTGGGTTCTTCCAGTAGCAACGCAGCTCCTAACGACACACCTAGCCCAGCTGTGCAAACCCGCTCCTATCTGAAGGAGCTGAATCACTCGTCCGCGCTGCGCTCGGACACACTTGGCGACCGTGCCGGCGTTTCGGTCGCGCTGTTTCTGACAAGAGGTGGCGGGAGTTCCGAAGGCCTTCGGATCACATTTTTGTTTGCACACGCACCTGGACAGATAGCATAATCTCCACCTCGCTTCACTGCACACATGCATCAGCAGATCTGAGGAGAATATCTGGAAATAAACACCTCTATCGCTTATTACCATCAGCAACACACAGACACACAACAGACACTCAACACACACAGACAGACACACAACACACACAGACACACACTCAACACACACAGAGACGCACGACACACACAGACACACAACAGACACTCAACACACAGAGACAGACGCAAGACACACACAGACACTCAACGCATACAGACACTCAACACACACAGACACACAACACACACACTCAACACACACATACACACAACACACAGACACACAACACACAGACACACAACACACACAGACACACAACACACAGACACACAACACACAGACACACAACACACACAGTCACACAACACACACAGACACACAACACACACAGACACACACAGACAAACAACACACACAGACAAACAACACACACGGACACACAACACAGACGCACGACACACACAGACACATGACACACGCAGACAACACACAGACACACAACACACAGACACACGACACACACAGAAAGAAACACAACACACATAGACAGAAACACAACATACACAGACACACAACACACACAGACACACAGAAAGAAACAACACACACACACAGACGCACAACACACACAGACACACGACACACAGAAAGACACAACACACACAGACAAACACACAGCGGAACCCTGTTAACTCACGATAGCGCTGGTCACAGACTCAATTTAATTCTGTCAGGAGGGAATGCTAACTAAAAGTTTTGGTTTGTCATGAAATTCATCCCAACTTGGTTAAGTACAACTCTGGGTGCTGAGGCTACAGCAGATATTTTGGACGGTAAATATCCTCACATTTTGTATAATCCTTCATGAAGTAGCTTGTCCGTATTGACACTGTGGTCTTTCTGTCTCTGAATCTTAAGAGAGAATCGCAAATATGATGGTGAACAGACACCAAAACAAGACCCAGCATGTGGAGCAGAGGACGACAGACAGACAGACAGACAGGCAGGCAGACAGACAGACAGGCAGGCAGGCAGGCAGACAGACAGACAGGCAGACAGACAGACAGACAGGCAGACAGACAGGCAGGCAGGCAGACAGACAGACAGGCAGACAGACACAGACAGGACGACAGACAGACAGGCAGACAGGCAGACAGACAGACAGACAGACAGACAGACAGACAGACAGACAGACAGACAGACAGACAGACAGACAGACAGGCAGACAGACAGACAGACAGACAGGCAGACAGGCAGATAGATAGATCCCTCTGGAATATGTAGGGGTAGGACCTATGTCAATCCCCCCATTGCTCTCTGTAAAGACAGACAGACAGACAGACAGACAGACAGACAGACAGACAGACAGACAGACAGACAGACAGACAGATAGATAGATAGATAGATAGATAGATAGATAGATAGAATAGTTTAATAATAATTAATAATTACTATTAATATTAAATACTTAATTGATTCCCCTAGGGGTAAATTTGGCGTTTCAGCAGTGGAAATTACAGCAAGGCTGGAAAAATAAACCCCCCAAATTAATCAATTAAAAGCCTAGCGAAGGAGCAGCGCCGAGCCACGCCCTCCTACGCCCGGAGACGCCAGCGCCGGTGGCGATTCACACAGGCGGAGGGATCTTGACGGCTGACAAATTGCCATGTGATGTGAGGAAAGACGAGAAATCCCTTGGCTAAGCTTTCTGTTTATGTAAAAAAAAGATCCGCCGCGCCTCATTGGCTGCCGTCGTCCTCGGAGAGACGGGATTGGTCGGGGAGCCGGGTCCAACGTCAGACGGCTCTGCCTTGCGGACAAACCGCATCCTGCGGAGGCAGGAAGTCAGGAATGAAGATGACATGAGGAGACTCATTAGTGTCACAGCGATTATGTAGGCATATCAGATCCGTCCAAATCTCTGTGTGTTTGTGTGTGTTTTTGTGTTTGTGTGCGTGCATGCATGCATGCGTTTGTGTGTGTGTAGTGTGCATTCGTGTGTGTGTGTGCGTGTGTGTAGTGTGCATTCATGCGTGTGTGTGTGTGTGTGTCAGCGAGAGAGACAGGGGGGGAGAGGAGGATGGAGGGAAGAGCCGGGGCTTCTGGACCCGGAGGGAACGGAGGTACGTGGGCAGGCCTGGGCGAGGGCATGGGCCGCGGCACGTATCCAGTGCCCCCCCCCCCCCGGAGACACGGCAATGAACCCGTGTTCCAGAATGAAAGGAGGAGACCCAGGGTTCGGCTCCCCGCGGGACGCCAGGGAGCCCAGACGCCACGGCGGTTCACGCCGCGCCTCCATCCAGACGCCCCGGCGGAAAACGGCGCCGTGTCTAACAGACGAGTATTTTTACACCCAATCTCTCCCTCCCCCTACTCAATCTCTTATATTCAAATCCACGCCCCCCCCCCCCTGATCCTCCAGGTGGCCCTTGGGGGCCCTGAGAGGAACACGCTCATGCCAGGAGGACGCGTCACACGGACATGGTGGCCGTGATAGCAGGGGACTCTCGGTAAGTGGTCAGCTTGTTTACCTCATGCTTTGATACACATCTGAACGTCGACGGGCTACTGTGAGCCGGGTTTCATGTCCTGACGTTGCCTCTCTCTCTCCCCCTATCTTGGTCTCTCTCTCTCTCTTGGTCTCTCTCTCTCTCTCTCCCCCTATCTTGGTCTCTCTCTCTCTCTTGATCTCTCTCCCTCTCTCTCTCCCCCTATCTTGGTCTCTCTATCTTGGTCTCTCTCTCTCCCCCTATCTTGGTCTCTCCCTCTCTCTCCCCCTGTCTTGGTCTCTCTCTCTCTCCCTCTCTCTCTCCCCC
>NC_140257.1:15970419-15977919 GCF_949987555.1 Borostomias antarcticus
AATGGTTCTATGAAGCACTTTTTGAAGTGAATGTTGTCCCTGGCTTCAAGTTCAAGTTTGTTTATTTGTTATTCATCCATATACTGTAGTAGGCTACTCGATAGGGGAACTCAATTGGAAATCGGTCAGGAAACTCCACACCACACAGGAAACGCTTACAGAACTAAACCCCAGCTGAGAACGTGGGTCTGTGGAACGCTGGGTTCTAAAGCGCTCCTAAGTACACGCACTGAATTGTGTCGTCACGACTGACAGGATAAACTAGCCTAGATCATGAGCAGAATGAAAACAGCGCGTCAGAAATACGACTCTCCCAGTGTGAGTTTTTTTTTAGCAGTCAACACTATGAGCAGTGTCAAATTAATGTTTTGTCTCTAGTCAGCACTTAATAACTGCCCATATAAAGGCTATTTTTCCACAAATCAACAATGCACAAATTAGGCAGTTACATGAGTCATTTAGCAGATGCTTTTATCCAAAGTGCCTTAGAATAATTACATTTAACATGGGTCAGCGTTCTACTACTCACCAGAACTCACAAGTGCATCTCCCTTCTAAACAAGCGACTAAGAGCATAAAGTGTTACAGCCAAAGTGCAAGAGTAGCAAAATATAAATACAATAGGTGCTTCAGAGGGAGGGTCCTGGTAGTACTTCTGGAAGAGGTGGGTTTTGAGCCTGCGGTGAAAGATGGGCAGCGACTCTGCTGTCCTGACGTCAGTGGGCAGTTGGTTCCACCACTGCGGGGCCAGGACAGAGAAGAGCCGTGACCGCGTCGATCGACCGCAGGAGTAGAATAAAGGGTGTTTGAATTGAGATGTCAGAATATAAAAACGCTGTGGTGTTTACGAGCCTATAAACTCTATCCTACCTTCAACAGGAAGGGTAAGCAACACGACCGGCTTTTCAGAAGACGCTCGATTGGACGGGTGGTCTAACGCCTGATTGGACGGGTGGTCTAACGCCTGATTGGATGGGTGGTCTAACGCCTGATTGGACGGGTGGTCTAACGCCTGATTGGACGGGTGGTCTAACGCCTGATTGGACGGGTGGTCTAACGCCTGATTGGACGGGTGGTCTAACGCCTGATTGGACGGGTGGTCGGAGGGGAGGAGGGATGGGGGGGGAGGGGGGGGTCTAGCCTTAATTCCCACGTGAGGGTGTGAATAACCATGGCTTCAGACAGACGAGGCGGCAGGAATTACCGCACGCGTGCAGTGAGAGGTCTGTCCTATCGACCCGTCTGTAGGGGATGTTTGTAAACGGGCAATATTGGCCCTCGACACACTGCATACACACAAGCACTCACACGCGCGCGCGCACACACACACACACACACACACACACACACACACACACACCTCGTCAGGCCCCTCTTTGACCTCTGAATGCGATTCCTATGGATTTGCCGGGACTAGAGCCAGGTTGCCCCCCCACCACCACTACTACTTCCAGGGCGGGGCCACCGCATCCCCCCAGGGGCCGGCTGTAACCCGAGCCCCAGCTACAGGCCTCCTAATGGGGGAGCGATGGATGGGCCGGCTGCCTGTCTGGCCCTGGGGCCCCGGGGCCCGGTGCCTCCTGACAGGTGGGCTGGGCCTGTTGGGAGGAAACCACACCAGACGTCTTCACTCTCATTTAACCACGGAGGTGCACCTGATCCGTCTCTCCCTCCCTCCCTCCCGCCCTCCCTCCAGTCCTCACACCTCCTCTCTGACCCCCTCACTTCACACTGCAGAGAGAGGGTTAGACGTGTGTGTGTGTGTGTGGGGGGGGGGGGGGGGGGGGGGGTACTCTAGTCAATCCTAATCTGACTAACCCTCCACCCACTTGGCTATCTGCTGGTGGAAGATGTGCTCCTCTAAACAGCTGTTACCAATCCAGTCAGGTCAGATCTGTGATTTACCAATCCAGTCAGGTCAGATCTGTGATTTACCAAAATGGTGGCATTTTCAATGTTGATGAAATGCCCGATCGGCCTATTTAGGAGAGGCGCTCATATTTACAAGTGTCAGATAAACATGAAAGTTCACTTACCTTAGCAAAAGGGTCTATTTAAACAAATGCTGGGTTTTGAAGCTTCGGCGCTACCAATAAATAACTTATTTATACCATACCATACCATTTTATTTATAGAGCACATTTAAAAACAACAAAGTTGACCAAAGTGCTGTACAAGTCAAACAACAATAATACACAAAGAACACATAGTAAAACATACGCAGTATGTCACATGAAAAAGGACAAGTCTCTTAGGCCATGTCAGGAAAACGCCAAAGAATATAAGTGAGTTTTGAGGCGTGATTTAAACACCTGCAGAGTGGGGGCCTGTCTAACATGCAGGGGTAGCTCGTTCCAGAGCTTAGGGGCGGCCACTGCGAAAGCCCGATCCCCCCTGAGCTTCAGCCTGGATTTGGGGACAACCAGGAGAAGCTGATCAGAGGACCTGAGGGACCTTGAAGGAGCATAGGGTTCCAGCAGTTCTGAGAGGTAGATGGGTGCCAAGCCATTTAGGCACTTAAAAGTAAACAGCAAGATTTTAAAATCAATCCTAAAACGCACAGGAAGCCAGTGGAGCGAAGCCAGTACCGGGGTAATGTGCTCTTGCTTACGTGTACCAGTTAGCAGGCGAGCGGCAGCGCTCTGGACTAACTGCAGGCGAGAGAGAGAGGCCTGACTGACACCAACATACAAAGCATTGCAGTAATCGAGGCGAGAAGTCATAAAAGCATGTATTACATGTTCAAAAACACAGCGTGATAAAAAAGGTTTGACCTTGGACAGCCTCCTGAGCTGGAAAAAACTCTTTCCTACTACGGCATTAATTTGTTTGTCCATCTTTAGGTCAGTCAATTTTCACCCCTAAATTAGTGGCAGTTGGCTTCACAAAATGTTTAAAAGGGCCTAGATCAGCAGGAGGAAACACATGGGCATTGCTGGGACCAAACACCATGACTTCGGTTTTACTGTCATTAAAACATAAAAAGTTTAAAGCGTTATTTAGACGCGTTTTGTCCGAGTGAATTTATCTTTCCGAGGTAGTCTTCTTCTGTGGTGGTGGCGGTCTCTTTGAAGCTTTCTATAGGATACTTAGTGGTTTGGATTATGTTTTTATGTTTGTTCTTCACTTGCTCCCATGAACGTGTTCCATTGCCAGGGTTTGCACTGAAGGTATATATATATATATATATATATATATATAAATATATATATATATATATATATAATAGTCCTAATGTCACATCTATGCAACTCATTCATGTTAAGGCATGCAAACGTCACATCTAGGCCATAGTGCGTTCATCATGGGTTTCAAATTCATGTTTCATCAAATTCATGAAATTCTTTTGAAATCTCGTGTTGCAAAGCTGTGGTTTTCACAGAGTGAATCCTATGAATCCATACGAAATGTATGCCGGGTAATAACCCGTACGTCATCATCTATGATTTGTCAACGGTGCAGATTTTTTAACTCAAAGTAATTTAGCTGCCAAGTGTCGAAAGTTTAGAGGTATTGGGGTCGACTGTTGTCAACAGCTGCATGGGTGCTATAGCTAACTTTAGCTCTATAAGCGAACCCAGATGCTAGCTAGGCTGGGCAAAATTGACTTGGCTAACAGGTTAGCTAAGGTTAGCTACACAAACAGGTATTTAGCCTAACGCGAACTATAACCTATCTCGCATTTGGTGGCAGAGCTACCAAGCTAATTAGAATAATGGTGCGATCCAGGCAACCCGTAACTCGTGTTTTTCCGACCTCCTACACGTGAAAATGCTCCGGAATGGCAGTCAAACCCGTAACTTCCCACCCGTGAACCCGTAACTTCCCACCCGTGAACTCGTAACTTCCCACCCGTGAACCCGTAACTTCCCACCCGTGAACCCGTAACTTCCCACCCGTGAACTCGTAACTTCCCACCCGTGAACCCGTAACTTCCCACCCGTGAACCCGTAACTTCCCACCCGTGAACTCGTACCAGATCGATGTACTCCCAGTTGCGCTCTCTGACGTCACACAGCCCTCTAAGCAAGATGGCAGCCCCCATGGGTATGGCGACAAAGATAACTTTAGGGCAACGTAAAGTAAATTTGTACGTTGTAATCAAAATAATACAAAAGATTATGCACTACAACCTGCTATGTGTATGTAATGATGCCCAAATATGTTGGCAAGAGATAGCTAGTGCTAGCTAGCTAACATTAAGGTAAACCTGAACGTGACCATGCAAACGGCGAAAAGTCGATGATGTCAAATAAAATGTAATATACGATTTCTTAGCTTAGCGAAATTAGGCATACAATGTTTAGCTTGACAGCTCTGACAATGTGCCAAATCTCAAGCTTTTACCATATCGGCTTGTTTACATTTATCCAGAATGCCACGCATTCAGAGTTTGCCTGGAACGCTATGAAGTCGTGAGTCGTGACTTGAAGTCGTAACTTACGAGCTCAAAATCCTATCTGGGACACGGCATTAGACACACAATGAAATCGAAGAGGAACTCTTCATCTTACCTGTCTGGCTAGAGAAGTAGGCTGCTTGATTTGGCCTCCTTCGCAACTGACCTGGGCGGTGTTAGCCATCACGGACCCACTCCTGGACTGGACTGGACTGGACCCCCTACAGAGCCAACAGGCTACCCTGAAAACAGCGTTCCTCGCAAAACAAAATAATAATCTGTCTCCTACATCTACATGATCCGTGGAGAGAGGAATGTGACCTCATGTGATCAGGATGGCGACGCCATACATGCTTTCTACCAGCAGAGGGCAGCAGAGGACCACGGTGGGATCAGGAGGGGCGGTTTAGTTGCAATAGTTCAAATGACTGGTGGTGGTACTGTAGAAAACTAATTAGAGGGTCGTACCTATGTACAGTACCAGTCAAAAGTGTGAACACACTTTCTCATGAGACTTTTGACTGGTAGCCTACTGTATGTAGTTTAATCCGCTATCACGATGATTCAGTGAGATATTGTCCTTAACAACCTATGTGTAACTAAGATCTGTTCCACATCTATTGCTGGAATTTCCCACCTGAATATGAACTCTGAGAAACAGGCCCCTAAGGTCCGGGTCATCTTTATTATCACACGAGGAGAAATGTGTTGTGCAGCCAGACATGACGTAAACAAGCGATACACTACTTCACTACAAAGCACCGATCTGTATTTAAATCAGTATTTAAAACAGATTAGAGAGCTTCCAGCTCCACCTGACGAAGCTTCCAGAACTTCACGTCAAGCTTCTAGAATGTTAGGGAACATTGAAGTGGTTCCTGTGGGAGTTCCAGGTTCCATACTGGGTTCATACGAGCCCGGCCAGGCTCTGGTGAAGGGGTTGCACTGGTCTCACCACAGCAGACTCAGAGAGAGAGACCCTACCTCAGACCCAGAGAGACAGGTCTTACCTCAGACCCAGAGAGACAGGTCTTACCTCAGACCCAGAGAGACAGGTCTTACCTCAGACCCAGAGAGACAGGTCTTACCTCAGACCCAGAGAGACAGGTCTTACCTCAGACCCAGAGAGACAGGTCTTACCTCAGACCCAGAGAGACGGGTCTTACCTCAGACCCAGAGAGAGAGAGACCCTACCTCAGACCCAGAGAGACAGGTCTTACCTCAGACCCAGAGAGACAGGTCTTACCTCAGACCCAGAGAGAGAGAGACCCTACCTCAGACCCAGAGAGACAGGTCTTACCTCAGACCCAGAGAGACAGGTCTTACCTCAGACCCAGAGAGAGAGACCCTACCTCAGACCCAGAGAGACAGGTCTTACCTCAGACCCAGAGAGAGAGACCCTACCTCAGACCCAGAGAGACAGGTCTTACCTCAGACCCAGAGAGAGAGACCCTACCTCAGACCCAGAGAGACAGGTCTTACCTCAGACCCAGAGAGACAGGTCTTACCTCAGACCCAGAGAGACAGGTCTTACCTCAGACCCAGAGAGACAGGTCTTACCTCAGACCCAGAGAGACAGGTCTTACCTCAGACCCAGAGAGACGGGTCTTACCTCAGACCCAGAGAGAGAGACAGGTCTTACCTCAGACCCAGAGAGACAGGTCTTACCTCAGACCCAGAGAGAGAGGCCCTACCTCAGACCCAGAGAGACAGGTCTTACCTCAGACCCAGAGAGACAGGTCTTACCTCAGACCCAGAGAGAGAGACAGGTCTTACCTCAGACCCAGAGAGACAGGTCTTACCTCAGACCCAGAGAGACAGGTCTTACCTCAGACCCAGAGAGACGGGTCTTACCTCAGACCCAGAGAGACAGGTCTTACCTCAGACCCAGAGAGAGAGACCCTACCTCAGACCCAGAGAGACAGGCCTTACCTCAGACCCAGAGAGACAGGTCTTACCTCAGACCCAGAGAGACGGGTCTTACCTCAGACCCAGAGAGACGGGTCTTACCTCAGACCCAGAGAGACGGGTCTTACCTCAGACCCAGAGAGACAGGTCTTACCTCAGACCCAGAGAGACGGGTCTTCCCTCAGACCCAGAGAGAGAGAGACCCTACCTCAGACCCAGAGAGACAGGTCTTACCTCAGACCCAGAGAGACAGGTCTTACCTCAGACCCAGAGAGAGAGAGACCCTCCTCAGACCCAGAGAGACAGGTCTTACCTCAGACCCAGAGAGAGAGACAGGTCTTACCTCAGACCCAGAGAGACAGGTCTTACCTCAGACCCAGAGAGACAGGTCTTACCTCAGACCCAGAGAGAGAGACCCTACCTCAGACCCAGAGAGAGAGACCCTACCTCAGACCCAGAGAGAGAGACCCTACCTCAGACCCAGAGAGAGAGACCCTACCTCAGACCCAGAGAGACAGGTCTTACCTCAGACCCAGAGAGACAGGTCTTACCTCAGACCCAGAGAGACAGGTCTTACCTCAGACCCAGAGAGACAGGTCTTACCTCAGACCCAGAGAGACGGGTCTTACCTCAGACCCAGAGAGAGAGACAGGTCTTACCTCAGACCCAGAGAGACAGGTCTTACCTCAGACCCAGAGAGACAGGTCTTACCTCAGACCCAGAGAGACAGGTCTTACCTCAGACCCAGAGAGACAGGCCTTACCTCAGACCCAGAGAGACAGGTCTTACCTCAGACCCAGAGAGAGAGACAGGTCTTACCTCAGACCCAGAGAGACAGGTCTTACCTCAGACCCAGAGGGACAGGTCTTACCTCAGACCCAGAGAGAGAGGTCAAGACAAAGTGATGAAGGATAATATCTTAATGGGATCTGGTTAAATCAGGGACAATGTTAAATCAGTTGTATTTATTAGTCATGATATGACTATATAACTAATAAATACAACTAATTTAACCTTGAATTCCCCGCGTGAGTGACAGGAGCTTTGTAGGTAGCCAGCCAGGACACAGGGACGACCACATGAGATTTACAATCATTTAATTAATGTCAAATGTAGTTTACAAACGGGAAAGACACATACCATTTTTCAAGAATATACAAGACACAAATTATCCCGACACAATCATCTTGTGC
>NC_140257.1:15981702-15984202 GCF_949987555.1 Borostomias antarcticus
AAACTGACTCACTCTTGGCTGATCCAGTGCTGCTCTCTCTCCAGTGGACAAACCGGCCGAGCAAACTTCCCGTTTACTGGATCATAAAGTATTTCTTCGAAGGCCCATATTACTGCGCTGAACTCTCATTGTCAGACAGATTGTTTTGTTGTTGATCAGAGTCCACTGATTAAAACGTTTGACGATTGAAAAGTTATACTGAGCAAGCATATATGCAAATGGTTTAGCAGTCTTCAACAAGAACCTACAGCAAATACACCACAGGAAATACACCACAGGAAATACACCACAGGAAATACCCCACAGGAAATACACCACAGGAAATACACCACAGGAAATACCCCACAGGAAATACACCACAGGAAATACACCACAGGAAATACACCACAGGAAATACACCACAGGAAATACACCACAGGAAATACACCACAGGAAATACCCCACAGGAAATACACCACAGGAAATACACCACAACAAATACACCACAACAAATACACCACAGCAAATACACCACAACAAATACACCACAGGAAATACACCACAGGAAATACACCACAACAAATACACCACAGGAAATACACCACAGGAAATACACCACAGGAAATACACCACAGCAAATACACCACAACAAATACACCACAACAAATACACCACAGGAAATACACCACAGGTCATACCCCACAGGAAATACACCACAGGAAATACCCCACAGGAAATACACCACAGGAAATACACCACAGGAAATACACCACAACAAATACACCACAACAAATACACCACAGGAAATACACCACAGGAAATACACCACAGGAAATACCCCACAGGAAATACACCACAGGAAATACACCACAGGAAATACACCACAACAAATACACCACAACAAATACACCACAGGAAATACACCACAACAAATACACCACAACAAATACACCACAGGAAATGCTGTAAGAGATCCTCTGCTACGATTCTCGCATCTAAACTGTGAGTGTGTTTTGTCCTCTGCTTGTCAGGTCTCTCTCTCTCTTTCTCTCTCTCTCTCCCACCACACACACACACACACACACACACACGCTCAAGCACACACTCCATGGCCTAGCCGGTGAGGGAATATTGTTGACTTCCTGTCCGTATTCCCAGACACGGCGTTTCCTCCGTCGGGTCCAGAGTTTTGTTTTCCACCGGCGCTCACATCTGTGACTGTCGGCTCGCGCGTCGCGTCACCGCACTTCCCCTAAGCCCCTCCCACCCCCCGCGGCCCGGACCGAAATAACCTGCCCGCTGCCGACGTCTGGATCACCATCAGCGCCGTCGCCATCGGAAAGCCCTGACAGAAAAAAGCCGATCCAGCAAAGCATCCCAGTGTCTGAAAGCACAGGTCACAAGTCAGGGGTCACAGGCTCGCGGGAAAGGCCTCGGATGCTCGCAGGTTCGAATTTCTCCTCACGTTAAAAAGGGTATATTCAAATAAATCCATTACCGTTATGGAATAGACGGAGAGATTTGCAAAAGAGCTTCAGGCACTACAACCCCACCCCCCCCCCATGCATGGAAATCTGTCACCTTTTGAAGATCCTTAAAGCTTTCACTATTATCAATTTCAGACACAAGTGTTTGAGAGCAGCTGAAAAAAAAAAGCCATGTG
Organism: Borostomias antarcticus; assembly: GCF_949987555.1. NCBI lineage: Eukaryota > Metazoa > Chordata > Actinopteri > Stomiiformes > Stomiidae > Borostomias > Borostomias antarcticus. The sequence continues at coordinate 15,983,345 of NC_140257.1, forward strand.
AGGAAAATGTAATTCTTGAGTGGGGTTTCAAATAAATTAGCTTTTAGCCGCGCAGGGTTAGGCTAACAGATTAGAATTTCCCATCCAGCGCAGCTAAATCACGGATGACTCTGCTTAGCGCAAAGGGCAGGCTACACATCTCCTCCACCCACAGGCAGACAGATTACATTACCCAGTCATATACGTAGGCCCCCATTTAATCCTTTATGGGATGGTGGAGGGAACCAGATGTAGCACCGCACACACACACACATGCACACACACGCACGTGCACGCGCACATGCACACACGCACACACACACACACAACAAGATGAGATGTAACGTTTCATCACTGAGCCATCAGGTTCCATTGTTTGCCTCTCTTTATCCAGTGTGGTTTGTTACAGAGAGATGATATGAGATTCACAGCAGCCTGGCTGAAATCTATCCATCTCCTCCTCTCCTCTCCTCTCCTCCCTCCTCCCCTTCCCTCCTCCCCTTCCCTCCTCTCTGCTCCTCCCTTCACCTCCCCTCCTCCCCTTCCCTCCTCTCCTCCCCTCCTCTCCTCCCTCCTCTCTGCTCCTCTCTGCTCCTCCCCTACCCTCCTCCGCTTCCCTCCTCTCCTATCCTCCCCTCTCCTCCTCTTCTCCTGTCCTCTCTTCTTCTCCCCTCCCCTCCTCTCCTCCTCTCCTCCCCTCCTCTCCTCCCTCCTCTCTTCTCTTCTCTGCTCCTCTCCTCTCCTCTCGTGCTCTCACCTTCTCCTCTCCTCTCTCCTCTAGCATCTGTAATTAACCTTGCTGCTCAGCGCCTGTTGTTGCCATCGATTTTTCTGTTTCACATGTGGGTGAAAATTGCACTTTAAGTTACCCTGAGTGTT
>NC_140257.1:15991702-15999202 GCF_949987555.1 Borostomias antarcticus
TCCTCGTAGCCTGACGTCTCCTGCTTAAGACAGGGGTTATGAACACGTTTTGTCCCGTGGTTTTTTCCCCCCCTCAGAATACGGAAGTGGATACAGTAGGTTGAGAACAAAGGCGTTGGGTTGTAATTCCCAACGGCGTTTGACTAAACCCTCGTTTGTGTCCCGTCTACGGGGGATTCAGGGTCGTGGGGGTCAGAGACTCTCACGAGTCTGGGCTGAGTTTCCCAGAGGCATCGTAGTGCTACGTTCATCGTAAGCTATGGCGTTCATCATAGCGCTACGATGAACCTAGCGCTACGATGCCTCTGGGAAACTCAGCCCTGGCCTGTTCGCTCATGTGGAATGCGACCGGTATCCTCCATACGTACAAGGTTATCTGGGACCGTTGATGACCCATTCATCCAGGCTGCCGCCATCGCTACTGAGACCCCCATCTTTGACTCCTCCGAGACTCAACATTTCTGTTATTCGTCACGCGCACGGTAATGTACGGTGTTCAGTCATAGGGAAATATTGCTGCTGGATCCAAGATTATGCTACAGATAAACTCTAATATTCAATTTCCAAAGTACAAATTTACAAGCTACAAATGTACAATGTATAAAATTACAATTTTATATATGAACACAAATTAAAGAATAAATACCCTTTCTATAAAGGATCAAATTAAGTGGCAGATAAAGGTCTGGCTGGATTATGTACACGCTGTATATGGATATGAATGAATGAATGAATGAATGAATGAATGAATGAATGAATGAATAACCCTGGGGGGGGGTCCATCATCGAGGCCTCCATCATTGGGCCTCCATCATTGGGCCTCCATCATCGAGGCCTCCATCATCGGGGCCTCCATCATTGGGCCTCCATCATTGAGCCTCCATCATTGAGCCTCTATCATTGAGCCTCTATCATTGAGCCTCCATCATTGAGCCTCCATCATTGAGCCTCCATCATTGGGCCTCCATCATTGGGCCTCCATCATTGAGCCTCCATCATTGGGCCTCCATCATTGGGCCTCCATCATTGGGCCTCCATCATTGAGCCTCCATCATTGAGCCTCCATCATTGGGCCTCCATCATTGGGCCTCCATCATTGAGGGCCTCTAATCTGTCATGCAGCCAGGCAGGATACTAGCAGATCAAAACTCTCAGACCGTTTCCCATGGTAACAGATGCCTCCATTAAGATCTCTCCTTTACTGTTTTTACCCACCAACCTAAAATAATGAATAAATAAATACATATTTTTTGGCATTGGAATTCATGTAGATTTTTGTTTTGATGTTTTGATATTCACACCAACACACACAAACACACACTCACACATACACACTATGGATGAAATTCTTACTTGGACTTAGGTAGATTTCAAAAACACGCTGAGTGGTCGATTCAAGCTGGTTTCAAACAAAGACAACAGGTTTATTCTGATGTAACGTTTTGCAAAGCGGACTCTGAACTGAAGCATGACGAACAGGATAGGGAAGTGATGTCACACAGAAACAAATAGTATTGGTCTTATGAGAACGAACGAACACATTAGTGAGACTGAAATTTCATTAACGATACACTCACACACACACACACACACACACACACACACACACACACACACACGCACCAGTAGATAGTGGTCATTGACAAGCAGTGAGCGATTGATTGAGCAGACAGTCATAGCCCTGAGTCCTCAGACGCGCTCTAGTCCAGTAACACACACTGCTTCCTGCTTCCTGCACGACCTCCCTCAAGCACAATGCAGCTGCTTCAATGGACATTGAAATTTATGAAAATTGTGTTTCTAATATTCGCCCATAAGAGCCTTATTGAATCAATCGGGGAGACGAGAAGATGATTACATTGGGGGGTGGGGGGGGGAATCAATGCCATCCTGTAATTGCATATTACAACGTTATTTTCTGCATTGATATTGATAATACGTATGTTTACATTTGGTCTGATTAAAATCAATGTAGTAAAGTGAGTTATGACAGGGTGGTCAGAGGGGGGGGCGTTTATGGGGCACGCTTAATAGGGTTGTTGATGGTGGGACAGGATTGCCTTCATTTGTCTCCATATACAACACTTCCTCGCTAGGAGCCTGGGGCACGCAGACAGGAAGTTAGCTCCCTGGCTGTCTAATATCTCTGGTACGTCTCCCTTTCTCTCTCTCTTTCTTTCTCTCTCAATCAATCAATCAATCAATCAATCAAAGCTTTATTTGTGTAGCGCATTTCATACCCAGAGGCAACACAATGCGCTTTACAGAGAACAAGGGAGGTGGGCATACGACCCACTCTCTACATATTCCAGAGGGAAGCAAAGAAACAGTTTCACCCAGGGGCCAGATAAGTGAGCTGTAAAAATTCTTCCCTGACCCCTCTCAACAAGGCGATGGAGCAAGCTCCAGGAGTATGTTTGTCTACCGGCTAAGAACATTTATAAAGCAATACATTACATGAAATTACATTTTCAGAGTAAGAAAGGCAAACATCATAGGAGAGACATGCCAAATACTGGTGTGTGTTTGCCATGGCCCAGGCCTAAGGCCGGAAGTGGGCTGGTGTATGTCTGTGTGTATGTGTGTGTGTGTTAACTAAATGCTACGACATCCACAGCAGACACAGGGGTATCTATCGGACTCCGGGAGGTCTGCTGGCAGGACCGTTGCTAGGAATTTTGGGCCCCCTTAACGAATATTGGTGTGGGCCCCTACACCTCCGACTTTTCGTCACCACTTTTTTCGACCCCCTTTTCTTTTTTTTTTATGTATCATTTTGTATTAACTTGTCTGTTTCTCTATGTTATTTTTCCAATTAACCTCTCCATAGACATTTACCTGTGTACTTCCTGTGCTTGGACTGTCTCTGTCTGTAGCAGTTTCATGACTGGAACTACTATGAGCCTCTTCACTCCCTTCACTCTCTGTTTCTGACTGGCTAGGACCTGGCTCTGTAGACAGTAAGACCAGAACAGTGTCTTCTTAAGACTTGGGAATAAATCTATGTAGCACTGTAGAGTTTACAGGAAGCTGGCTAGGAGGCTGTTGATTAGCTAATAAACGCCTCTCTTATTTCAAGAGCATTCATATGTAGGCTATCTTAACCTGGATTACAGCTATGTGTATGTTGCTATTCAGTACAGTAGTTCAGTAATAAGTTTAACTAGCCAACCAGTGTCTACCTCGCTCACTCACCGTCTAAAGCATCTTCTGGGGGCTGGGGGTGGGTGTCTAGGTCAGACGAGGCCACAGCTGATTCTGTGAGAAGCAGGACATAAAGGATTAAAAAAGAAATCAACTCTATATGAATTTCTATTAATTAACTTAACACTATTTATTTATTAACCATGGATTTCTTTATGTAATGTAACTGGTTCATATGTAGGCTATCTTAACCTGGGTTAACTTACATCTACATTTTGTTATTCATAGCAGTACAGTAGTTTAGTAATAAGTTTAATACCCAACCAGTGTCTGCCAGTCACTCACTCACCATCTAAAGCATCTTCTGGGGGCTGGGAGTGGGTGTCTAGATCAGAGGGGGGCACAGCTGATTCTGTGAGTAGCAGCACATACAGGTTTTAAAAAGACATGTCAACAGGACCGGCTTGCTAGCATAGCACATTATAATATAAACATTCATGAGAATGGAAACATGTGTCCTGGCTGCTGCTACTGGATTTTTATGTATTTATTTGGACAGGAAGTATTTGCAAGTGTGCCAGCTGGCAAGCTAGCTAACAGTAGCACCTCACTAGAACAGGGCAGTGGTTGAGGCTGGCTAGTGAAAGCTCGCTTACTAGAACTGTAGTAGCTGTCTAGTTAATCTGTCATTTAGTTAATGGTAGTGTAATGTTATCTAGCAGCTATCTTACCAGAACAGTAGTTGGCTGGTTGCTAGAACTGTAGCTCCTAGCTGTCTAGTTCATCTGTCATTTAGTTAATGGTAGCTAACGTTATCTAGCAGCTAGCTAACCAGACCGAGTTGTTACCAGAACATAATCTTACTAGCCTCGTTAGCCACCTAGCTTAGCACTTTCTAACACACTAGACTAACGGCTCTCGTTGTCATGGTGAATGTGAGACCGCGGGCAACTGACCGACCGTCTGAATCAAGCCCCCAGGATTCGAAATCTAAAGTGAAGCCCTATTGAACCGCGCCATCTTGGCTAGATTTGTAGTCTTTTGGCTACATTTGTAGTCATTTGACTATTTCCGGTGACTTTTGTACTTGCGCAGTTGAGCTTTTCTGTCCGACGCGCGTCCACGAAAAGGTTCACCTTTATGTGAAATGTAGACGCGCGTTCCCGGCTCTCTCGGCTCTCCCCGCTTTGATTTAGCAATGAAAACCGGCTTGCATATTAACCTGTTTTTGTCAAATATATCCATTGGAGAAATTATTTTAAGGTGGGTTGGCTTACTTGACAGTGCACACAGAAAACAGACACCACAAAAAAAGGGCTTAAAGCAGGTCCAAAACAGCAGCAGGTCTGGTTGAGGTGTGAACTGGTCTCCTAAAAATGGCTTGAGCTGTGAGGATAAGAGGAGGCACACTGTAATTTGCACAGACAGCTTCAGTGGTGGTTTTAAAGTATTTATTTATAATAATAAAACAGATGATAATAAAAATATAATAAAAAAAATAAAAAAATAATGTGGGACGCATGGCCATGGAGCACATGTGTGTCATACACTGGGACAGCTACATCCACAATATGTAAAATGAGAGCACAGAACAGACCCACTGAGTGGTTTGGCTGGGGAGGATGAGAAGAGGGAGAGGAGGAGGGGGTGGGAAAGGGATGAGGAAGAACAGTGAAATTAATGAACAATGTGATGGCAACAAATATGTCTTGGTACAAAAATGTACTTAGCCTATGTATACTAAACTAACAAAAAAAAGAGCAACAGCAGTATGTTCATCATCACATAAAAATAACACACTGATTTATTTGAGCTGTTCTTATTAAAAAATAATGCTTTGCCAGTTGAAGTTGCAATCCAGAGGCGGTGTAGGCCAAAGCAACTTCACCCACTCCGGATTGTTGCTTCAAGGGACCGCAAGATGTTTCTTAAAAAAAGGTCATTTCCCAAAGTGGATAAATGACATGTTTGGGTGTTTTCAGTCAACATTGGCGTTGACCGCTTCTAGCTATCGAATGGCCGACTGGTGTAAGATGGATAGCCTAACGTTAGAGAGATAAATGTAGGCTATGGTTATGTTAATAAAGCTAACAATGATGTTGTAACATGCATGCAGCACTGCCGATCTGAACGATTGATTCATTATTACCATGGATCGGTATTGGGATTGATCAAGGGCGAATGTGAAATAGCAGCCACGAACTCAGCGGGTTATCCGAGATGCGGTAGCAGCGGCCAAAGCTCCTGCTGGCGGGGAGTGAAGCTCTTCAACTCGCCGGTCACTGGCTCCCTGGAGGAATTTAGCCTGGCTGCAATAACGTTATCGCGAACGGAATGAATACCATCTACTAGCAAACAAAACATGTTCAGTTATATTTAACCTGTTAAAACTAAGATGCCTGGATGAAAAAATAATTTCTCCAATGGATATATTTGACAAAAACAGGTTAATATGCAAGCCGGTTTTCATTGCTAAATCAAAGCGGGGAGAGCCGAGAGAGCCGGGAACGTGCGTCTACATTTCACATAAACGTGAACTTTTTCGTGGACGCGCGTCGGACAGAAAAGCTCAACTGCGCAAGTACAAAAGTCACCGGAAATAGTCAAATGACTACAAATTTGCCAAGATGGCGCGGTTCAATAGGGCTTCATTGTTGATAGCGGTCAGTGAATGGAGTGACTGTATCCAGTTCTATTAATACATCCATGGTCTGAACACAGCTACTCTCACCTTTCTTGTGGAAAAAAAATGCTTATGGGCTCCCAGTCTGCTGCCTTTTCTCCTGGCCTCTCTCTCCACTCTTTTCTGGTGTGTATTTATGTTTGGGCTTGATGTTTATGATTGAACGTTAGGATATTAGTGCTAGTATTTGACAGCCAGCCGGTATAGTGACGTTAATGTCAAAAGAGGTGAGACTTGCCAGCATGAACCATGGCATGGACCAAACCATTTAAGAAGGGGGATGTTGCTCAGGAAATTACAACTTTTTTCATCTGTATTGCATTATTTGTGTCTTAATTTGAATTCTGATGCAGCATTAGTGTGACTGATCTACATGCAGAATAATTTCATCATAGAAAGAGGGACCTCTTGTTTTTTTTTGTGGGCCCTGCTTGCTTGTGGGCCCTTATAATCATCATCACCTTTCCATCCACTGGACCTGGTTAGAAGGTAGGAGGGAGAGAGAGAGGCACTAGGGAGAGGGGAGGCAGAACAGGTTTAGTAGCACATAGAGCCATAAAAGCAACACAGATATTAAAACAGGCAACCTGGAGCAAGCTCCTGGAATATATTTGTCTAACGGCTAAGAACATTTATAGAGCAATAAATTACATTAAATTACATTTTCAGAGAAAGAAAGGCTAAGAGCATCAGGTCCAGGCTTAAGCCGGATGTGGACTGATGTGTACGTGTGTGTGTGTGTGTGTGTGTGTGTGTGTTAACTAGATACTACAAAATCCACAGCTGTCACGGGGGTATCTATCGGACTCGGGGTGGTCTGTGGGCGACTGTGGGGCATCCACTGGACCTGGTTAGAAGATAGGAGGGAGAGAGAGAGGCACTAGGGGAGGCAGAAAACGGTTAGAAGCACACTGAGTCTCTCTCTCTATCCCTCTCTCTCACCCTCTAACTCTCTCTCCATCTCCCCCTCTCTCTCCCTCTAACTCTCTCTCCATCTCCCCCTCTCTCTCCCTCTAACTCTCTCTCCCTCTAGCTTTCTCTCTCTCTAACTCTCTCTCCCCTCTCTCTCTCCATCTCCCCCTTTCTCTCTCTCTCTCTCTCTCTCTCTCAGTAACTAGCTGTGTTGTTTTACACTACTTACCCTGCTTTAGCCCAGTCAGACTGGTGCTGGGTAGCTACAGTAACACCAAACATCCTAATTCTGTTATGTTGCTCTTCAGATGATACAGTTTACTTTGGAAAGCGATGTTTGCCGCATGTTCTTTGCATCAGGTGCCGTTTGTGTGTGTGTGTGTGTGTGTGTGTGTGTCTTGGTCTGCATGAAACCAGATCCACCTCAGGGAAGCTTGAACACTTCAACACCAAACACACACGCGCACACACACACACACACACTCAACCAGGATGTATTTAAAGACCAGCAGGCCTCCCGTCCCTCAGACACAGAGAACCACTGTCAGCCCAGAGCCATCAGATCCACCGCCAGGCTCTAAACATATTTGTATTGTATGTGAGAGTGCTTCTGAGTACGGTAACGTGGTTAAAGTTGTTATCCCTTCAGACAAACACGATCAACGCTTAATGACTCATAACCAGAGAGGACGATAGACCTGAGTAGGCCTGTACATTACCTCGCCACAAACACGCTTCAGTTTCCACAAACAAGCAAAACC
>NC_140257.1:16001702-16006702 GCF_949987555.1 Borostomias antarcticus
ATGTGCATGAGGAAAGTCACTTCTTAAAAGAAAAAAAAAATGGAGTGATAGATGGAGGGGCGGGTAATGAAATGGAGACATCAAGGAGCATGAAAAGTAGTGGAGAGAGGGAGAAAGGGAGGGAGGGAGAGAGGGAGAGAGGGAGGGAGGGAGGGAGAGAGGGACGCTGCTGTCCACAGAAGGAAGAAGAGGTGGAACGGTGGAGAGAGAGAGAGAGAGAGAGAGGGAGGGAGGGAGAGAGAGAGAAAGGCAGGAGGAACAAGAAGGATCGCCTTTCGCCCGTGTTCCATCAAGGGAGAAATTACACATTTACTAAGGTTTCTTCTTAAGACGACGGGCCCCATAGATCAAACCGCTGGATGTACGAGCCAATTTTCAACATGAAATATAGACACCCGGAATCAATTTCACCTGTGTTCTCTGCTCTCCTCTTCACCAGCGAGCTCTCCATCTCGACCTGGGAGGACAGATCCGCCCCGGCCTCACACTGACACCTGCATTATGTTACCTGATGTATCTGTTTGAAAAATGGAAGAGTCAATTATGTTCAAAAATTAGGTGACCTTTTCGGGAAATACCTCCGCTTCCGAGACACGCGCCGCTTACATTTCTGAGAGGTGTGAAGGAGTCAAAAACCCAAAACGAGAATATTTATTGAATTTGTTACATATTTTTGAATTGTATTCAGAGGGGGGGGGGGGGGGGCAAAACGCCTACTGGGGTCGGTGTTAATGAAGTGGATTGTTTTGTTGACAGGAAAGTGTGGTCGTTATACAGTTCAGCGGAGCATACTCTCTGCTCTCCGTTTCCGTGGTAATTAGGACTCCCAACACTCAGAGATAATAAACAGACAGGAGCGCCCCGTACGGTAAAACAAGCTGATGATAGCACATGCATTGTTCTCTTTGTGGCCGACGACGCTCCGTCACGGCGATGTTAAAGCCGACGGCCGCCGTGATTGGACGAGCCAGAGGTGAGTGATGTCACGCAGCTGTCAGGCCGGCCCGCACCTGGACGGCAGGAAGTGAGTCATCATCAGGGCGCTTCCTGTCCCGGTGTTCTATTGAGACCGTGCGGAAACGCCGACGTGAAAACAAGTTTTCCTTCATCTGAGGAACAGGGGGGGGGGGGGGGGCCGGGTGACACGCGAGTGACCGTCAGCACAGTTCATATCCCCACGGCGACGGGCAGTCCAGAAAGTCCCCTTTCTTATATATATATGCTGTATATATATACAGTATATAAATATATATATATATATACGGTATATATATAAATAAAAAAGAGAGAAAAAACATGTGTTGGGTAGAAATAGAAATCTCTCAGAAACGGTCACACGCGGCAAAAGCCCCACATTTATAAAACGTCTACTTTCTCCTTTTGCTCATAACTCACAGTCTGTCTCCTGTTTTTTAACTACAGTTTAGAACGAGTGTCTTCACCGGGGTCCCCAGTGAGCAGCACCACGCCACGCGTGACCAACGCCCCCCCCCACCTCCCCCCAAACCCCCCCCCACCGCGCCCTGTCAGGGCATAGCACCACTGAAAGGCTTGAACCACCCTGCAGTCATCCTCTGTCTGTGTCACGACGCAATTACCAGCCAGCCAGTAAGGGCCCGGGATAAGTAGTGGGTGGATCTTCATGTAAAATTCACTTAGCTGCCATATTTTTCCTCCCGGACAAGATTAATAGCATTATAACTCGTTTTGGGGGAAGAATAATGGTTCGGCCGCCTTCCTAGTCAAACACGCCGGCTCTGGGGCGATTTCTTAATACATCCCTCCAAATTGAGGTTAAGAGGGGATATCCTGGAGGTTATCGGCTGGGGGGCGCCTGGCGTGCCAGATTGATGGGCTGAGGGGATCTGCGTGCCAGGGTTATATTCATATGGTAATGCCCCATTGTTATACAGGCTAGCCGGGGCTTGGCTTCATCTGCCTCCGTGATGAAACGGAGCTGAGGACTTTATCCTCCCGCCTCCATGACGGAGCACAGTGGCATGTTGTCCACAGAGTAACATTTTTGTAAAAAAAAAAATCTGTGGGTTAGGGTTTGGTGTGAAGAGAGGGAAGCAGGGTGTGTGTGTGTGTGTGTGTGTGTGTGATAGGTTAGGGCCGTCCCCCTCGTCTTCTGTGGTGTCTTTCCGTGTTTCCTTCTCCTCCTGCACCCGCTGTCAGTCTTTCTGTCAGTTGCGTTTGTTTGTTTTTGCATTTGTTTGCGTTTGTTTTTGCGTTCGTTTGTTTTTGCATTTGTTTGTGTTTGCGTCTGGATCTACAGCGGACTACAGATGGAAATTAGCATTTTGCTAAATCTGGTGCAGCCATCTTTTTGTTTCAACAACTAATGTCTGTGCACATTGTTAAACGAAATAAACTCAACTAAATCTTGCACACCTGCCTTCGTCAGCTCAGCATAATCTACTCCGGGTTTTCCAGCTTCCTGGTCACTTCCTGGTTGACTCCCACCCAGCAACGCCAAAGGGTGTGTGGTGGTGGTGGGGGGTCTTCAGATTGATCCCTTTACGTTAGTGCATGCGCACATACGGCAGGTACATACTGTATGTGTAACCCTAAGGCCTCACCCAGGAAGGGATTCGAACCCACGTTCGACAAGCTCTCCCAATTGCGAGGCGGACACGCTGACAGTCCCGCCAATAGGTACGTCCCTCTTGGTGGGACTGTCAGCGCTCCTTTGAAGAGTGAGTTTAACTTTGAGGAGTGAGTGTGTGTGCACGTTTCACGCGATTACCAAATCCCACCACCGGGGGGCGCTCTTCACTATTCATTTTTCCCATTGCCAAGTACATTTTGCTTTGTGCATAAAAAACTATGCTCAGTGTCTCAGTGAAAGTATAGGCTATTCTAATCATGAGCCCGTCTACTTTCTAAATCCACAGAGTTCAGAGCTTGAGGTGTTTCGTAGCTCTTTTGGTGCTTGTTCCTAGTTAGACCCTGTAGAATGCATTAATACACCAAGGCGCAGTAACACTATACAGACAGCAGAGGGAGGCGTAGACCAAATGAATATTCGATTATCATATTTGCATGGCCTATTTTTAATGTTGCTGTTTTTTTTTATATACATTGTCATGAGGTTCTTTTCATACCAACTGTTTTACTCACTGGAATTTTAATTCACTACTTACTTCAGAATAAACACTTAAATTTTAGACCATACAAAATACATTCAATTTACACATTCAACAACTGCACATGCTGACGACATGCATCATGGGTGGGGGACGGCAGGTTCACTCTGCACTCAATTAGTTCTTTGCGTTCTAGATTCTACGTTTGTACTAACTGTCTTTCTTTGTGCTCTTAATAATCCGTGGGCCTGCCTGGCTGCTAACCTGCTTGCTTCCATCCGTGCCCGCGCCATTCACCCATGCTCCTCAACTAGCAGCCTTCCACTACAATAAGTCCTGGCAAACCTCTCCCTATCTCCCTGTCCGTCTTCTGCGTTTGCACTCGTTCAATACAACGTTGGATTATTTCACTGTGTGTTCATGAGTGGCGCGATGACTCGATCTGAGATGGAGGCCTGATATCAAAAGTGTTTAGCCCAGACGTTTGATTCAAAGAAAAATTACACGGGGGGGGGAAACAGGAAACACTGTGATATAATCTCTCTATGGTTTCATGAACAGTGCTTTTGATTCTATGTAAAGCGCTGATAAGAAATCACATTACAACGGGATCTATCCCTCAGGAACATCGTCGAATTGTGGGCCAATTGAAATCGGATGAGACCACTTTAAAGCAAATGGTATTAGGAGGCATCTGTTCTTATCTGGAGAGATTCTAAAGCGCAGCTAGGCTATTAGTATTCATTGGTATAATACAGCGCACTCTAACTTAACAGTAAAGTATCTCCTCTTTGCAGGAAGAGTTTGATCTCAATCCTGTGGTGAACTGTGTGGTACCAGCGCACAGGACAGCTCTCCCGCTGGGAATGACAGAGCTGGACCTGCTGACCGGTAGAGTTGCTGATCCATCCACGGACGTTCAAAAACAACAATAACAACAAGTATGTGTGTTATACAGACCGGAGCAGTAGGCCCCGGAGCAGTATCAGGTTTGATTAAGACGGTCTGGTGTTTGGACAGAGCACTATCAGGTTTGATTAAGATGGCCTGCCGTGTTTTTGACTGCCCGCTCGCGTCTCTAAGTGCCCATCGGATTCCTGGACCCGGGTGCTTGTGCTAGCATTTTTCTGCATATTATCCCACTCATCCCCAGCACCTAATCAATAGGCATATTAATCATTCGGATGAAGGGGGGGTTCGATGGTGACAAACCAATTATTAATCTGCCCTGTCAAGTCCAATACAGTAATGAATTTACTAAAAATGGTCTGAAGTCCATCCGTTCATTAAGTGCGGACGGCTGGCAGACTTCACCATGGCGGAGGATTTGCTCGGGGTATTGACGCAGGGCGCTGGCAGCTCATTTGCCGGCCTGTCTGTCGAGCGGGAGCCGCGGCGCCCGGCGGTCTCTGCCTCTACGGGAGGATTACACAGTTATCATGATAATATGATAATATCAACATGATAACATTATAATAGCAAAACAGTAGGGCTTGATAATCGTTAAGGATAATAAAACAGTAGGGCTTGATAATCGTTAAGGATAATAAAACAGTAGGCCTTGATAATCGTTAAGGATAATAAAACAGTAGGCCTTGATAATCGTTAAGGATAATAAAACAGTAGGCCTTGATAATCGTTAGGGATAATAAAACAGTAAGGCTTGATAATCGTTAAGGATGATTAGATAGTAGGCCTTGATAATCGTTAAGGGGACGCCTGAGCGAAGACGCAGCCGCTTCCATGACGACAACGTCCCTAATACCCCCCCCTCCTCCTCGTCCTCCTCCTTGTCCTCCTCCTCCTCCTTGTCCTCCTCCTCCTCCTCGTCCTCCTCCTTGTCCTCCTCCTCCTCCTTGTCCTCCTCCTCCTCCTTGTCCTCCTCCTCCTCCTCGTCCTCCTCCTCCTCCT
>NC_140257.1:16009202-16016702 GCF_949987555.1 Borostomias antarcticus
CGCACGCACGCACGCACACACACACACACACACAGTAGAATAGCACGCATATTAAATCATGCACATTTGTGATATTACAGTCATAACAATTCAATGGAACAAGTAAGATACTGTGGCTTTGCAATACAGTGTTTGGAATTTTCTAAAAACATATTTTAGGCCCTGAGATGTGACATTCAAACTTTACATTTCTAACCAGAATGTACATTTCCTGAGGGAAACGTAATGTGCCCCAGCCTGGCCGAGCTTTTCTCAATCAGGGTGGATTTTGAGCACTTACATATACAATTAGCATCTAAGCTACATTAAACAAAGACACCTGCTGGGAGAACAAATCCATGGAGAGATTTCAGACCTCCTCCACTTGCAGTCGGCTCTCACACATCCTCTGCTCTTCACTACTGTTCAGCGCTGCATGGAGGCCGGAGCAGCGCCTCCCGCCGGGGGCGTGGTGGCAGGCAGGTACTGCAAGTCACAGTGCATTTCAATGGGACTAAAATTAGGAATATAAATGTAAATAACTAGAAAACGATACAGCCCATTAACACTAAAAATAGACATGCGCGTTTCCTAAACGTCCTGAACATTTTAACATTTGAATGAAGGCTCTAGCATAAAGAATGACAGACTAGATGACAAACTAGATAACCAAACTAGGTAGTTGTTGGCAGCCCACATAACTTCCAACGTTATAGAAAACAATACAAATGCAAATTTAATACAAATCCCCTTCCCTCCCCACACAAACAACAACTGTTACGACCAGGCTCATGGCCATAACAAAAAGGGAGACACACACCGAATATAAGTAAAATAATCAAGAATTTAATATAACTATAAACTAAACAATAATCAAATGGGGTATGAAAATCAGTGTATCAGGCATGTAGGTGAGTGTATGCAGTGAAATGTATGGTGAAGAGGGTGTTGTATGGTGTAGCATAACCAAACCAAACAAAGACAGAATAATGGTGCTGGTGGAGCACACAGGCGTGTGGCCTGGAGCGCCCTTTATGGCCACACAGGATATGGCAGCTGTCCCAAATTGTCCTGATTGGGGCAAACACACAGGGTTACCCATAGAGGGCCAGAGGGCCGTCACACCCCCCACCACAGAGACAGTGCCCCCAAGGGGACACTAGTAAAGCCCCAGACAAACCACACAGGAGAAGGACAGTTACAAACACGCACCAATAACACCACCGGTAAAAAAAAACGAATCAAACAGAACATGTACAGGCCCCGCACACCCACGTCCATACCCAACCTCCCACTCCTCCAGCCTCAGCAACAGGATCCTGTGAAGCAGATTAAGAGGGGAAGAGACAGCAGGAAGGGAGGACACAGGCAACAGGACAAAAACAAAAAACAAAACACACTCAACAGGGCGCTCGGGACAACGCATCTGCCACTACGTTGTCCCTCCCCTTAATGTGACGAATGTCCAGAGTATAGGACTGTAACAACAAGGACCAACGAATGAGCCTCTGGTTAGGACATTTCAGGGAGTTAAGGAAAGTCAAGGGGTTATGGTCTGTATAAACCGTCACAGGAGCCAGACCAGAAACCAGGTATACATCAAAATGATGCAAAGCCCAGACAAGGGCGAGAGCTTCCTTCTCAATCACAGAATAATTCAGCTGGTATGAATTAAACTTTTTTGAGAAGAAGCTAACCGGCCGTTCGATTCCCAGCTCATCCGTCTGTAGTAGCACAGCCCCTGCCCCCACATGACTGGCGTCCACTTGGAGCTGAAACGGCTCATTCAGACGAGGAGCAGCCAAAACTGGAGCGGCACAGAGGAGGGCCTTAACAGTGTCAAAGGCCTGCTGACACTCAGTACCCCAGATATACTGGGCATCTCCTCTCAACAGATCAGTGAGTGGGGTCACTACAGCAGAGAAATTCCTGCAGAAGCTGCGGTAATAGCCCACTAGGCCCAAGAACCTCTGCAGTTCTTTCTTGGTGGTAGGGCTAGGGTACTGTTCAATCGCCCTCACCTTAGCCTGGACCAGAGAAACCTCCCCATGTCCGACTACTCGACCGAGGTACCTCACCGTCGCCCTTGCGAACTCACACTTGGCAAGGTTGACGGTGAGGCCCGCCCTAGCCAGGCGGTCCAACAGAGCGCGGATTCGCTGGAGATGAACTGACCAAGTGTCCGAATAAACGACCACGTCATCTAAATACACTGCACACCCGTCCAAATCGCCAACAACTGAATTCATTAGCCTTTGAAATGTTGCAGGGGCATTTCTAAGACCAAATGGCATGACCGTATATTCATATAAGCCGGTTGGTGTAATAAAAGCAGAGATCTCACGGGCTCTCTGGGTCAACGGCACCTGCCAATAGCCTTTTAACAGATCAAATTTGCTAATGAACTTTGCAGAAGCGACCTGGTCAATGCAGTCTTCCATACGCGGAAGCGGGTATGAGTCAGGCTTAGTAACACTGTTCACCTTGCGAAAATCTGTGCAAAACCGTAGCGTGTTATCAGGTTTGGGAACAGTCAGACATGGGGACGCCCAGCTAGAGGAAGACGGGACAGCAATGCCGTTGTCGAGCATATACCTGATCTCAGAGTCCATCTGTCTACGCCTTACTGGGTTAACCCTATAAAATCGTTGCCTAATAGGCCGAGCATCACCCACATCGATGTCGTGCTCAATCAAATGAGTCTGTGTGGGGGTATCGCCAAAAAGAGAGGCGTAGTCACTCACAAGCTCCAGTAGCTGTGTGCATTCCACCTCTGACAAATGTCCCAAAGTACCACCAAGTTGACGGAGCGACTCAGAGTTGTTTAATCTCGCCGTCAACAGCACCGGGTCAGGAGTGGACAATCCATCCTCCTCCTCAAGCCCTGCCACCGCCTGAGGAGAGGACTCCCTCCCAACAGTACCAGCGACACCCACTGGACGGGGAAGAGCCTGAGCTACCTGCCCCACAGAGCCAGACGCACCGTCCCGACTATAATATGGTTTCAACAAATTAATGTGGCAGAGCTGATTCGGCTTCCTACGTAAGGGTGTTGCAATCAGGTAATTCAAATCCGAAATCCGCCTTACTACGGTATGCGGGCCAGTAAACTTAGCATGGAAGGGGGACCCAACCACAGGCAAGAGCGCAAGAACCTGATCACCTGGGCTAAAAGCATGTTGCTCAACCCGACGGTCATAGAGACATTTCATCTTTTGTTGAGCACAAGCCAGTTTCTTTTTAGCGAGCTCTCCCGCTGCGTAAAGCCTATGCCTGAAACCATTCACGTAGCTTAACAGGTTTTGGGGGGGATTGGACTCCTTCCAATCATCCTGTAGCACAGCTAACGGGCCGCGCACTGTATGACCGAACACCAGATCGTTAGGGCTAAACCCTGTGCTCTCTTGAACAACCTCCCTAGCTGCCAGCATCAACCAGGGTAACCCATCTTCCCAGTCCCCATCCATCTGAATACAATATGCACGCAGCAATGATTTAAGCGTCGCGTGAAACCGTTCAAGCGCGCCCTGACTCTGCGCGTGATAGGCAGATGCCTTGTTGTGTTTCACACGGAGCAGTTTCAGGACCTGGGAGAACAGATGGGAAGAGAAGTTAGACCCTTGATCAGATTGAATAATCTTTGGGATACCAAAGATTGATATAAACTGCGACAAGGCCCGCACCACAGACCTAGTCGTAATGGTGCGCAAAGGATAGGCCGCAGGATACCTAGTCGCCTGACACATTACCGTCAATAAGTAAACTGCACCACCGCGAGACCGAGGGAGAGGACCTACACAGTCGATAATGAGATGTTCGAACGGTTGACCGATTGCCGGAATCGGACACAAAGGAGCTGGTTTAATGCCCTGGTTCGGTTTCCCAGTCAACTGACACGTGTGGCATGTTCTAATATAGGACGCCACATCCCTCTTCAAGCGAGGCCAGAAAAAATACCGAAGAATGCGGTCATATGTTTTACGCACCCCTAAGTGTCCACACTCATCATGCGACACTTTCAAGACCACATTGCGGAATTTAGATGGCACGACTACCTGATAAATAGGGTCTCCAATAAAATCAGCCCCATGGGGAACCCACTTTCTCACCAGTACATCGTTGAGAATGAAATATGCCTGAGCACTGTTCTTCACTCCACCAGCAGGGAGAGCCCCCTCAAACAACTCCTTCAGAGTGGGATCCGCCTGCTGCTCTCTCACCAGGTCACTGTGAGGGACAGACCAGGGAAAGTCAGACAGTGTTAATACAACGGGGTCAGGCATATCATCTACCAAATCGTCTGTGCCTTGATTGGCACGGTTCATGGCACGCGTAACCGCGCATGCAGTGAAAACATCAGGGAACTCCCTCTCACTGTCATCGGGCTGGCCCTTGAAAAGCGGCACAGGGGTAACAACAGGTGGCGCCACATCAGCCCACACTCGTGCACCAGCCAAGCCATTACCAATAATCATAGAAACCCCGTCAAACGGTAGCGCTGGGCGCACACCCACAGATACCTCACCCTGGAACAACTCAGAGGAGAGCATTATCCTATGTAGGGGAACATGTAAAACCTTTAAACCTATCCCCCGAATGGGAATGGAGTCACCAGTGTCAGACTCGTCAGAAAATGGCAGAGCTGAGGCTAAAATGAACGAGTCAAACGCACCCGTATCCCTCAGAATTTTTACAGGCACCTTTTTAAAACTGTCCACAAGAGACACAAACCCATCTGTGAGGAACGGCAAATAGGAATCAAGATCTGAGGAGAGTGGAGGTTTAGACAGAAGGTCACACTCTGGGGTATCAGAACCGACGCCCTTCACCACTGGTGCAGCGAGACCAGCCCCTTTTGCTTTGGCACCATTAGACAACCAAGGTGGCTTACTCTTGGATTTAAGCGCGTAGCACTCGGACTTCCAGTGCCCTTTCTTATGACAGTAATGGCAGAATCTCTCACCCTCCCGGGCGCTAGACTCAGGCCTGTGTCCCTGCTCAACACTCAGATTTGTCGCAGGGAGATGTCTCTTAAACCCTGACTCAGCAGAATGAGCGTGAGGCTCCCCAAATTTAAACTTGTGCGTTAATGCGTAATCATCTGCCAGCGCAGCAGCTTCAGCGGCAGTTTTAACCATTTTCTCACTAACATACGTGGCAATGTGAGGGGGAACAGCGTTCTTAAACTGTTCAAGCACTACCAAGTTACACAAATCTTCAAAGTTATCCACCTCCGAGGCCTTACACCAGCGACTAAAACGCAACACCAAGTCGCGTGCAAACTCCAAATGGGACTGGGTCTTATTCTTCCTCCAATTTCTAAAGTGCTGACGGTAGGCCTCCGGCACTAACTCGTATACCTTAAGAACCGCAGACTTCACTTTAGCATAGCTCAGACTATCAACCCGAGTCAAAGAAGAATACGCCTCTTGAGCCTTTCCTGTAAACACACACTGCAACATAAGGGTGCGCTCAGCGTCAGGCCACCCACGCGTATCAGCAACTCGCTCAAACAAAGAGAAAAAAGACTCGGGGTCCTTCTCGTTAAACTTCGGCAACAGGCGCAAGTTGCGAATAACATCAAAGGAACTGTGGGACGTTCCCCCAAAAGTCTCGTCACCTACAGCATCACCTGGGAGTAGACCGTCCCTAATCAAACTCAACTTTTGGTGCTGCAAATCCAATCGAGCCTTCTCAGTTTCCTGCCTTATTTTTTCCTTCTCCATTTCAAGTTCATGCCTCATTTTTTCAAGTCTCAGCTCCTTTTCAATTTTCATTCCCTCATGGTCCATCTGCAGTTTAAGCAATTCCTTCTGTTGCTCAAAGGTAAGACTAGGGTTCATTACAGGAGACACGCCCTCATCCAATCTGTGAGAAGCCTCCCCAGCAGGCTTTGGCAATATCCTCATCTTTATCAGATTAGACACTAAACAGGCCTTGACCCCAGGCTTCAACGCCTCCACAATCTCTATGCCAAAATGCTCAGCGACAAGCAACAGTTGAGCCTTGGTATAGCGATCTAACAAATCATACGAGGGATCCTCAAGAAAATCCTCTACTCCGGACATGATTCACAAATTCACTTCAAGCTTCACGGGGAGAATGCATATACGGACACAAGACGAGGCATAACACTGACAGGACGCATAGGAAGTAACCACCTCGTAACGGAGCGTACCCTCTATCTGACTGCCTAACTCAAATCTAGCTCAATAATCTCAACCCTAGTCTTCATGCAGTTTTAGCGGGAGGCTCTTTAAACCCTAGCTCAGTAGCCCGGTGAAGCTCCCAGCAAAGCTGATTACCCCACCTTACGGCTCTGAATGGGTCCCCGAGACAACTGCTCTAGCCGCACCACCGCAACATTACCGGGAGAGCACAGCAAAACCCAAAGGGGAGAAGCCGTAAGCCTAACCAGGGTAGCCCCGTAACTATCCGTCAAACGAAAACAAATGTATACCCCTGCTTGCCCCAATATGCAAGTCCCGACCCAAACAAGCTCACCACGAAGCGACAAAGCTGTCTCCACCCCACAAACAGAGGCAAAAATGCAAAACCAAGATCAAAAAAGACAGTCATACAAAACAAACTACACAAGATAAACTACCAAAATTCCAAAGTGTGTGTCTCCAGAACGCTTACCAAACACGTTGCTTGAAATAAGTCAGATTCGCCAGCAGCCTACACATAGCAGACCACAAGTACGACGAGAATACCCAAGCGACGACGTCACAAACACTGGTTCATTCACAAGAAAAAGTGGCCTCCCTGTCAATTTACCAACACACAGGAGACCCACACCAATCAAGTGGACCAGCTACAGGTGCGCCCCCCGCCAATCAAGGGAGCCACACAAACACAACACAACAAAGAAGTGCCCTGAACAAAACCGACGAGCCCCCATTTGTTACGACCAGGCTCATGGCCATAACAAAAAGGGAGACACACACCGAATATAAGTAAAATAATCAAGAATTTAATATAACTAAACTAAACAATAATCAAATGGGGTATGAAAATCAGTGTATCAGGCATGTAGGTGAGTGTATGCAGTGAAATGTATGGTGAAGAGGGTGTTGTATGGTGTAGCATAACCAAACCAAACAAAGACAGAATAATGGTGCTGGTGGAGCACACAGGCGTGTGGCCTGGAGCGCCCTTTATGGCCACACAGGATATGGCAGCTGTCCCAAATTGTCCTGATTGGGGCAAACACACAGGGTTACCCATAGAGGGCCAGAGGGCCGTCACACAACCAACAAATAACACACTCAAACTTCCCTCTCCAAGTAACCAGCAGTGTTAGAGATGCCCTTGCCTGTCTGTCTGTCTGTCTGTCTGTCTGTCTGTCTGTCTGCCTGTCTGTCTGCCTGTCTGTCTGTCTGCCTGCCTGCCTGCCTGCCTGTCTGTCTGTCTGTCTGTCTGTCTGCCTGCCTGCCTGCCTGCCTATCTGTCTGCCTGTCTGTCTGTCTGCCTGCCTGCCTGCCTGCCTATCTGTCTGTCTGCCTATCTGTCTGCCTG